>NC_086383.1:33617405-33951070 GCF_036588685.1 Mytilus trossulus | reverse complement strand
GGCTAAGATTGTCACTTTCCAGTCAAAAAATGTCAAAATTTTAGGACAAAGGGCACAGGGTGATGGTGAGAGCCCCCTGATCTCTCAATCTTTCTAATATTTAACAGACATTTAGTCAATAGGTAGATACAAACGTGACTAAAAGGACTTTAGGTACACTTCCGGTCTTCTATGTTTACGGAGCGCCCAAAGTGCCAGTTGGATATTCAAAATATATAGCGAAAACCTACCCGAGACCGCTAAAATGAGGTTGAGACCCCCCTGGTCTTTTAATGTCCATAAAACTCAACCAAATCATTGACCCTGTATATATAAAGATTGTATTAGATGGATTTTTCAGAAAAACGTCATCTTCAATATCTACGGAGGGCTAAGATTGTCACTTTTCAGTCAAAAAATGTCAAAATTTTAGGACAAAGGGCACAGGGTGATGGTGAGAGCCCCCTGATCTCTCAATCTTTCTAATATTTAACAGACATTTAGTCAATAGGTAGATACAAACGTGACTAAAAGGACTTTAGGTACACTTCCGGTCTTCTATGTTTACGGAGCGCCCAAAGTGCCAGTTGGATATTCAAAATATATAGCGAAAACCTACCCGAGACCGCTAAAATGATGTTGAGACCCCCCTGGTCTTTTAATGTCCATAAAACTCAACCAAAATCATTGACCCTGTATATATAAAGATTGTATTAGATGGATTTTTCAGAAAAACGTCATCTTCAATATCTACGGAGGGCTAAGATTGTCACTTTTCAGTCAAAAAATGTCAAAATTTTAGGACAAAGGGCACAGGGTGATGGTGAGAGCCCCCTGATCTCTCAATCTTTCTAATATTTAACAGACATTTAGTCAATAGGTAGATACAAACGTGACTAAAAGGACTTTAGGTACACTTCCGGTCTTCTATGTTTACGGAGCGCCCAAAGTGCCAGTTGGATATTCAAAATATATAGCGAAAACCTACCCGAGACCGCTAAAATGAGGTTGAGACCCCCCTGGTCTTTTAATGTCCATAAAACTCAACCAAATCATTGACCCTGTATATATAAAGATTGTATTAGATGGATTTTTCAGAAAAACGTCATCTTCAATATCTACGGAGGCTAAGATTGTCACTTTCCAGTCAAAAAAATGTCAAAATTTTAGGACAAAGGGCACAGGGTGATGGTGAGAGCCCCCTGATCTCTCAATCTTTCTAATATTTAACAGACATTTAGTCAATAGGTAGATACAAACGTGACTAAAAGGACTTTAGGTACACTTCCGGTCTTCTATGTTTACGGAGCGCCCAAAGTGCCAGTTGGATATTCAAAATATATAGCGAAAACCTACCCGAGACCGCTAAAATGAGGTTGAGACCCCCCTGGTCTTTTAATGTCCATAAAACTCAACCAAATCATTGACCCTGTATATATAAAGATTGTATTAGATGGATTTTTCAGAAAAAACGTCATCTTCAATATCTACGGAGGGCTAAGATTGTCACTTTTCAGTCAAAAAATGTCAAAATTTTAGGACAAAGGGCACAGGGTGATGGTGAGAGCCCCCTGATCTCTCAATCTTTCTAATATTTAACAGACATTTAGTCAATAGGTAGATACAAACGTGACTAAAAGGACTTTAGGTACACTTCCGGTCTTCTATGTTTACGGAGCGCCCAAAGTGCCAGTTGGATATTCAAAATATATAGCGAAAACCTACCCGAGACCGCTAAAATGATGTTGAGACCCCCCTGGTCTTTTAATGTCCATAAAACTCAACCAAAATCATTGACCCTGTATATATAAAGATTGTATTAGATGGATTTTTCAGAAAAACGTCATCTTCAATATCTACGGAGGGCTAAGATTGTCACTTTTCAGTCAAAAAATGTCAAAATTTTAGGACAAAGGGCACAGGGTGATGGTGAGAGCCCCTGATCTCTCAATCTTTCTAATATTTAACAGACATTTAGTCAATAGGTAGATACAAACGTGACTAAAAGGACTTTAGGTACACTTCCGGTCTTCTATGTTTACGGAGCGCCCAAAGTGCCAGTTGGATATTCAAAATATATAGCGAAAACCTACCCGAGACCGCTAAAATGAGGTTGAGACCCCCCCTGGTCTTTTAATGTCCATAAAACTCAACCAAATCATTGACCCTGTATATATAAAGATTGTATTAGATGGATTTTTCAGAAAAACGTCATCTTCAATATCTACGGAGGGCTAAGATTGTCACTTTCCAGTCAAAAAATGTCAAAATTTTAGGACAAAGGGCACAGGGTGATGGTGAGAGCCCCCTGATCTCTCAATCTTTCTAATATTTAACAGACATTTAGTCAATAGGTAGATACAAACGTGACTAAAAGGACTTTAGGTACACTTCCGGTCTTCTATGTTTACGGAGCGCCCAAAGTGCCAGTTGGATATTCAAAATATATAGCGAAAACCTACCCGAGACCGCTAAAATGAGGTTGAGACCCCCCTGGTCTTTTAATGTCCATAAAACTCAACCAAATCATTGACCCTGTATATATAAAGATTGTATTAGATGGATTTTTCAGAAAAACGTCATCTTCAATATCTACGGAGGGCTAAGATTGTCACTTTTCAGTCAAAAAATGTCAAATTTTAGGACAAAGGGCACAGGGTGATGGTGAGAGCCCCCTGATCTCTCAATCTTTCTAATATTTAACAGACATTTAGTCAATAGGTAGATACAAACGTGACTAAAAGGACTTTAGGTACACTTCCGGTCTTCTATGTTTACGGAGCGCCCAAAGTGCCAGTTGGATATTCAAAATATATAGCGAAAACCTACCCGAGACCGCTAAAATGATGTTGAGACCCCCCTGGTCTTTTAATGTCCATAAAACTCAACCAAAATCATTGACCCTGTATATATAAAGATTGTATTAGATGGATTTTTCAGAAAAACGTCATCTTCAATATCTACGGAGGGCTAAGATTGTCACTTTTCAGTCAAAAAATGTCAAAATTTTAGGACAAAGGGCACAGGGTGATGGTGAGAGCCCCCTGATCTCTCAATCTTTCTAATATTTAACAGACATTTAGTCAATAGGTAGATACAAACGTGACTAAAAGGACTTTAGGTACACTTCCGGTCTTCTATGTTTACGGAGCGCCCAAAGTGCCAGTTGGATATTCAAAATATATAGCGAAAACCTACCCGAGACCGCTAAAATGAGGTTGAGACCCCCCTGGTCTTTTAATGTCCATAAAACTCAACCAAATCATTGACCCTGTATATATAAAGATTGTATTAGATGGATTTTTCAGAAAAACGTCATCTTCAATATCTACGGAGGGCTAAGATTGTCACTTTTCAGTCAAAAAATGTCAAAATTTTAGGACAAAGGGCACAGGGTGATGGTGAGAGCCCCCTGATCTCTCAATCTTTCTAATATTTAACAGACATTTAGTCAATAGGTAGATACAAACGTGACTAAAAGGACTTTAGGTACACTTCCGGTCTTCTATGTTTACGGAGCGCCCAAAGTGCCAGTTGGATATTCAAAATATATAGCGAAAACCTACCCGAGACCGCTAAAATGATGTTGAGACCCCCCTGGTCTTTTAATGTCCATAAAACTCAACCAAAATCATTGACCCTGTATATATAAAGATTGTATTAGATGGATTTTTCAGAAAAACGTCATCTTCAATATCTACGGAGGGCTAAGATTGTCACTTTTCAGTCAAAAAATGTCAAAATTTTAGGACAAAGGGCACAGGGTGATGGTGAGAGCCCCCTGATCTCTCAATCTTTCTAATATTTAACAGACATTTAGTCAATAGGTAGATACAAACGTGACTAAAAGGACTTTAGGTACACTTCCGGTCTTCTATGTTTACGGAGCGCCCAAAGTGCCAGTTGGATATTCAAAATATATAGCGAAAACCTACCCGAGACCGCTAAAATGAGGTTGAGACCCCCCTGGTCTTTTAATGTCCATAAAACTCAACCAAATCATTGACCCTGTATATATAAAGATTGTATTAGATGGATTTTTCAGAAAAACGTCATCTTCAATATCTACGGAGGGCTAAGATTGTCACTTTCCAGTCAAAAAATGTCAAAATTTTAGGACAAAGGGCACAGGGTGATGGTGAGAGCCCCCTGATCTCTCAATCTTTCTAATATTTAACAGACATTTAGTCAATAGGTAGATACAAACGTGACTAAAAGGACTTTAGGTACACTTCCGGTCTTCTATGTTTACGGAGCGCCCAAAGTGCCAGTTGGATATTCAAAATATATAGCGAAAACCTACCCGAGACCGCTAAAATGAGGTTGAGACCCCCCTGGTCTTTTAATGTCCATAAAACTCAACCAAATCATTGACCCTGTATATATAAAGATTGTATTAGATGGATTTTTCAGAAAAACGTCATCTTCAATATCTACGGAGGGCTAAGATTGTCACTTTTCAGTCAAAAAATGTCAAAATTTTAGGACAAAGGGCACAGGGTGATGGTGAGAGCCCCCTGATCTCTCAATCTTTCTAATATTTAACAGACATTTAGTCAATAGGTAGATACAAACGTGACTAAAAGGACTTTAGGTACACTTCCGGTCTTCTATGTTTACGGAGCGCCCAAAGTGCCAGTTGGATATTCAAAATATATAGCGAAAACCTACCCGAGACCGCTAAAATGATGTTGAGACCCCCCTGGTCTTTTAATGTCCATAAAACTCAACCAAAATCATTGACCCTGTATATATAAAGATTGTATTAGATGGATTTTTCAGAAAAACGTCATCTTCAATATCTACGGAGGGCTAAGATTGTCACTTTTCAGTCAAAAAATGTCAAAATTTTAGGACAAAGGGCACAGGGTGATGGTGAGAGCCCCCTGATCTCTCAATCTTTCTAATATTTAACAGACATTTAGTCAATAGGTAGATACAAACGTGACTAAAAGGACTTTAGGTACACTTCCGGTCTTCTATGTTTACGGAGCGCCCAAAGTGCCAGTTGGATATTCAAAATATATAGCGAAAACCTACCCGAGACCGCTAAAATGAGGTTGAGACCCCCCTGGTCTTTTAATGTCCATAAAACTCAACCAAATCATTGACCCTGTATATATAAAGATTGTATTAGATGGATTTTTCAGAAAAACGTCATCTTCAATATCTACGGAGGGCTAAGATTGTCACTTTCCAGTCAAAAAATGTCAAAATTTTAGGACAAAGGGCACAGGGTGATGGTGAGAGCCCCCTGATCTCTCAATCTTTCTAATATTTAACAGACATTTAGTCAATAGGTAGATACAAACGTGACTAAAAGGACTTTAGGTACACTTCCGGTCTTCTATGTTTACGGAGCGCCCAAAGTGCCAGTTGGATATTCAAAATATATAGCGAAAACCTACCCGAGACCGCTAAAATGAGGTTGAGACCCCCCTGGTCTTTTAATGTCCATAAAACTCAACCAAATCATTGACCCTGTATATATAAAGATTGTATTAGATGGATTTTTCAGAAAAACGTCATCTTCAATATCTACGGAGGGCTAAGATTGTCACTTTTCAGTCAAAAAATGTCAAAATTTTAGGACAAAGGGCACAGGGTGATGGTGAGAGCCCCCTGATCTCTCAATCTTTCTAATATTTAACAGACATTTAGTCAATAGGTAGATACAAACGTGACTAAAAGGACTTTAGGTACACTTCCGGTCTTCTATGTTTACGGAGCGCCCAAAGTGCCAGTTGGATATTCAAAATATATAGCGAAAACCTACCCGAGACCGCTAAAATGATGTTGAGACCCCCCTGGTCTTTTAATGTCCATAAAACTCAACCAAAATCATTGACCCTGTATATATAAAGATTGTATTAGATGGATTTTTCAGAAAAACGTCATCTTCAATATCTACGGAGGGCTAAGATTGTCACTTTTCAGTCAAAAAATGTCAAAATTTTAGGACAAAGGGCACAGGGTGATGGTGAGAGCCCCCTGATCTCTCAATCTTTCTAATATTTAACAGACATTTAGTCAATAGGTAGATACAAACGTGACTAAAAGGACTTTAGGTACACTTCCGGTCTTCTATGTTTACGGAGCGCCCAAAGTGCCAGTTGGATATTCAAAATATATAGCGAAAACCTACCCGAGACCGCTAAAATGAGGTTGAGACCCCCCTGGTCTTTTAATGTCCATAAAACTCAACCAAATCATTGACCCTGTATATATAAAGATTGTATTAGATGGATTTTTCAGAAAAACGTCATCTTCAATATCTACGGAGGGCTAAGATTGTCACTTTCCAGTCAAAAAATGTCAAAATTTTAGGACAAAGGGCACAGGGTGATGGTGAGAGCCCCCTGATCTCTCAATCTTTCTAATATTTAACAGACATTTAGTCAATAGGTAGATACAAACGTGACTAAAAGGACTTTAGGTACACTTCCGGTCTTCTATGTTTACGGAGCGCCCAAAGTGCCAGTTGGATATTCAAAATATATAGCGAAAACCTACCCGAGACCGCTAAAATGAGGTTGAGACCCCCCTGGTCTTTTAATGTCCATAAAACTCAACCAAATCATTGACCCTGTATATATAAAGATTGTATTAGATGGATTTTTCAGAAAAACGTCATCTTCAATATCTACGGAGGGCTAAGATTGTCACTTTTCAGTCAAAAAATGTCAAAATTTTAGGACAAAGGGCACAGGGTGATGGTGAGAGCCCCCTGATCTCTCAATCTTTCTAATATTTAACAGACATTTAGTCAATAGGTAGATACAAACGTGACTAAAAGGACTTTAGGTACACTTCCGGTCTTCTATGTTTACGGAGCGCCCAAAGTGCCAGTTGGATATTCAAAATATATAGCGAAAACCTACCCGAGACCGCTAAAATGATGTTGAGACCCCCCTGGTCTTTTAATGTCCATAAAACTCAACCAAAATCATTGACCCTGTATATATAAAGATTGTATTAGATGGATTTTTCAGAAAAACGTCATCTTCAATATCTACGGAGGGCTAAGATTGTCACTTTTCAGTCAAAAAATGTCAAAATTTTAGGACAAAGGGCACAGGGTGATGGTGAGAGCCCCCTGATCTCTCAATCTTTCTAATATTTAACAGACATTTAGTCAATAGGTAGATACAAACGTGACTAAAAGGACTTTAGGTACACTTCCGGTCTTCTATGTTTACGGAGCGCCCAAAGTGCCAGTTGGATATTCAAAATATATAGCGAAAACCTACCCGAGACCGCTAAAATGAGGTTGAGACCCCCCTGGTCTTTTAATGTCCATAAAACTCAACCAAATCATTGACCCTGTATATATAAAGATTGTATTAGATGGATTTTTCAGAAAAACGTCATCTTCAATATCTACGGAGGGCTAAGATTGTCACTTTCCAGTCAAAAAATGTCAAAATTTTAGGACAAAGGGCACAGGGTGATGGTGAGAGCCCCCTGATCTCTCAATCTTTCTAATATTTAACAGACATTTAGTCAATAGGTAGATACAAACGTGACTAAAAGGACTTTAGGTACACTTCCGGTCTTCTATGTTTACGGAGCGCCCAAAGTGCCAGTTGGATATTCAAAATATATAGCGAAAACCTACCCGAGACCGCTAAAATGAGGTTGAGACCCCCCTGGTCTTTTAATGTCCATAAAACTCAACCAAATCATTGACCCTGTATATATAAAGATTGTATTAGATGGATTTTTCAGAAAAACGTCATCTTCAATATCTACGGAGGGCTAAGATTGTCACTTTTCAGTCAAAAAATGTCAAAATTTTAGGACAAAGGGCACAGGGTGATGGTGAGAGCCCCCTGATCTCTCAATCTTTCTAATATTTAACAGACATTTAGTCAATAGGTAGATACAAACGTGACTAAAAGGACTTTAGGTACACTTCCGGTCTTCTATGTTTACGGAGCGCCCAAAGTGCCAGTTGGATATTCAAAATATATAGCGAAAACCTACCCGAGACCGCTAAAATGATGTTGAGACCCCCCTGGTCTTTTAATGTCCATAAAACTCAACCAAAATCATTGACCCTGTATATATAAAGATTGTATTAGATGGATTTTTCAGAAAAACGTCATCTTCAATATCTACGGAGGGCTAAGATTGTCACTTTTCAGTCAAAAAATGTCAAAATTTTAGGACAAAGGGCACAGGGTGATGGTGAGAGCCCCCTGATCTCTCAATCTTTCTAATATTTAACAGACATTTAGTCAATAGGTAGATACAAACGTGACTAAAAGGACTTTAGGTACACTTCCGGTCTTCTATGTTTACGGAGCGCCCAAAGTGCCAGTTGGATATTCAAAATATATAGCGAAAACCTACCCGAGACCGCTAAAATGAGGTTGAGACCCCCCTGGTCTTTTAATGTCCATAAAACTCAACCAAATCATTGACCCTGTATATATAAAGATTGTATTAGATGGATTTTTCAGAAAAACGTCATCTTCAATATCTACGGAGGGCTAAGATTGTCACTTTTCAGTCAAAAAATGTCAAAATTTTAGGACAAAGGGCACAGGGTGATGGTGAGAGCCCCCTGATCTCTCAATCTTTCTAATATTTAACAGACATTTAGTCAATAGGTAGATACAAACGTGACTAAAAGGACTTTAGGTACACTTCCGGTCTTCTATGTTTACGGAGCGCCCAAAGTGCCAGTTGGATATTCAAAATATATAGCGAAAACCTACCCGAGACCGCTAAAATGATGTTGAGACCCCCCTGGTCTTTTAATGTCCATAAAACTCAACCAAAATCATTGACCCTGTATATATAAAGATTGTATTAGATGGATTTTTCAGAAAAACGTCATCTTCAATATCTACGGAGGGCTAAGATTGTCACTTTTCAGTCAAAAAATGTCAAAATTTTAGGACAAAGGGCACAGGGTGATGGTGAGAGCCCCCTGATCTCTCAATCTTTCTAATATTTAACAGACATTTAGTCAATAGGTAGATACAAACGTGACTAAAAGGACTTTAGGTACACTTCCGGTCTTCTATGTTTACGGAGCGCCCAAAGTGCCAGTTGGATATTCAAAATATATAGCGAAAACCTACCCGAGACCGCTAAAATGAGGTTGAGACCCCCCTGGTCTTTTAATGTCCATAAAACTCAACCAAATCATTGACCCTGTATATATAAAGATTGTATTAGATGGATTTTTCAGAAAAACGTCATCTTCAATATCTACGGAGGGCTAAGATTGTCACTTTCCAGTCAAAAAATGTCAAAATTTTAGGACAAAGGGCACAGGGTGATGGTGAGAGCCCCCTGATCTCTCAATCTTTCTAATATTTAACAGACATTTAGTCAATAGGTAGATACAAACGTGACTAAAAGGACTTTAGGTACACTTCCGGTCTTCTATGTTTACGGAGCGCCCAAAGTGCCAGTTGGATATTCAAAATATATAGCGAAAACCTACCCGAGACCGCTAAAATGAGGTTGAGACCCCCCTGGTCTTTTAATGTCCATAAAACTCAACCAAATCATTGACCCTGTATATATAAAGATTGTATTAGATGGATTTTTCAGAAAAACGTCATCTTCAATATCTACGGAGGGCTAAGATTGTCACTTTTCAGTCAAAAAATGTCAAAATTTTAAGACAAAGGGCACAGGGTGATGGTGAGAGCCCCCTGATCTCTCAATCTTTCTAATATTTAACAGACATTTAGTCAATAGGTAGATACAAACGTGACTAAAAGGACTTTAGGTACACTTCCGGTCTTCTATGTTTACGGAGCGCCCAAAGTGCCAGTTGGATATTCAAAATATATAGCGAAAACCTACCCGAGACCGCTAAAATGATGTTGAGACCCCCCTGGTCTTTTAATGTCCATAAAACTCAACCAAAATCATTGACCCTGTATATATAAAGATTGTATTAGATGGATTTTTCAGAAAAACGTCATCTTCAATATCTACGGAGGGCTAAGATTGTCACTTTTCAGTCAAAAAATGTCAAAATTTTAGGACAAAGGGCACAGGGTGATGGTGAGAGCCCCCTGATCTCTCAATCTTTCTAATATTTAACAGACATTTAGTCAATAGGTAGATACAAACGTGACTAAAAGGACTTTAGGTACACTTCCGGTCTTCTATGTTTACGGAGCGCCCAAAGTGCCAGTTGGATATTCAAAATATATAGCGAAAACCTACCCGAGACCGCTAAAATGAGGTTGAGACCCCCCTGGTCTTTTAATGTCCATAAAACTCAACCAAATCATTGACCCTGTATATATAAAGATTGTATTAGATGGATTTTTCAGAAAAACGTCATCTTCAATATCTACGGAGGGCTAAGATTGTCACTTTCCAGTCAAAAAATGTCAAAATTTTAGGACAAAGGGCACAGGGTGATGGTGAGAGCCCCCTGATCTCTCAATCTTTCTAATATTTAACAGACATTTAGTCAATAGGTAGATACAAACGTGACTAAAAGGACTTTAGGTACACTTCCGGTCTTCTATGTTTACGGAGCGCCCAAAGTGCCAGTTGGATATTCAAAATATATAGCGAAAACCTACCCGAGACCGCTAAAATGAGGTTGAGACCCCCCTGGTCTTTTAATGTCCATAAAACTCAACCAAATCATTGACCCTGTATATATAAAGATTGTATTAGATGGATTTTTCAGAAAAACGTCATCTTCAATATCTACGGAGGGCTAAGATTGTCACTTTTCAGTCAAAAAATGTCAAAATTTTAGGACAAAGGGCACAGGGTGATGGTGAGAGCCCCCTGATCTCTCAATCTTTCTAATATTTAACAGACATTTAGTCAATAGGTAGATACAAACGTGACTAAAAGGACTTTAGGTACACTTCCGGTCTTCTATGTTTACGGAGCGCCCAAAGTGCCAGTTGGATATTCAAAATATATAGCGAAAACCTACCCGAGACCGCTAAAATGATGTTGAGACCCCCCTGGTCTTTTAATGTCCATAAAACTCAACCAAAATCATTGACCCTGTATATATAAAGATTGTATTAGATGGATTTTTCAGAAAAACGTCATCTTCAATATCTACGGAGGGCTAAGATTGTCACTTTTCAGTCAAAAAATGTCAAAATTTTAGGACAAAGGGCACAGGGTGATGGTGAGAGCCCCCTGATCTCTCAATCTTTCTAATATTTAACAGACATTTAGTCAATAGGTAGATACAAACGTGACTAAAAGGACTTTAGGTACACTTCCGGTCTTCTATGTTTACGGAGCGCCCAAAGTGCCAGTTGGATATTCAAAATATATAGCGAAAACCTACCCGAGACCGCTAAAATGAGGTTGAGACCCCCCTGGTCTTTTAATGTCCATAAAACTCAACCAAATCATTGACCCTGTATATATAAAGATTGTATTAGATGGATTTTTCAGAAAAACGTCATCTTCAATATCTACGGAGGGCTAAGATTGTCACTTTTCAGTCAAAAAATGTCAAAATTTTAGGACAAAGGGCACAGGGTGATGGTGAGAGCCCCCTGATCTCTCAATCTTTCTAATATTTAACAGACATTTAGTCAATAGGTAGATACAAACGTGACTAAAAGGACTTTAGGTACACTTCCGGTCTTCTATGTTTACGGAGCGCCCAAAGTGCCAGTTGGATATTCAAAATATATAGCGAAAACCTACCCGAGACCGCTAAAATGATGTTGAGACCCCCCTGGTCTTTTAATGTCCATAAAACTCAACCAAAATCATTGACCCTGTATATATAAAGATTGTATTAGATGGATTTTTCAGAAAAACGTCATCTTCAATATCTACGGAGGGCTAAGATTGTCACTTTTCAGTCAAAAAATGTCAAAATTTTAGGACAAAGGGCACAGGGTGATGGTGAGAGCCCCCTAATCTCTCAATCTTTCTAATATTTAACAGACATTTAGTCAATAGGTAGATACAAACGTGACTAAAAGGACTTTAGGTACACTTCCGGTCTTCTATGTTTACGGAGCGCCCAAAGTGCCAGTTGGATATTCAAAATATATAGCGAAAACCTACCCGAGACCGCTAAAATGAGGTTGAGACCCCCCTGGTCTTTTAATGTCCATAAAACTCAACCAAATCATTGACCCTGTATATATAAAGATTGTATTAGATGGATTTTTCAGAAAAACGTCATCTTCAATATCTACGGAGGGCTAAGATTGTCACTTTTCAGTCAAAAAATGTCAAAATTTTAGGACAAAGGGCACAGGGTGATGGTGAGAGCCCCCTGATCTCTCAATCTTTCTAATATTTAACAGACATTTAGTCAATAGGTAGATACAAACGTGACTAAAAGGACTTTAGGTACACTTCCGGTCTTCTATGTTTACGGAGCGCCCAAAGTGCCAGTTGGATATTCAAAATATATAGCGAAAACCTACCCGAGACCGCTAAAATGATGTTGAGACCCCCCTGGTCTTTTAATGTCCATAAAACTCAACCAAAATCATTGACCCTGTATATATAAAGATTGTATTAGATGGATTTTTCAGAAAAACGTCATCTTCAATATCTACGGAGGGCTAAGATTGTCACTTTTCAGTCAAAAAATGTCAAAATTTTAGGACAAAGGGCACAGGGTGATGGTGAGAGCCCCCTGATCTCTCAATCTTTCTAATATTTAACAGACATTTAGTCAATAGGTAGATACAAACGTGACTAAAAGGACTTTAGGTACACTTCCGGTCTTCTATGTTTACGGAGCGCCCAAAGTGCCAGTTGGATATTCAAAATATATAGCGAAAACCTACCCGAGACCGCTAAAATGAGGTTGAGACCCCCCTGGTCTTTTAATGTCCATAAAACTCAACCAAATCATTGACCCTGTATATATAAAGATTGTATTAGATGGATTTTTCAGAAAAACGTCATCTTCAATATCTACGGAGGGCTAAGATTGTCACTTTCCAGTCAAAAAATGTCAAAATTTTAGGACAAAGGGCACAGGGTGATGGTGAGAGCCCCCTGATCTCTCAATCTTTCTAATATTTAACAGACATTTAGTCAATAGGTAGATACAAACGTGACTAAAAGGACTTTAGGTACACTTCCGGTCTTCTATGTTTACGGAGCGCCCAAAGTGCCAGTTGGATATTCAAAATATATAGCGAAAACCTACCCGAGACCGCTAAAATGAGGTTGAGACCCCCCTGGTCTTTTAATGTCCATAAAACTCAACCAAATCATTGACCCTGTATATATAAAGATTGTATTAGATGGATTTTTCAGAAAAACGTCATCTTCAATATCTACGGAGGGCTAAGATTGTCACTTTTCAGTCAAAAAATGTCAAAATTTTAGGACAAAGGGCACAGGGTGATGGTGAGAGCCCCCTGATCTCTCAATCTTTCTAATATTTAACAGACATTTAGTCAATAGGTAGATACAAACGTGACTAAAAGGACTTTAGGTACACTTCCGGTCTTCTATGTTTACGGAGCGCCCAAAGTGCCAGTTGGATATTCAAAATATATAGCGAAAACCTACCCGAGACCGCTAAAATGATGTTGAGACCCCCCTGGTCTTTTAATGTCCATAAAACTCAACCAAAATCATTGACCCTGTATATATAAAGATTGTATTAGATGGATTTTTCAGAAAAACGTCATCTTCAATATCTACGGAGGGCTAAGATTGTCACTTTTCAGTCAAAAAATGTCAAAATTTTAGGACAAAGGGCACAGGGTGATGGTGAGAGCCCCCTGATCTCTCAATCTTTCTAATATTTAACAGACATTTAGTCAATAGGTAGATACAAACGTGACTAAAAGGACTTTAGGTACACTTCCGGTCTTCTATGTTTACGGAGCGCCCAAAGTGCCAGTTGGATATTCAAAATATATAGCGAAAACCTACCCGAGACCGCTAAAATGAGGTTGAGACCCCCCTGGTCTTTTAATGTCCATAAAACTCAACCAAATCATTGACCCTGTATATATAAAGATTGTATTAGATGGATTTTTCAGAAAAACGTCATCTTCAATATCTACGGAGGGCTAAGATTGTCACTTTTCAGTCAAAAAATGTCAAAATTTTAGGACAAAGGGCACAGGGTGATGGTGAGAGCCCCCTGATCTCTCAATCTTTCTAATATTTAACAGACATTTAGTCAATAGGTAGATACAAACGTGACTAAAAGGACTTTAGGTACACTTCCGGTCTTCTATGTTTACGGAGCGCCCAAAGTGCCAGTTGGATATTCAAAATATATAGCGAAAACCTACCCGAGACCGCTAAAATGATGTTGAGACCCCCCTGGTCTTTTAATGTCCATAAAACTCAACCAAAATCATTGACCCTGTATATATAAAGATTGTATTAGATGGATTTTTCAGAAAAACGTCATCTTCAATATCTACGGAGGGCTAAGATTGTCACTTTTCAGTCAAAAAATGTCAAAATTTTAGGACAAAGGGCACAGGGTGATGGTGAGAGCCCCCTGATCTCTCAATCTTTCTAATATTTAACAGACATTTAGTCAATAGGTAGATACAAACGTGACTAAAAGGACTTTAGGTACACTTCCGGTCTTCTATGTTTACGGAGCGCCCAAAGTGCCAGTTGGATATTCAAAATATATAGCGAAAACCTACCCGAGACCGCTAAAATGAGGTTGAGACCCCCCTGGTCTTTTAATGTCCATAAAACTCAACCAAATCATTGACCCTGTATATATAAAGATTGTATTAGATGGATTTTTCAGAAAAACGTCATCTTCAATATCTACGGAGGGCTAAGATTGTCACTTTCCAGTCAAAAAATGTCAAAATTTTAGGACAAAGGGCACAGGGTGATGGTGAGAGCCCCCTGATCTCTCAATCTTTCTAATATTTAACAGACATTTAGTCAATAGGTAGATACAAACGTGACTAAAAGGACTTTAGGTACACTTCCGGTCTTCTATGTTTACGGAGCGCCCAAAGTGCCAGTTGGATATTCAAAATATATAGCGAAAACCTACCCGAGACCGCTAAAATGAGGTTGAGACCCCCCTGGTCTTTTAATGTCCATAAAACTCAACCAAATCATTGACCCTGTATATATAAAGATTGTATTAGATGGATTTTTCAGAAAAACGTCATCTTCAATATCTACGGAGGGCTAAGATTGTCACTTTTCAGTCAAAAAATGTCAAAATTTTAGGACAAAGGGCACAGGGTGATGGTGAGAGCCCCCTGATCTCTCAATCTTTCTAATATTTAACAGACATTTAGTCAATAGGTAGATACAAACGTGACTAAAAGGACTTTAGGTACACTTCCGGTCTTCTATGTTTACGGAGCGCCCAAAGTGCCAGTTGGATGTTCAAAATATATAGCGAAAACCTACCCGAGACCGCTAAAATGATGTTGAGACCCCCCTGGTCTTTTAATGTCCATAAAACTCAACCAAAATCATTGACCCTGTATATATAAAGATTGTATTAGATGGATTTTTCAGAAAAACGTCATCTTCAATATCTACGGAGGGCTAAGATTGTCACTTTTCAGTCAAAAAATGTCAAAATTTTAGGACAAAGGGCACAGGGTGATGGTGAGAGCCCCCTGATCTCTCAATCTTTCTAATATTTAACAGACATTTAGTCAATAGGTAGATACAAACGTGACTAAAAGGACTTTAGGTACACTTCCGGTCTTCTATGTTTACGGAGCGCCCAAAGTGCCAGTTGGATATTCAAAATATATAGCGAAAACCTACCCGAGACCGCTAAAATGAGGTTGAGACCCCCCTGGTCTTTTAATGTCCATAAAACTCAACCAAATCATTGACCCTGTATATATAAAGATTGTATTAGATGGATTTTTCAGAAAAACGTCATCTTCAATATCTACGGAGGGCTAAGATTGTCACTTTTCAGTCAAAAAATGTCAAAATTTTAGGACAAAGGGCACAGGGTGATGGTGAGAGCCCCCTGATCTCTCAATCTTTCTAATATTTAACAGACATTTAGTCAATAGGTAGATACAAACGTGACTAAAAGGACTTTAGGTACACTTCCGGTCTTCTATGTTTACGGAGCGCCCAAAGTGCCAGTTGGATATTCAAAATATATAGCGAAAACCTACCCGAGACCGCTAAAATGATGTTGAGACCCCCCTGGTCTTTTAATGTCCATAAAACTCAACCAAAATCATTGACCCTGTATATATAAAGATTGTATTAGATGGATTTTTCAGAAAAACGTCATCTTCAATATCTACGGAGGGCTAAGATTGTCACTTTTCAGTCAAAAAATGTCAAAATTTTAGGACAAAGGGCACAGGGTGATGGTGAGAGCCCCCTGATCTCTCAATCTTTCTAATATTTAACAGACATTTAGTCAATAGGTAGATACAAACGTGACTAAAAGGACTTTAGGTACACTTCCGGTCTTCTATGTTTACGGAGCGCCCAAAGTGCCAGTTGGATATTCAAAATATATAGCGAAAACCTACCCGAGACCGCTAAAATGAGGTTGAGACCCCCCTGGTCTTTTAATGTCCATAAAACTCAACCAAATCATTGACCCTGTATATATAAAGATTGTATTAGATGGATTTTTCAGAAAAACGTCATCTTCAATATCTACGGAGGGCTAAGATTGTCACTTTTCAGTCAAAAAATGTCAAAATTTTAGGACAAAGGGCACAGGGTGATGGTGAGAGCCCCCTGATCTCTCAATCTTTCTAATATTTAACAGACATTTAGTCAATAGGTAGATACAAACGTGACTAAAAGGACTTTAGGTACACTTCCGGTCTTCTATGTTTACGGAGCGCCCAAAGTGCCAGTTGGATATTCAAAATATATAGCGAAAACCTACCCGAGACCGCTAAAATGAGGTTGAGACCCCCCTGGTCTTTTAATGTCCATAAAACTCAACCAAATCATTGACCCTGTATATATAAAGATTGTATTAGATGGATTTTTCAGAAAAACGTCATCTTCAATATCTACGGAGGGCTAAGATTGTCACTTTTCAGTCAAAAAATGTCAAAATTTTAGGACAAAGGGCACAGGGTGATGGTGAGAGCCCCCTGATCTCTCAATCTTTCTAATATTTAACAGACATTTAGTCAATAGGTAGATACAAACGTGACTAAAAGGACTTTAGGTACACTTCCGGTCTTCTATGTTTACGGAGCGCCCAAAGAGACCAGTTGGATATTCAAGATATATAGTGAAAATCTACCTGAGACCGCTTAAATAAGGGTGAGACCCCCCTGATCTTTCAATGTCTATAAAATTTAATTAAATCATAGACTATGTAAATATGAAGGTTGTATTAGAAGGATTTCCGAGAATATTGTCATATTCGATATATATGGAGGGCTTATATTGTCACTTTTTAGCCGAAATAATCAGAATTTTAGGACAAAGGGCACAGGGCAATGGTGATGGCCCTCTAATCTCTCAATCTTTGTATGACTAAGCAGACATTTAGTTAATAGGTTGGCAGACATTATAACCTGATGTTGGAAGGGGGCAACTATCCCCACTTGGGGTTGTGAGAGATTAAACAAGCAGCTGACCACCGTCTTGACAAAGAGAGAGACCGATTGAGCTCGGCAAATTGTGAGCTATGGGATGAAAAAAACCAGGCGCACCGGTTATGATTACCACGAATTTTATATATTTTGATATGGACGATAGGATCGAAAGATCAAAAGCTGGGTCTAAAAACCATTTAATCGTGGATATTGGTTTTGGGTGATACAAATTGATTTTATTTTGGATTGTTATAAAGATTAAGACATCGATCCAATAGCTATTAATAGCTGGAATTAGTTGTTGAAAACGTCAAAGCCCTGAGTGGTATTGCCAAAATGAACCACCGCCGATGGTACTCCCGGATGAGGAAGGATCAGTTGGATCAGTTGATCGTAACGAAGACCAACATTTTTTTAGAGTTGTCCCAACCCTATACTAAGAAGGATATTATCACCCAAGCCAAACAGCATGAGTTGATAGAGGTTAGCAGGATGTCGAAAGATCGACTACTAGAGAAGTTACAGGAACAGATCAGAGAAGATAGGAAATCATTGGGGATAAAATTGAGGTACAGCAACTGAAGAAAGCCTTTAAATATGTATTTACTACCTGAAAGATGGATGTGCAGACCTTCCTTGAGGTCTCTCAGATGTCAAGGGTGGAACTTATAGACGATTGGGCATTGAAAGGATAACAAGTCAATGTGATGCTGCACTGTGAAGATTAACCCAACAGGTAAGATGGATGATGAGAACGTGGGATACTTTCACTCGGGAAACCAGATTTCCCCCTCAACCACGGACTTGCTTGAAACCCTTGAGAAGATGGATAAAAAGATCAGAGAAGATTGCACAGTGGACCTCTGAAAAAAGTGACTGGACATCGAAAGCAATTGTAAAATTTCAAGTCATTATTACCAACGACCGCTGGGTAGGTCACAGTACATTGATTAGCCAGCATTGATCAAATCCAAGAAGGCTGTAATCAATGTGAAAAATAACGACGAGGAGTGTTTCAAGTGGGCCATACTTTCGGCCTTGCAGGTAGACCAAAAAAAAAACGGACAGTGTTACACAGAGCTCAATCTGGTAAGCCTTAAGGATATTAATTAAGCTGAGAAGACCAATTCCACCCTGGCGGTTAATGTATTTAGAATAGATGATAGTGAAGTATACCCGCTGCACATTTCAAACGTTGGTGAACAGAGGGAGAGAGAACCCAACTTACTGCTGATCGAAGGCTACATGTGCTTGAACCACGTTTATAGCAAGGAAGTTCTGGAAACCAACAAAGAGTGTTGCGTCAACCACAAGGCAGTCATAATCAGAGCTGCCAAAAGAAGGGACATACCAGCTGACTTTTGTCAACAACACCCACCCAATGAGAGTCCCTTTCATAGTGTACGCGGACTTTGAGTGCTTTGATTTGCCGATAAGGTTGAAACAAAAAACGATAAGGTTCTGTAGCAATACACAGTTAGAAGTTTAGTGTCGCATTATGGCCATGGTGACTTTTTTAAATTTGAAAGTTTTTGTACAATGAAATACTTAGTAGATTTTTAGATAATTGAAGAATAATATAGCCTCCTTAGTGGGGTTATATGAACATTTAGATTGTTTTTAGTATGTTTTATATGGTATTTATCTGTTTGACAGTCCGTATTTTTTCTATCCGTACCACCCATAGGTCCATAAATTATTGTAGTGTTTATCAACAAATATTTATTGCTCGACCTTTTCAATTCAATTTATGGAAAAACGAGCAAAAATGCATGTGTGTTTTTTTAACCTTTCGATAGATATATGCCTATAATTTCAGGAAAAGTACAACTGTTCAAACCAACGCTAAGGGGCGTTCAAACAAACGCTTACAGGTATTCAACCCTTCACTTAGGAAGGTTCACGTCAACGCTTTGAATAAATGAACGTTTATAAAGATTACAGACCCTAAACAGTGTGAGGCGCTCGCCTGGGAGTTGCAAGAGATCAAGTGGAAGATTCAAGCCAATAACATGCAGCATCGCCTCGAAAAGACCTCGTCGACTATCCAGAGATCCTGAACAGTTGGGTCAAAATCTTAAATTGTTTTTACATAGGCGGTAATGGTAACGTTTTTTTCCTGTAGCTCAGTCCATATCGTTAACTTGGATATATATGATAGCTCGTTTCGAAGCTGTGACATTTTCACACATGTGGTTAAATTTTCGGGGTACGAAGTGAGATTACTTTTTCCGTAAATTAGCAAACCCCGAACATCCTTTTGTGATGCGGCTCCTTGTGGTAAAATATCCCATTTTTAACACAATAAGTTCTTTGAAAATTTAATACTTTGAACACATTCAATAGCTCCATAGTTTTTATACATTTATTCTATGTTCCTCTACTTTTCTAATCACCACAAATAATTAAGTTCAGTCACTTGCTAAAAATAGAAACATGTCCAATATCACTACACAGAGATTTTTGCTTTACACGTGACTTTTGAGTTCCTCATTTCAAGGCGCATTAGGGATGTTGTCCCAGTTCCGGTGCCATGTATCAAGGCAATTAACCCTCTCGAGAACCCTAAGGCGATAAAGATATAAAAGTGGACGAAGATTGTGTCTCACAACTAAAGCAGCAAAATAAGCATTGTAGCGGACTTCAAACCGTGTTTCTACCCTCCGACTTTGACCAGCTCCTCTATCGCTTGGATCTGTGCAACACTGCATACCGTGCTGGAAACAATGGTGTGCGCAAAGCGATTATGGCGATCCTCGGTGCCATAAAGAAAGGGGAACACATCAGCATCAAGGAATATAAGCAACTCCATCGAAATATCCTCAATTAAGAAAGGTTTTGCTCGAAAGTATGCATACGGTGGTAGAAGTTTTTTTGACGCTATCGCCAGTATCGCTGGTCGCATGTTCACCTCCTCTGCTGCCAAGACATTGAAAAGCAGGCCTATGAGCACTGCCACCAATGCAGCCATGATAGGAGTGGTAGGTGGTAGTCGTCAACCATGTCGTTGACAAAGTGACCCGCACTCGAAAACCCTTTGACCAACGCAGCAAGCCCAGTGTTAAATGCAGAAAGCCCAACAACCAAACCCAGTTAAACAATCTCATCTCTGGTCGTGGCATCGGTACCATCCCAACTTCCTCCAATGCTATAAATAAATACATAATGTCTGACATCCTTACAATCACAGAAGGGTTGACCTTCGATGAAAGTCTTCAAAAATATTAATACTAGCTTCACGAATTCGAACCTTAAGCCGGCGCCCAACTTACCAACTCTTCAGTGTCACTCCTGCAGACGAAAACAAGATGCAACTGTACAAAACCATCCAGAAAAAATCCACGATCCTCTGTGGATTTTGCATGAGACAGTGTGATTTCATAGCCGTTCCCCAAGCCTCACAGTTTAACCGCCGCCTAGCTGCCAATAGTGGTCAAGAAAAGCCAAGATATATTATCGTTGCCTTTCAAACCGACAGAGATAATGACAAAACCTATAATGCTTCCGTGTTCAATCGCTGTCGATTGAAAAATATCCATGTCACCCTCAAAGGTGAACGCTACTCAGCCGTCGACTTTAATGCCGTTTTTTTCACAAAACAAGGTTTCCAGAGTGTTCAAGGAGGATGTAGACTCCAGAAAGAAATTCTACAACATTGACACCCTCCTCAGTAACGGTGGTGTCAACCCCTCTGATTTCATTGACATATAGCCGCTGTTTGTCATCGATGTAAGTCATCAGTCTGAGCGGACATCCAGATTCGAGCGGAATTCGAGCGTTATGTTCCCGCCAACACCGAAGCATTTGCACTTCCAATCTCCGTAGGAGTCCTAGGCCTCCAGTTCGAATCGGTCGGTCAGTAGTTAAACGTCGTGTTTTAATAAATAAATGGACACCACACTGTTGCAGCAAATCGTCCACAACACAGACCAAAAACAAGGGTTTTCCATCCTTGTCTCTGGAAACGACAGTCGCATTTGTACTCGGTTCAACCCCCCTCCCCCAACTACAATTTAAGGAATCGAACACCACATTTGGATTTAAGAGACAGCTCTACACATTTGATCGGGCAACACATGTTACAAAGAGGGTGAATACATTGTTAGCATCAGAAGAATCAACAGCATCCTGGTGAATAGTGGCATCATCAATAGCAGCTACATACACGGCACCCAACAGTCCACTATCTGAAGCTCCCCCCCCCCTCCCCGCAATCGATCCTGGGGTAAAGAGCATTCAAACCCCCCAAAAATATGGTGTACTTACCCGTGATCTTGAGAACCATCAATCGCATGCAGACATACCTCACCGATCCAGACGGCGATCCTCCACAATCTCCGCAGAGAACATTTCACCATCCGCTTCCATCTTCGCGAGGCATGAATAAATAGTCTATCGAAATACGGTTTGAACTTTATAAAAGGTCAATCTAAATATTACAGAGAGCAGACAAAAAAGGTTTCCCGGTCACCATTCGTTTATCACACACAAACCTGCAACTGAAGGTGAACACAAGATGTTGCTTACCCCGCGACTGATTGAAAAGATCACCAAGCTCCTACAAAATGATTCTAGTGGAAAAAAGCACTAACCAATTGAAGAAAAACATTCAAAAAGAAAGTGGATTCCTATCCATGTTAGCGGAAAGGGCAATGCGAGCCCTTCCTATGTTGGCGAACACAATTCGTGTCAGCATGAGGTGTTGGAGCCCTAAGTTGTCTGTGTGAAATAGAGATCAACGATGCATTTGGACCTGGATTTTACATCAAAAGGGGTGGTTGTGTGAGCTGTGTGAAGGTGCGTGATAAAGGTCTGTATATTTTCCCTTCAACCTAGCTATAGTGGCGGTTTGTATTTGAAACTAGGTCATCGATTCTACTAGGCCTAGGGTTCTGGTCTGATCTGATCGGCAGCAAACAGTCCGTTCAAGAACATTCCACTTTTGATACAATCATTTATATATATAAAATCTATACTTTGGTTGAATTTAATGGAGATTGAAAGACCAGGGGGGTCTCACCCTCATTAAAGCGGTCTCAAGTAGCTTTTCACTAAATATTTTGAATATCCAACTGGCACTTTGGGCGCTCCGTAAACATACAAGACAGGAAGTCTACCCAAATTCCTTTTAGTCACGTGTGTATCTACCTATAATTGACTAAATATCTGCATAATATTAGATAGATTGAGCAATAAGGGGGCTCTCACCATTGCCCTTACCCTTTGTCCTAAAATTTTGATATTTTTTAGCTGAAAAGTGACAATACAAGCCCTCCATAGATATCGAATATGACATTATTCTTGGCAATCCTTCTGACACAACCTTCATATTTACAGAGTCTATGATTTTCTTAAATTTTGTGGACATTGAAAGACCAGGGGGGTCTCACCCTCATTTAAGCGGTCTCAGGTAGCTTTTCACTATATATTTTGAATATTCAACTGGCACTTTGGGCGCTCCGTAAACATAAAAGACAGGAAGTCTACCCAAATTCCTTTAAGTCAAGTGTGTAACTACCTATTGACTAAATGTCTGCATAATATTAGAAAGATTGAGCAATTAGGGGGCTCTCACTATTGCCCAGTGCCCTTTTTCCTAAAATTTTGATAATCTTTAGCTGAAAAGTGGCAATATAAGCCATCCATAGATATCGAATATGACATTATTCTTGGCAATCCTTCTGACACAACCTTCATATATACAGTGTCTATGATTTTCTAAAATTTTGTGGACATTGAAAGACCAGGGGGATCTCACCCTCATTTAAGCGGTCTCGGGTAGCTTTTCACTATATATTTTGAATATCCAGCTGGCACTTTGGGCGCTCCGTAAACATAAAAGACAGAAAGTCTACCCAAATTCCTTTAGTCACGTGTGTATCTACCTATTGACTAAATGTCTGCATACTATTAGAAAGATTGAGCAATTAGGGGGCTCTCACCATTGCCCTGTGTCCTTTGTCCTAAAATTTTGAAATTTTTTAGCTGAAAAGTGACAATACAACCCCTCCATAGATATCGAATATGACATTATTCTGGGCAATCCTTCTGATACAACCTTTTTATATACAGAGTCTATGATTTACTAAAATTATGTGGACATTGAAAGACCAGGGGATCTCACCCTCATTTAAGCGGTCTCAGGTAGCTTTTAACTATATATTTTTAACTATATATTATTCACTAAATGTCTGCATAATATTAGAAAGATTGAGCAATTAGGGGGCTCTCATTATTGCCCTGTACTCTTTGTCCTAAAATTTTGATAAATTTTAGCTGAAAAGTGACAATACAAGCCCTCCATAGATATCGAATATGACATTATTCTGGGCAATCCTTCTGATACAACCTTTATATATACAGAGTCTATGATTTACTAAAATTATGTGGACATTGAAAGACAAGGGGGGTCTCACCCTCATTTAAGCGGTCTCAGGTAGCTTTTCACTATACATTTTGAATATACAACTGGCACTTTGGGCGCTACGTAAACATAAAAGACAGAAAGTCTACCCGAATTTCTTTTAGTCACGTGTGTATCTACCTATTGACTAAATGTCTGCAAAATATTAGACAGATTGAGCAATTAGGGGGCTCTCACTATTGCCCTGTACTCTTTGTCCTAAAAATTTGATAATTTTTAGCTGAAAAGTGACAATAAAAGCCCTCCATAGATATCGAATATGACATTATTCTTGGCAATCCTTCTGATACAACCTTTATATATACAGAGTCTATGATTTTCTTAAATTTTGTGGACATTGAAAGACCAGGGGGGTCTCACCCTCATTTAAGCGGTCTCAGGTAGCTTTTCACTATATATTTTGAATATCCAACTGGCACTTTGGGCGCTCCGTAAACATAAAAGACAGGAAGTGTACCCAAATTCCTTTTAGTCACGTGTGTATCTACCTATTGACTAAATGTCTGCAAAATATTAGACAGAATAAGCAATTAGGGGGCTCTCACTATTGCCCTGTACTCTTTGTCCTAAAATTTTGATAATTTTTAGCTGAAAAGTGACAATACAAGCCCTCCATAGATATCGAATATGACATTATTCTTGGCAATCCTTCTGATACAACCTTTATATATACAGAGTCTATGATTTTCTAAAATTTTGTGGACATTTAAAGACCAGGGGGTCTCACCCTCATCTAAGAGGTCTCAGGTAGCTTTTCACTATACATTTTGAATATCCAACTGGCACTTTGGGCGCTACGTAAACATAAAAGACAGAAAGTCTACCCGCATTTCTTTTAGTCGCGTGTGTATCTTCATATTGACTAAATGTCTGCATAATATTAGAAAGATTTAGCTATTAGGGGGCTCTCACCATTGCCCTGTGACCTTTGTCCTAAAATTTTTAATTTTTTTAGCTGAAAAGTGACAATACAACCCCTCCATAGATATCGAATATGACATTATTCTGGGCAATCCTTCTGATACAACCTTTATATATACAGAGTCTATGATTTACTAAAATTATGTGGACATTTAAAGACCAGGGGGTCTCACCCTCATTTAAGCGGTCTCAGGTAGCTTTTCACTATATATTTTGAATATCCAACTGGCACTTTGGGCGCTCCGTAAACATAAAAGACAGGAAGTCTACCCAAATTCCTTTTAGTCACGTGTGTATCTACCTATTGACTAAATGTCTGCAAAATATTAGACAGATTGAGCAATTAGGGGGCTCTCACTATTGCCCTGTACTCTTTGTCCTAAAATTTTGATAATTTTTAGCTGAAAAGTGACAATACAAGCCCTCCATAGATATCGAATATGACATTATTCTTGGCAATCCTTCTGATACAACCTTTATATATACAGAGTCTATGATTTTCTAAAATTTTGTGGACATTGAAAGACCAGGGGGGTCTCACCCTCATTTAAGCGGTCTCAGGTAGCTTTTCACTATACATTTTGAATATCCAACTGGCACTTTGGGCGCTACGTAAACATAAAAGACAGAAAGTCTACCGAATTTCTTTTAGTCACGTGTGTATCTTCATATTGACTAAATGTCTGCATAATATTAGAAAGATTGAGCAATAAGGGGGCTCTCACCATTGCCCTGTTCCCTTTGTCCTAAAATTTTGATAATTTTTAGCTGAAAAGTGATAATACAAGCCCTCCATAGATATCGAATATGACATTATTCTTGGCAATCCTTCTGATACAACCTTCATATATACAGAGTCTATGATTTTCTTGAATTTTGTGGACATTGAAAGACCAGGGGGGTCTCACCCTCATTTAAGCGGTCTCAGGTAGCTTTTCACTGTATATTTTGAATATCAAACTGGCACTTTTGGCGCTCCGTAAACATAAAAGACAGAAAGTCTACCCAAATTCCTTTCAGTCACGTGTGTATATTAGAAAGATTGAGCAATAAGAAGGCTCTCACCATTGCCCTGTTCCCTTTGTCCTAAAATTTTGATAATTTTTAGCTGAAAAGTTACAATACAAGCCCTCCATAGATATCGAATATGACATTATTCTGGGCAATCCTTCTGATACAACCTTTATATATACAGAGTCTATGATTTACTAAAATTATGTGGACATTGAAAGACCAGGGGGGTCTCACCCTCATTTAAGCGGTCTCGGGTAGCTTTTCACTATATATTTTGAATATCCAACTGGCACTTTGGGCGCTCCGTAAACATAAAAGACAGGAAGTGTACCCAAATTCCTTTTAGTCACGTGTGTATCTAGCTATTGACTAAATGTCTGCAAAATATTAGACAGAATAAGCAATTAGGGGGCTCTCACTATTGCCCTGTACTCTTTGTCCTAAAATTTTGATAATTTTTAGCTGAAAAGTGACAATACAAGCCCTCCATAGATATCGAATATGACATTATTCTTGGCAATCCTTCTGATACAACCTTTATATATACAGAGTCTATGATTTTCTTAAATTTTGTGGACATTGAAAGACCAGGGGGGTCTCACCCTCATTTAAGCGGTCTCAGGTAGCTTTTCACTATACATTTTGAATATCCAACTGGCACTTTGGGCGCTACGTAAACATAAAAGACAGAAAGTCTACCCGAATTTCTTTTAGTCACGTGTGTATCTTCATATTGACTAAATGTCTGCATAATATTAGAAAGATTGAGCAATAAGGGGGCTCTCACCATTGCCCTGTTCCCTTTGTCCTAAAATTTTGATAATTTTTAGCTGAAAAGTGATAATACAAGCCCTCCATAGATATCGAATATGACATTATTCTTGGCAATCCTTCTGATACAACCTTCATATATACAGAGTCTATGATTTTCTTGAATTTTGTGGACATTGAAAGACCAGGGGGGTCTCACCCTCATTTAAGCGGTCTCAGGTAGCTTTTCACTGTATATTTTGAATATCAAACTGGCACTTTTGGCGCTCCGTAAACATAAAAGACAGAAAGTCTACCCAAATTCCTTTCAGTCACGTGTGTATATTAGAAAGATTGAGCAATAAGAAGGCTCTCACCATTGCCCTGTTCCCTTTGTCCTAAAATTTTGATAATTTTTAGCTGAAAAGTTACAATACAAGCCCTCCATAGATATCGAATATGACATTATTCTGGGCAATCCTTCTGATACAACCTTTATATATACAGAGTCTATGATTTACTAAAATTATGTGGACATTGAAAGACCAGGGGGGTCTCACCCTCATTTAAGCGGTCTCAGGTAGCTTTTCACTATATATTTTGAATATCCAACTGGCACTTTGGGCGCTCCGTAAACATAAAAGACAGGAAGTGTACCCAAATTCCTTTTAGTCACGTGTGTATCTAGCTATTGACTAAATGTCTGCAAAATATTAGACAGAATAAGCAATTAGGGGGCTCTCACTATTGCCCTGTACTCTTTGTCCTAAAATTTTGATAATTTTTAGCTGAAAAGTGACAATACAAGCCCTCCATAGATATCGAATATGACATTATTCTTGGCAATCCTTCTGATACAACCTTTATATATACAGAGTCTATGATTTTCTTAAATTTTGTGGACATTGAAAGACCAGGGGGGTCTCACCCTCATTTAAGCGGTCTCAGGTAGCTTTTCACTGTATATTTCTTTTATGGGCTTTCCATAAATATTTCTATTTATAATCCTAATTGTTTTCTAGAGTAATCGGTTTTTGTTTTTGTTTTTAAGAAAAATCCTGTGTAAAAGTACTGTACCTCTTTGATTTTTTTTTATTGACAACAATCTATATTACATTTAGACAAATATGCAAATTAGAAAAGGGTTTATATTCGAGAACAACGAGAATTTGCGACAGCTTGAAGAGGTCATGAAACTATTTCCTACGTGTCTTATCAGTTCTCTTTACTATAAAAATCATCATGCTTTTAATGTTATTAAGTATTATTCTTTTTTTATTTTCAACTTAATTTTGAATATCCAACCGACTGCTAGCAGCCGGTTGGATATTGAATATCGAATATCGAATAACGAACCGGCTGCTAACTTCACACACATGGCACAAACATGGAGTTTCGACACGTACCTATACATGTAAAGTTATGAAATTATCAATACTTTCACCTGTAAGATTAGGTATATAGGTTTTAGCATTTTAACATTTTTATCTGTACATATTTCTAGGAATTAGTGATTGTGCTTAATAAAACGGACTTATCTTGCTCGAAATCCCACTTCCACCTCGTCGTTGGTGAGTAGGGGACTACTGAATGAGTACTTATACTTGTAAATAATTCAACTTATTATAAATGTTCCGGACCATATGAGTATCTGGACCATACGCGTATGGTCATGACCATATGGGTATATACTCATATGGTCCGACCGTACGCGTATGGTCGGGGTAATCAACACGTATACTTTTAAACTCTTCATTAGGAGTGACCCTTCTGGTTGGTACGTCACTAAAATGTCATTTTATTATATATTAAAAAAACTTTAAAAAAAAACCAGTTTCACACAGTTAATATAACTTACTATTTGTAAGTACAATTATAAGATGTCAAAATCAAATGAACATATTGTAAAAAGGAATTTTATTGTTTAAAGTATGTGACATCACCGGCAAGGATCATGATATTTATTAAAAATTAAAATATTAAAAGTGTATATTTCTTTATTTTTTCTATTCTTTATTTTTATACTTCTATTTTAATCTTAATTATAAGACCGGTTAAATAGCATTTAAGAGCCATGAAATAGCTACTGCCTTTATTTAATTTGAAACGTGATATTCATTTTACAATATTGGAGATCTACACGATCTAGAGTTTCTCAAAAACATCATAGACACATCGGAATTGTCTGAGTCGATATCACTGAACGCAGCCAAAACAAGCAATCGCAGAAAAGCTACATGTATGGTACCGTGTGAATGTATACAAAAGCATACACGAATACAATTAGCGATGAAAACTAAGATCAACTGACTGTAGCATCAATATTTAATGTTTATGTAGCTTTTGAAATGTAAAATTAATACAGTTTTTTGTAAACATATATTTTTAAGATAAAGTTTATTGTATTATTTCTATTGTATATTTGAAAAAATATCTATATGGTCCAAATACTCATATGGTCCGGCCCGTTAATAACGAAACGAGTATAATACTCATATGGTCCGACCATACGCGAACGGTCGGACCATACGCGTATGGTCGGACCATACGAGTATACGCATATGGTCATGACCATACGCGTATGGTTCAAATACTCATATGGTCCGGAACATAAATAAATAAGTATTATAACCTGAATTGTACCTGAGTTTACCGTCAAAAAAATGCACGCAACTGTAATCAAAAGCTGCGCGCAAACGTAATGATTTTTGCGCGAAAATGTAATGGTAATGCGCGCAAACGTAATGCACCGGGAAAATGTGAACTTAAACAACGAAATTCAATAGAACTTTTAAACGATGTCTAATTGCTATACTTACCTGTAGTATTTGACATATATTGTGTGTACCATTTTCCAAACTCTGCACATTTTTCGTCACTTAGTTTGTTATTATACTTCCAGTTAGCAATATTTGATATGGCGGACTGAAAATAAAAAGTTAAACAATATTCAATATGGTGGTCTGAAAACCAAGTAAGCATTTTTGGAGCGGCAGTCAGACTTAATGTTTACGTTATACATTGGAAGTCTGAACTTAGTCCCGAAATGTTATAAAGAAAACAGAGATTGCCAAAGATCTGCTATCTTTATTCTATATTCGATAAACGACAACAACTTTAAAAAGATAAAATAAACAATTTAATACGCTTATAATTGACCAGAAAATGTGTTCAAGTATAACAGAAACTGTCAATGATCTGCGATCATGCATATTAAATTCTATAAATAACAAGTCAACAACAACAACAAATACAAAACAATACAAACAAAATAAAAAAAAATTAAGATATTCCTATAATTCTGATATAAGCATACTTTGGACACTATTTACATTCATTTTTAAGAGAATAGCATAAAGCATATCTGTCTGCGTATGAACGTTCAAAATTAAGTTGATCATTACTCATTTGAAATCTTAATGGAGAGACCCAGAAAAGATGAGGACCTTATTACAGTATAATTTCTCAATATCCACAGACAGACGAACTGTAACTAAAACCTAGTTTTTCAACAGTGTTTACACGAGCCATCAAAATTTTAACGAGTACTGGTACCAGAATGTTAACCCTTTTTTTTAACCAATTTCATTTCTTAAGATAATAATAAATATAAGATTCAAAGACATGGGCGATCATATGCACATTCAAAAGAAAAAGAACAAAAGAACAGGGGTTTGGAAAAAAGATCGCTGGTGCTAAACATAATTAAAAGGAACAAGACAAGCTATGGTCTAAGGCAATGGTTCACAACGTTGGTGATTGAGCAAATAAACCGTCATAAAACTTGGTTTATCAGATGTTCTCATTGTACAAACATTACCATTTTTTATTCATCACATATTGCATGTTTTGATAACTATACCTGTTGTAATGGACATAGTTTTGCCAGTGCTGTTTGTCCCATCTCTTTCAGCAATGACAATACTGCACATCGCACTGTGTGATCATTCCATGTATCAGTGGAAGTAATTCCAGGCAAACTGTAAAGAAAAGAAAAACGAAAGCTGTATTCGATTCTTTTTTTTTCTTTTTTATCCATTTCTTTTTGTTAATTTTTTTTTTCAGAGGTCAGCCTAGGAGAAATTTTAAGCGTTACGCAAGAGAAGTAAGTGTATACGTATAAAGGCAAACATTTCAGAGACAAGTGTCTTTCATATTATCAATTTAAAGTTAATTCTTTACAAAATGAAAATAACAAGATGTGGTGAGATTGCAAATGAGACAACCATCCAACAAAAATAAGCAAACGAGGATATATATCCGGCTTTCAACTATAAGCAAGGTCCATAGTTTTCATGGAAACTAAAATGTTAGATATGCATGGCAAAAAGTGAAAGCAATACAAAAGACAAAAGCAAAGGTCTGATATAAGTTTACAATTCACAAAAGAAAAGCAGACAGCATTAGTTAACGACAACCAATGAATTATAGGCTTGTGACCTTGAATAGACACACAGTGAGTTTAGTCAAGCATTTCTGTGGTCGCTTTTTATCTTTTAACGCCATGTACTGAAAGTTAGTTTGAAGCCATATTACAAATGATAGAGAAACCATGTCCTACCAAACTTAAAGTCCGTCAGTCAGTAACTTCTTTAAGACTGGATTGAATTAAAAGTCTGAGAAAAACATGATCGTGTGCAATTCAAAAATATATTATTTGAAAGGATGTACGACCATACGTGTTCAGAACCATATAGTCCTACATACTTATTAGTACTTGACCAAAGTTAGGAGCCTGATGTTTAGTGGTGGTCGTATGTTGATGTGGTTCATAGTTTTTTCTCGTTTTTTTTTTATAGACTATACCTTTGGTTTTTTGTTTGAATTGTTTAACCATTTTTGGAACTTTCACATTTTGCTGTTCGGTGTGAGTTAAAGGTCCATGTTGAAGGCAGTACTTTAAACAGAAATTGTTTATTTAAAAAATTGTGACTTGGATAGAGAGTTGTCTCATTGACACTCATACCACATTTTCTCATCAATTCAGGAATATAAAATTGTGAATTGAAATGGGGAACAAAAAAAAAAAAAACAGACCATGTGTTTATCTAACTCTGAATAGATATAGGAAGATGTGGTGTGAGTGCCAATGAGACAACTCTCCATTCAAATAACAATTTTAAAAAAGTAAACCATTACAGGTAAATGTGCGGCCTTCAACACGGAGCCTTGGCTCACACCGAACAACAAGCTATAAAGGGCCCCAAAATTACTAGTGTAAAACCATCGGTCTAATCAATAAAAAAAAACGAGAAATGAGAAACACGTATAAATTACATAAACAAACGACACCTACTGTACATCAGATTCCTGACTTAGGATTGGTGCAAACATTTGCATTTGAAGTTCTTTTTTAGGCGATTTTTTCGTCAAATAATTGATTGATTGTTGGTTGCCGTTAACGTTCGGTCCGTTTTTATTTCATACGTGTTCGCGACAAGAACAAGTTAACAAAAACACCATAGAAGGTTATGAAACAGAGGCCGTATTGTAATGCGTTATGATGACTTCCACTTAAATTCCTTGATATAAAATAAGCAGATGTGTGAAGATTGCCAATAAGACAATGATCTGAATGAGTCTAAACCAAGCCGATTAAAGCGACTATTAAACCATACCGCATTCAACAATGAACATAATTCCAACCATAATTACAGGGTTTGTTATCAACATTGACCACCAATGAATGTCTGTGCTCACATGGTCAGTAGTCAGCTACACAACACTTATTGTATGCAATAATTGCAAAAAAAAACAAGGGCCGAGTTATGACAAAACAATCAATGAAAAACATATATAATCGAAGACAACCTTTGTATTAAAGGCTCCAGACTTAGGACGTCAGGCAAATATAGAATGAGACCGCCGGGGCTTAAAGATGTATGATGAACTTACGTTGTTATTTTCTGTGTCATATGGTCTCTTGTGGAGAGTTGTCTCATTGACAATCATACCACATCGTCTGTTTCATTTCAAACGCTGAAATATCTCGCTTGCTTTACTAACCATTAGTTTTATATTGAAAGACCTTGCAAATAACCCATAAACCAAACAAAGTCAACTTATTATTCATTACTTCGATAAATTCAGATGACAAAACGAATATGATTTTTCTTCCAAGTAGTCAGTGAACCATGAAAGTGAGGTCAAGGACAACGGACAAAGAACAGAAAGAGACTTCTAAACATAAGGTATCTGTATTCAAGGTATGAAGCATCCAGTCCTTCTTACTTCTGAAAAATAAAGCTTTAAACAAATAGTTTGCACCACATCTGCCGCTGTATAGTAAGACCTATATCTCACATACTGCAACTTGCAAAAAATATTTTGAAATGGCTCTGTTCAAATATCTAAAGGTACTGAACGTTACCAAAAGCTTAGTTCAAAGTTAACAATAACCAATATATATCAAGCAGCACCAGCATGTCAGTAGTTAATTATTGCTATTTTCTAAATTTTTCCTGTGATCATTTTTTATGTTGTGATGTTACACTATTGTTTTAGATAAAGGGCAAAGGTTGGTACCTATTAAAAATATGTCAAGCCGCTGCATTTTTTTGGTCCTGTCCTAAGTCAGAAATCTGATTTCAGTAGTTGTAGTTTGTTGATATGGTTCAAAGATGTTTCTCTTTCTTTTTATATAGATTGAACCAATGGTTTTTCACATGTCATTTTTGGGGCTATTTATAGCTGGCTGTTCCGTGTGAGCCAAGACTCTAGATCTGTGTTGGAGACCTTACTTTGACCAATAACATATTGTGACTTGGATGAGAGAGTTGTGTCATTGGCACTAATACCACATCTTATAACTATTGAACTGGTGGCTGCGGCACTTTCAATGAAATTGAAGACAAGAAACATAAATTATCTATAAAGATGTGATAAACATTCTGAGAAAAACATTACCTTGTGATCATTATCATTACTTTGTGTCAGCTAAAATTGATATGTTGGTTAAATACATGCACACACGACTAAACCCATGACTAAACCCATCACTGTTCTTTATTATAAAGTCAAAGAGAAAACTTTAAAATTGAGCAAAAGCCTGTAACTTACTGCAATTTATAACAGTATATAAAGCAGCAGTTTGGGGGTTTCAAATGTCAACTGTATGCCATCTATACATTGAAGATTTCCCCAATTGTGTGCTAAAAGCTTAAGAAAGCAATGAAATCTAATAAACATGGTCTATATGGGTACAAAGCACCTGAGAGAGTTGACTCTTAAAAAATCCCCTGAACGTTTTTATCACATACTATTAGTAGAGTTTAATCAGGCTTCTCAATCATCAAAATATGTATTTGTCAAACTGCTATTTATCCAAAGAAATTATTCCTATAAATTGTTTGGTTCAAGGTTGTATATTTTTGTTAACAGGTCTAAATAAATATTTTGTCAAACTCAATGAGAACTAAATAAGCCAAATATATTTTAGTCAAAGGTTAGGTACCCCTTCATTTGCTTGAGAATGTCAAAATGAAATACAAAAACAGAGCAAACTTTCGATTTCATAATATTTGCATGCTATTTCATTTTTATTTATTAGTATTTGCATGATGCTGCATGATTTTTATGTGAAGGTCGGTTAAAGAGCTCACCAGAGCTCATGTTTTGTCTGTTGTTATGAAAATGTATGCTGACTCTAAATAAAATTTACTTACTAACTTACTTACTTCAGACCCAGACAATTGCATGGCAAATCAAGATATTTTCTAAAAGTCTGTTTTTTCACTATTTTATTGCATATTTTGACATGTACAATATTTTTTGGCATGTCCAACAATAATCTATGACACTTAATATATCATCAACATGTAACAATAGTTTTACACAGCTTAAATACAAATCTGTATGTCTGTAGCATACAGATGTCTAAATTATACAGAGGCGACCATCAAAATCTTTTTATTTTAATCCCTCCCAAAAAATAACTAAAATTCATTCTTTGGAGTATAACTAAAATTCTTAGGGTGAGAGACTTGAAACTGAATAAAAGAAATTTTCTGAATTATAAAAAGTGGTATCTGTGAGTATAAATATCATAATGAGAGTCAAGTAATGATGTAGATGTTGTCAAGGGAGGTAATAAGAAGATTACCTCCCTTTTTAAGATAAAGAAGATTATCTCCCTTTTCAATACAAAGCATTCTCGAAGTTATGCTATATTTTACTTGGCTTTTTAAACAATCTGAGCATCATATAAACATATTATTAGTATGAAAACATTGTTATCTATAATCATTTTATGAAACTAATTTAAAATTTTAATTTGTAAATTTAACCTAAAAAAGGCTTCTATATCAAAACTAACCATTTGTGAATGATTTTTTGCTACACAGATCATAAACACTGCTGAGTATAATTTCAATTTTTGAATATTTCAAACGAACATGATTTAAACAAATTCTGCAATCAAAATATTTTAAAACTATTACAAAATAAATATTTGTATCATATTTTCATTGATTTTGTCAGAGTTCAATTCAATGTAAAAAGTTATATAGAGACAGAAATTCCTAATTATCCAGAAAAAGTTAGAACATATTCCTTACCTGCTTGCCTCAACTTACATGATTAATTTCAAAATATTTATGATCCTACAATTATATATTGTGTTTTTATTTTAATGTGACAAAAAAATTACCACTTTAAATTGATGTCAGTTGTATTAAAACAAAACATTAATTGTAAATTGTTTTGCTCATTTAAAAAAAAAATGCTGAAAAAATAATCTTTAACTCTATTCTAATCATCCTTCAAACAAAAAGTAGTTGAAATATAAATATCTTATTGCTTTATATATTTGACTTTGCATACTTTTGACATTAAATGTATAGGTATTAAAAAGCTTCATTTCACTAAATACATTTCTTACCATGATTCGATCATTTCATTCTACATATATTGACATTTGAAACAATCTCTATTCAAAACAGTTCTAATAACTAACATAACAAGAAATAACCCCCATACAATAAAGCATTTGTTTATAATCACATTTAAAAATTAACAAGTACCCTGTATATTTAAAAGACAAATAAAGCTATGATTCAATTATCTCCCTTATTGAGTGATCTTCTGTCTAGAAGATCTTCTGATTTCAATATTCCTAAATTAAATAGTTTGATAATGCATGAACCAAGGGAATGTTATAGATGCATATAAACTATAAAAGAAGAGAGATAATAAAATAAGCCAATTTATTTTTCCCTAGAAAAATCAAGAAGAGAAATACTTCAATCATCAGGAAGGGAGATAATTAAAAAATCAGGAAGGGAGATAATTAAAAAATCAAGAAGGGAGATAATTCAATCTCTGAAATGTCTTAGAATGACAGGAAAATAAATAACAAGAATTGCAAATCTCATTAACAAATCATATAATTCAAAATAAAATTAAAATGCAGATATTAGTTCCCATTATAATGAAATGTTGCATTTCAAATCATAACATTTTTCTAAAACTATATAATTGCCACAAATTTATTATTGCGAGTTTAAAATTCGTCAACAAGTCAAAACAAGTCTAAAAATAGCTGTAAAGAGTATTAAAACAACAATTAATTATTGCAAATGTCTTCTAAATGTAATACAACAGTTAAAATAAAAATAATGTATACCGTTAGCACCTACGTCTATGACTAATAACTAAAAATATTGTTAGTATATACTGCTTGCCCACAGGTCATATGTGTAGCTCAAATGGATCAACTTTTAATCCCAATTCACCGTTTCAGAATCTAATGCATTCTGGATAATATATTCAAAAGCATATACCAAAACATTGTGATTGTTTCAAAACATTCTAAACAATTGAAATTCAACCAATGACGTATCGTTACTTTCATCTTAGTGTATGAACAATAAAATTACCCATAGTCATCTAGTTTCAGACAAGTCAGGTTACGTATAATACTACAACTTTCTTTCAAAAACTTCATAACTAAGAAATTCATTTCATTAGTGTTTTAATCAAATATAGTTATTTCTTTTTTTAAATGATCAAATGACAGGCTTTCAATTATGGACTTGTATGGTAAGCAGTATACACCAATATACAAGAGGAATGTTTACAATTTGGAAAGTATAGAGGGTTTATAAACAGCACTAATATTTATAGCATGACACGAGAAACTAAGTCACAAAGTTTAGTGAGTGATAACATTTTAAATTATCGATAAAACTAAAAAAACATGTCAATGTTTAGCTATCTTCTAAGTTATCGAAATCAGTTATAAATAACTTTGTCCTTAGTTTTATTCAGGGAATTTACTTTCCAAAGCCACATATTACTATAAAAAATAGAAAATAATGTTCAAATTTGAATTTGATTGTCAAATATTTGAAAGGGATATTCATTGTGTTTTCTTGTAAAGAAAAATCTCTATCTGTTACTCTAATTTTTTTATATACATATAAATATTAGTGCTGTTTATAAGACAAGCAAACAACAGTTATTTTTTATATATAGATTTAATTCATATCATTCAGTTTTTTAAAGGATAAAAATAGAATTGTTTATCACCTCAACCCCTGTGAGGAAAGATAAAAGAAACTGTCAGAAATTACAAAGGATGTTTAATTTTTTTTAATAACCTGAAAAATGAGTGCCTATAAATTCCCATTTATAAAGGAAAATGTGGCAATTTGTCATTTTCAGTTCATAAGCATGATTTCAAATTTTTTCGATTTAAAAAAAGAAAACAGCTATAAAATACATCTTTATAATTTGAATTTTAAAACTACATACAGAAAATAACTGTTGCAATTTGACATACGGAAATAAATATATATCAAGCATTTATTATTTTTTCATGCAGCATTTTAATGGATTTAAAATCCATACGTCTATTTAACATCATTAGTCGAGATAAAAATAATGTTTTCATAAATAACATAATATCTGACAAGTTTTAACACCATATTTTCATATCCATTTTTTAATAACCAAATTTCTGGTCAATAAATGTTATATACAAATGATCATGATATAAATTAGTGTTTATAACTGGCAATATATGTACAATTAAAACTAGAGCACTAGATTTTTACAGTGAACACAAAAATAGCAAAGCACAAGTCTAAGGTTTAGAGACACAGAAAAAAAGTTATTTCTCTATGAAGATTGACTTCAAGAAACGTGTACCTATTTCCAGTAAACTAGGGGGGAGTTGTAACATAAATAAATTCAACTTTGGACAATTATAACACAGTGCTGAACTCTTCACAGTAAATTATAAATCATTCAGCCTAAATGATGTCATATATTTTTAATGATAACAACAAAACATGCTTCTTTTCATGTGTCCCTTAAAAAAATGATAAAATGATTTGTATTCACCTTTTTTTAGTTTGAAAGACAAACGGGTAATGTGTTGCTTCATCTCCTTAATCTTATACACTCTAAAAAAATCCCACTGAGGTATTCATTTGTTTAAATGATGCAATGTGTGATCTCCCTTACTTCTAAGCATGTGATCCAAAGCATGATCAGTGTTAGCATGCAAATTTGTAACACCTAATCTGATTGGACAGAGAAAGACTAATGTCTGAACTGACATACTGATAGTCCAATGGACTTATATAAATTAAACAGTTGAGTCTGGTTTTGATATTTAAACCTAGATTTACAAGAATGAAAAATTTCATACAAATTTGAAAATATTTTATTCATAAATGTAATGTTTCATGCTTTTAATGGCAAATGTTTTTTTCGGGTTAGAGGTTTAATTTTGTTAGCAGAATAATATTTTTCATGCACTAACTATGAATGAGTGTGACATTACTAGGTAAAATCACCTTATGTTATCAAATTGTTGGGTTTTTAAAAACTTGAACATTTAAATATGTTCCACAAATTTTTAAAAACAGACACCATTGTTATACAATCATGCAATGCAGACAAAAGTCCTTGTCTAAACAAATAAGCCATGCCAATCTGAGCAGTTAAAATACTAGGGAATGGTTGTCTTCCAGGAATTAGTTCACATGAAAATAGTAATCTAAAGTCACATGAAAATAGTAATCTAAAGTCACATGACAATAGTAATCTAAAGTCACATGACAATAGTAATCTAAAGTCACATGACAGTAGTCATCTAAAGGGATATTTACAATTATTCTCTTTATCAATGAAATGTCCAATGCATGCTTTATAAGCAAGCAATTCCATGTTAAGCAATAACATGCCTTTATTAAAATTCAATGTATATTTAGAAATATCAGAAAAATTCTGTTTAAAGGGAAGTAACCCAGATAGTTTTGCAAGAGTAGAGATTAATAAAGTCAGAGTTTATTTGTGTATGCTAAAAATGATATATTTTTTTTTAAATGAAGAGACTTAACAAACAGATAACAGAGCAGACACGCACACACATGAAACTGACTGATACATATTGTTTGAATTGATGCTTGAGAGTTCAAAAATAAATATCTATAAAAAAGACAATTCCTGTCACCAAAAAAAAACTATCCTGATTTTTCTACTTATGCCATGCACATGAATTTGACACATGATTAAAATAATCTGATAGACTTTTCAGGACAATTTTTAAATAAAGTTATTTTTAGTGAGTAAATAATTGATTGCATGATACATAACATTAAAAATAATACACAATATTTCAACATTATTGCTAAAGTATATTATTACATGGCAACATTTTTAATATTATGCCAATTTTTTCGAGACAGTGTTTCTAACTAATAAAATACAAACATTTTCAGACATAACCCCACATCTCCTTTTATTTATATACATAAACATTCAAAACTTATTGCTTTTTGTGTTTTCGATACCTTTTGGCACCAAATAATACAACCTCTCAAAGAGACTCCATCTCAGAAAAATTATTTTTTATGGCATTTGTGTATAAAAATTTGACAAAAGAATGAAAAATATTGCTTAATGAATACCTTATTGCGTAATGGGTAACAGTTCAAGTTTCATAAATTAAAACTAATATTGCAGGAAAAATTAAAAAAAATTGAAAAAGAAACTTCTTAAAACAAAAGCCCATGTATTGCTTTAAATCATCAATTCTTTTATGCTCTTGCAAAAATCAAAGAAGATGAGAATGTGTAGGAGAAAAAAACACCAATCAAATCAATACCTTATTTAAGCGTTAAAATTCCCTGAAAAATTCACATTCTGTAAATTTCACACATATATTTTTTTAAAACTAGCACCTAAGATGCAATATTACACAACACGAGTCCTACATAGTCCAATAATATATATATATAACATAACACGTAATATTATCACCAACAATGTTATGAATGAATCTCCCTTTTGATAATGTCACTCTGGTCGTCTGAATCTAACATTACTTGATCCATATGATCGTAATCCTGCGACAAGCGCATTCGTTTCACTTTAGCACGATGATTCTTAAACCACAACTGAATATTTTTCGGTTCCAATCTTGGAAACTTTTGTCTATATTCAGAACGATTGAGTTCATCTGTATATTTATCAATCATGTATGAAGATGGATGAGTGTCTTCTGCAAACCATTTTTCTAGTATCGGTATTTCTGACATGGGGTCTATAAACACACGTGTGCGTCTCTTGCGATGAGTATTGCTTGATGAGTTTGACCTTGACATCTGTGACGTCTGTTGCTGTTGTTGTTGTTGTTGATTGTACCTTGCAGCTTGCTGTGCCATAAAATGAGTATTCATTGGAAAATAGTGCATAGCTAATGGGTGTGGGAAATGCGGAATGTGCAATGGTTGATGAAGCCCTGCTGATGTTTTTGGCAAATGTGCAAGTCCGTTGCTAAGGAAACCCTGATTCTCCATATTTTTGATTGACAGATTGGCAGCTTCATGACTAGAATCTGACCCAACATTAGATTTATCATCTTCAAACTCAGAATCATCCATTTCTGAATCAGAATTCATCTTACTATTGCCATCATAATTATTTGTTTCTCTTGGACTAGATACATCAGATTTATTACAACCATTCACTGCAGGACTGCTCTTGTTGTTGTTTTCAGTGTCGTCTGCTTCCTGTTTCAGTTGGACACTCCCTGTTTCTTTGATTAAAGGGGAGGTAACTTCTCTCTTTATTTCCACAGGAGATTTGCTTTGACTAGAAGTACGAGATTGTGATAAATCAAAGGGTTCCCGAGAATCTTCGTTTGATATGTTTTGTTGACCTTTGGCAGTTTCAGAAGGGAGACGAGAATCCTCAGTTGTAGGGAAATGGTGGCCATGAATCGGGTAAGGCAGCATGTACACTGCATTCTTATTAGGAAGATAAGGTAAGTTTTGGTCACCAGTTGGACTAGTTCCCTGGCCATCCTCCAAATCAAATGAACCATCTCCGTCAAATTGTCTAGAAGCTCTCCTATGGGCAGCTCTTGCATTTTTAAACCAATAAATAATATTTGTCAAGTCTAACGGCCTTCTACCTTTTCTAGCGTCGAGTGAGTTTAACTCGTCTAAGTAATGAATCATCTGTTCTCGTGTGGGATGCTGATTGTCCTGAAACCATCTCTGAAGTCTTGGAATCTCATGTTCTGGGTCGAATGAAGTTCTCATTCTTGTTTTACAGTGAAAGTGAGGTGAAGAAGTAATGGCAGATGGCATAGTAGATGAGACAGATGTAGACTCCGTGTGTTGAATGGTCTCCACCTGTTTTTCTGGAGATGTCTCGTGTGTATTTCTACTCTCCTCTGGCTTGACGCTACGAATCTGCTCTGCATACCACTTGTCAAAAGCTTGTCGAAGTTCTGGTGATAAATTAGCATAAGCATCACCTTTGGCAAATGTGGTAAGAAGAGACTGAAAGAAAGAAAAACACAATTTTTAGTAAAATACAAATATAGAATATAATATGTTCTTAATGTTAATACACATTGCTTTTATTCAAAATACTCAGTAAGGTGTTTTATGTTTTTTAAAGGTCATTTAATCATGGTCTCATTGACATTTACCCAAAATTTGTTTTATTAATTTTTAACAAGTGCCAAATGTATAAACTGATAATATCTGGCTTTTTCAGTGTCAAAATAACTAAGATTACATGTTACACATGGTATAAAGTTTGTGGTGATTTTTTAAACTTTTTTTTCAAAAAACTGTCACTTGCACAATAATAGGCAAAGTTTCAATTCTGCTTCAATCAAATGGTGTCATGAAATATCTGCCACTGCACATTTAACAAATGGCAGGCAAACCCCTTTTCATTTGTAAAACTATTAAACTATCTTATTTCCAAAATAATTTTCATTATTTCAATGCAGTTCTATTTTTAAAATTACTTTTTTCTGTCAAAGAGCAATTATCTCCCTTACCATGACAGAGTTGTTCTTCATCACAAGTTCCAAATAGACCACCATTGCATTCTTATTGATTTTCTCAAATATTTATTATGTATGCAGATTTAGAAGAACATTAAATACCTTTTCGATTGGACAGCCAGAGTTCATCAGCAGGCCCTGTGATTGGTTCAGCAATAACTGGAGTAACCTCCCCTTGACCTCATCAACAGAACTTATCTTGGCCTTGCTGTAAATGGTAAAGATGAGATGACCAGAATAGATTTCAGTTTCTTCTATTATCATATTTTCTGTTGCTATGACAACTATAAGTTACACTTTTTACAAGTTTGTAAAATTCATATCTAAATTCTATCAACTATTACAATAAAAAATTTGTTAAGTTATAAACTAGAGGCTCTAAAGAGCCTGTGCCGCTCACCTTGGTCTATGTGAATATTAAACAAAGGAAGCAGATGGATTCATGACAAAATTGTGTTTTGGTGATGGTGATATGTTTGTACATCTTACTTTACTGAACAATCTTGCTGCTTACAATTATCACTATCTATAATGAACTTGGCCCAGTAGTTTCTGTGGAAAATGTAACCGGTAGTAAAAAAATAACAAATTTTATGAAAATTGTTAAAAATTGACTATAAAGGACAATAACTCCTTCGGGTGTCAATTGACCATTTTGGTCATTTTAACTTATTTGTAAATCTTACTTTGCTGAACATTTTTGCTGTTTACAGTTTAACTCTATCTATAATAATATTCAAGTTAATAACCAAAAACAGCAAAATTTTCTTAAAATTACCAATTCAGGGACAGCAACCCAACAACAGGTTCTCTGATTCATCTGAAAATTTCAGGGCAGATAAAACATGACCTGATGAACAATTTCACACCATGTCAGATTTGCTCTAAATGCTTTGGTTTTTGAGTTATAAGCCAAAAACTGCATTTTACCCCGATGTTCTATTTTTAGCCATGGTGGCCATCTTGGTTGGTTTGGCGGGTCACACCACACATTTTTTAAACTAAATACCCTAAAGATGATTGTGGCCAAGTTTGAAATAATCTGGCCCAGCAGTTTCAGAGGAGAAGATTTTTGTAAAAGATCTATAAAATTTACGAAAAAAGGTTAAAAATTGACATTAAAGGGCAATAACTTCTAAATGGGTCAACTGACCATTTTGGTCCTGTTGACTTATTTGTAAATCTTACTTTGCTGAACATTATTGCTGTTTACAGTTTATCTCTATCTGTAATAATATTCAAGATAATAACCAAAAACAGCAAAATTTCCCTAAAATTACAGATTCAGGGGCAGCAACCCAACAACGGGTTGTCAGATTCATCTGAAAATTTCTAGGCAGGTAGATCTTGACCTGATTAACAATTTTACCCCCATGTCAGATTTGCTCTAAATGCTTTGGTTTATGAGTTATAAGCCAAAAACTGCATTTTACCCCTATGTTCTATTTTTAGCCATGGCGGCCATCTTGTTTGGTTTGGCGGGTCACGCCACACATTTTTTAAACTAGATACCCCAATGATGATTGTGGCCAAGTTTGGTTTCATTTGGCCCAGTAGTTTCAGAGGAGAAGATTTTTGTAAAAGTTAACGACGACGGACGACGACGACGGACGACGGACGACGACGACGGACGCCGGACGCCAAGTGATGGGAAAAGCTCACTTGGCCCTTCGGGCCAGGTGAGCTAAAAAGAGTCAAAATTATTATACTTCAAAATACAATGACTGTTTAAAACTATAGATAAAATCTGCAGTATAACATGGAAACAGTGTGATTGCTATATATCAAAGATTTAGACATTTACAGTGTTTAATATCTAAAAAAAAATATAACTGTCAAGACCTTGATGCTCAGATTGTTTGAAAGCTATATACTTTATTTATTTATATAAGAGTCCAGTAAATTAGTAAAATACTTTTTTTGTTAGAAAACTTCATAAAAAAGTGTCAGTTCCAAATCACTCAGTGAAACTGTCAAGTGAGATTTCATGGTAATTATTTTACTTTAAATAAAAAAAATTAAAACTGTTGTAAAGGTTTTTTAAGTGCATAGTTTTTGTATTAAGGGAACATGCTTTACTTCATAGACCTTCTAGATATTTCGTATCATTTGCTGGTTTGATCGTTGTTTTTTGGTTTTTCAGAAGTGTTGTAAAAGTGAAAGACACATGTGTTAGTGTATTATTTACCTGCAAAGCCTAATTCTCAATTTGGCAACCTGAGTTAGCTCCCCTAGTATATCCTCTACTGTTGACTTGGAGTTGTTGCTGATTGCCTCAAAGGTCAAAGGTCTCCAGTTCTTAATCTGTATAGCTCCTGTAATCAAATATATTTTTAAAATTGAAATATGTTGTAAAAACTTGTAGCGTAATACCTTATGGTTTGGATGTATCCACTAAAGTATTATTTTCCTCATGGAACTATGAATTTGCTGTCTACTATTTTTTTTTTTTTTTTTAATTTTGAAAACTTGAAAAATGTAATGAGTATACTACCCTATCTCTCTCTCTCATATAAAGCTTTCATCTAAATTCTACAAAAAGTGGTACTTGTTATATTCAAACTAGAACTGATAAAGTTTAAATAAAACATTTTTTATCTTCTAAAACAGTATATATCCTTTTTAAGCATAACATCATATAACAAAGACTCCATTTTTAATATTCTCCCTCCAACAATGTGTAAAACCCTACCTTTAGCATTCATAGATTCTGTTGAGTTGTAACCCAGCTTGACCAGTGCTGCTCTAACTAGTTCTGAGAACAGTGTTGTACATGGTAGAATTGCGTAGCTGTCAAGTTCTACAGTGTAGTGTGAACTTCCGTCATCATCAAACGATACTGGTCCGCTGGTCTGTTCTACTACACAATGAATGGGTAGGGACTTGGCACCTGGAAATATAAATATATATCATTTGAAAATAAAATTAACACAACTTAAGGGTCAGAATTTTTAAGTTAATATCATGGGGGTCTCAATAGGCAGTCCTTAATTTCTGTATTCTTATTTTTTATACTCCCACAGTAATCCTTCATGTTTTTGTATCCCATTACTATATACCTTTTGCTAATTTTTCTCTATCCATTATGTATTTTGCCAATAATCCTTAATTCTGTTATCCCCTTCCAGACAACTCAAAACAAAAAAATAATATCCACACATGTACATATATCAAGTGTATCAATACTTGAGAAACTATAATATCAAAAGGCACCTCAAAATTGATAAAACCAGAAAAGGTCAACTTGCCATGAAGGAGTTGGAAGTTAAGTAGTAAATTATTACTATTTTCAAAATTTATCAATGGAATGGAAATGTTAATTATATAAACTATATGTCAGAGGATAACCACTAACTACTGAGATAATAAATTTCTAAAATCCTAATATCAACTTTCGACATATTCATTCATAAAATTTTCCCAAATAAATTAACAGCCATTTCTAATGTTAAAATATTTAATAGCAAGTTCACACTTTATTAAATGATGACAACTATAAATGAATTTAATAAGTTACATTTGTGAGTATTCAACTCATAATATTCATAAATAGCATTAAAATATATATATAAAGCTAAATTTGAGACAATTTAAGTATATTTTAAATTGTGGTGCGACCCTCTTCTTAAACACAGGTTATCTATTGAAAAGTTGTCACATGTTGAGACATACATATAAATGTTTATAAATACACTGAGAAAAACAGTTTATTTCTAATTTCATATTTCAAAAATAAACCTCAAGACATTATAAGTCAACAAATAACAATAAATAAATTATTGTTATAAAAGGTGCAATCTTTTTGAAACAAATTAAAAAAAAATGTAGAGCAATAATTATGGAAATTAAAAGTTTCATGTTTATTCATTAAGACATTATGTTTTTACAATTTTTCAACATATTTCTCAAAGCTACATTTTAGTATAAAAAAAAATGTTGTTAGTTTTTTTAAAAGAAAATTATATGATAGCTGTGTTTTTAACTCATAACTGCATCTGCTTAACTATAAAACAAATTAAAATATTTAAATCAATTTGAGTGACAAATTACAAAATTTGCCTGGTTGGAAGTCATGGTTGCCCTAGATGTTGTTCAGATATTTAAACACTTTACAGTATTACATTTGTTTCTACTTCTGCTGTGAGGTTATCCATATAATCATCAAATCAACACCAGACAAATTCCACAACATAATATTTAGTATCAAACTCAAGTGCTTATTTGTCATAAAATGGGAGAAAGCCTTAGATGAACACTTCACGGTGAATGTTAAATCCACCCAATCCTTGAGAGCAGACGATAGAAACTCGAATGAACACTTCACGGTGCAAAACAGTACTCTTTTGAAAACAACTGGAATAGAAAACTCTTCAAAGGGATTTTCTTATGACTTAAGAATCTTGAAATTAGAAATAGCATATTAAATGGAATAAATTTCATCATCACAGCTATTGATAACATTTAATAACTGCAATTTAGCATGTATGATAATTCGATCGACATCTGTAACGAATTCCCAAATTCTTCATACTTTCGTGCAGTTGTGAACACTTAAGCGGCTTCAAAGACGTCCTAATACCAGTTATGATTCGCAGTGATATAATACATTTGTTTTATGAAATAAATGCTACTTATTCGTAATTAAAATCACTTTTCTCAAAATTTTATGGATAGATGTAAGCGTAATACATTTGTTTATGAAACCAAGTGCTCTTCAACAAATTATCTTTCTTGGATAATTTACAAGTTTTATGCTCGGACTTGAGGTACAAAACATTCTTTTTATTCCATATTTTCCAATCTTTATGCACTAGCTGACAAATTTCATTTTGCACTTAAAATTTCAGTATTAGTTAAATGTGTATATCTTAATGAAATGCAATTAGTTTAAATAACCAATCAAAAGATTGCTTGTAACATGCAAAACAATGAGTGTGTGGTCAAAATTATAAATTGGTTTGTTTTGGATTACTACATGAGGTCAGACAGCAAGTGACCTTTTTCTGGAAATAAGACATTAGATGGTAACATTGCAGGGTTTGGTTTTATGAAATGAACATTGAATTACACTTATCAAATTTAATTTTGAAAATCCGCCAGAGGTTATAATAATAAATGATTATCTCATAACTTTGAAATGTTGTGCTAACGGAATCAGGAATAATTTCACTGTCAATTGTCACCTCAGACTGTCACCCTCATTCCAAATCTGATTTATATATACTGTACTAATAATAAATAATATAAGCACAACATACATAAGAATATTTTGTATAATTTATACCAAATATTGTGTCATTATGTATTTGTATTGACATAAGGGACCTTCATTAGCATTTAAAGTTTGTTCACTTATCCCTCATGAAAAAGCTGACCAATAATTGGTTGTTTTTATCATATTGTTTTTTCTTAGATTTTTTAGTAAAACGGACCTAAGAAAAATCGACTGAAAAAAATAACTGCATGGGTCATATTTTAAACAAAAATTAAATAGCCAAGTGAATTAGATATATAAAGTATTTAACAAAACATGGCAGCTCTATTATCAAGTTGTAGTTGTAATAAGAAAGATTAAACTTTGTTCACTGATAATGTATTATGTATATATGTCGAGTCCTCTATCATGGAAATAAGTATTTTTCAATAGAGGTGAAATTTTGATGTTTTTAACTTGTGTTTGATGATCAATCAGTGTATGTCGACAATAAACTCTCTTTAAACTATTTTTAAAATTAATTACTTGACTATATATATATATAATGTATCATTAGCAATGATTGTATCATATTTCTCCTATTAACAAAAACAATCTTTTAGTGTGAACTTTTTTTGAAATAATGCAAATAATTAAAAAAAAAAAAAAATCAATTAAAAAACACCTTTTTTATAAATTTTTAAAGATTTTTTTTTCTCTGTAAAATAAGAAAACAACATTTAAATTGATTTTTTGAAGCTATCAGGTTTATATTTCAAAAACTCTTTTTCCCTAGCTAACAAAACTTTAAAGGCTAATGTTCGTATTTTATGACGATTTTATGTCAAGTCAATGGACTTCCCCTGTGCTAATTCTCTTTTAAACTTTCAACTGTAATCAAATATAATTTCCCTACCAAACAAAGAATTTGACACCCAGGTTCTATAGGTACTATAATTATTTCATCGTTAGGATTTCACCGACCTGTCGATATTCCGTATTAGTGCAACTTCCAATAATAAGAAAGGATTAGCCCAGGTTTAATAATGAAACACAGCCAGAATCCTATTCAATCTTCTTTGTGGAGGGAATTAAATTCGGAGCTTGACAGATGTACGGATTACTGGGATGCCGGCTTTGTGTCGACTAGATGAAGCATTAAATTTTAATCCTTCTCTCTTTCTCTCCAAACCAGGTAGATCAGTCCACGCTAAGGCAGATGGTTCGAGGATAACGAGATGTAAAGCCGATTAACACAGCTGTATAGAGGAGATTTGAATTTTATTAAACATGAAATATTTTTTATTATAAAAACAACTTCTTTTTCTTCGCTGGGAAAGGTATTTCTTCTGTAATCAACCATGTTGAAATATTTCTACAATCTTGTACAGGAAAAGAAAGTCGTAATCAGTCATTATTTACATACATGTACATTTAACACGTTACACAATCCTAAATCTTTGATGACAGAGAAATAAATCTGCTATTTAATCACCTTGGTTATTTATACTCATCCAAACATTCTTTGACTATTTCATTATAAAGACAAACTGTTATAAAAATATGAAGATGTGGTATAATTGACTATGAGACAATTAACTCTTCACCATATTAACCAAATGACATAGAAGTTAACAACTATCTGTCCTTGTACTGCAGTTTTCAACGATGAGCAATATATATTACTATTGTTTCTTTTAAGGTGGTATGGGAGTCTAAAATAAAAATGATAGAATTTGTTCATACTTTGTCAAAATGTTGTATCTATTGATACATGATCAAAAATATTATAAAAATGATAGGTCACCGTGCATTTTCTCAAGCTACAGGTTGTGACAAAATGACAAATTTTGTATGGATTATACAGGAAAAAACACCTTTTTGTGAATGAAAACTAAACAAAATGATAGAATTGTAAAATAAATTAGGAAAAGATTGCTTTCAGACAATGCTTTGAGAATATCATAAGAAAAGATAGGGTCACCGTGCGTTTTTTCCGGCTAAAAGACAAAATAGTAAAATTTCATGTAGAGTCCTTCAGAAAATGCACTGTTATAGAGTTACCTCCCCTTAAAATGCCAATTTGAAAAATATTCAAAAACAACCAAAATTAATCTACACTTGTAAAAATATCAATATTTCTAAGTTATATTCTTATAAATTGGTTCTTTTAAATGAAAATTCACATTAAATTCTGCATTCCTGCATCAAATGTTGCTAACTTGATAGAAAATATGGACCTAAGATTCTCTGTTTTTTACAATCCAAGATGGCGAAAGACACCCATACCACCTTAAGAAATATTCCTCCTTTGCTTAAATTTTCTAAAAAATGTTTTTTTGAAGGTTTCATGTATCAATATAAGTCTTAAAATATCGCTGGAAAAACTGAAGATCTTAAAGATTTCTAGCCTTAAGAACTAAAATAACTGATTTTTTTTAAAATTCAAATTTGATTGGTCCTGTGCACATAAATTCATTACATTTTGTGGTAAAGTTGAACCAGGTCCTATAGAATCTCTAAGAGGAACTAAAATCAGAAAAATATTTAGTAAGTTTTAAGCTGCTGGCATAAACTAAAAAAAAAAAGTTTGGTATATTTCTACATCACATGATGGTAATTAAGGAAACCTTAAATGTTCATGATATCTGATCACAATTAAATCTCTAGACATAATTTACATGTTCATTTTTTGAAGATTTTTCGATATCCTATAATTTTTAAGATATTAGCTCTTTCACATTTTCCCTTTTTCCAGCTAAGCAACAAATGAAGATTGGAGATTAGTCTTTGAATTTTACGATCATATTTTCATGTGAATCAAATCGCGCAAAAGAAATTTAAAATATCACTGGAAAAAATCTCAAAAGTATTTCATTACTAAGCAATAAAATGGTATTAAAATGGAACAATTTGGCACTGTAAAACGGTTACACTAGTTACATAACCTTTGAAGTCTTAATTTCATAATTCCTTCTTCAAAACCTATCGCTTTCATCACCAATCTTAGAAAATTCGACAAAACCAGCGTGTAAAAATTCTTAAATACCTAAACTGTTATAATCTTTAACTCTGAAGAAAATATTAATGTGATAAAATTTAATGACTTGTTATAAATCTTTTTAGATTGCATACAAATTTTCGTAGGTGTCGATAAGTGAATAAAATTTTAATTTGATGATATCAAAAATCATTTCTAAGATTTTCAGAAATCTAGAGATTGCAGATCTCCATTAATCAATGAATTAAATTACAAAGAAATAGCAAATTTTTTAAATTCTTTAAAACTTTCATTAATTCTACTTATGCTTATAATTTGGTAAGATAATATTATCTTGACACAAAGATCAGAAAAGGTTAGCTATTATGTCACTGTTATTTATATACATATTGAAATTGAATTATCTGACAGAAGTAGACTTTTTACAAATTGTTTTTGCTAAAATTAGTTGTGAGCCACTCATTAGCCTGAAAAAAAGTTCAACTTCTAGCAAAATATTCTTTAAAGCTGAGGGTTGACTCATAAATTAAAATATAGACATGACAAATGAGACTATTTTGGAAGATTAATATTATACTGAAACTAGTTATGCCCCAAATGACCTTACATGAAAGTTAACAAAGTAATTCAAACCATTTCAAAAATTGAATATTTTTTTCTAAAAAGTTTATATTCATAATCATAAGATAATCTTGCTGAGAAGAAAACAACAAAATTTTGGAATCAACTATTGTTGCGTTAAATTTTCAGACAAAGCATATAAAAAATATATACCGGTACATGCACAACCATACAGAACTGGTCGAGGGTGACCTTGAATTTAAATGTTCAAAGGAGTACACATTTTATCTAGGCTTGCATGCAGACTTTGGCAAAAGAGAACAGTTAAACTACAAGTGCCAGACAACATGAACTATATATATGCTAAGCTATTCTTCTATTACATCACAGGGCTCAAAGGAAAGCCATCTCGAGTATGCGCTCATAATTGTCGAGGAGTTAAATATGTAAGCAATATTAAACCCATTTACTGTTGTTAATTCCACCACTACAATTAAATCTTTTTCACAAATTGTAAATATTAATTACGCCATCAAAGCATCTATAACTAATCTGAGTGAGATAAATGTTTTAAAGCATCTAAGAAACGTTAATAGTCTGCAGAAGGTTTCGTTTAATAGATCTACTACAAGTTTTTCGATGAGGACATGAAAAACAGTTGGCGTGATCGTTTTATCAGTGCGAAATTAACACGTCGGAGTTAATAATCCCAGCAAGAAAATGATTATTTCACTAATAGATTTACACCCTCATCAAAGACGTAGATTTAAGTTATTCTTATGTAACTAATTAAGAATCAAATCATAAATGGAGGACTCTACCCTAGCATCAAACGATATGAGGATTATTTTCAATTTGGGACTCCTACCGTTTTTCATTCCGATAATATCAAAATCATATTTCTTGGACAAGTAAATACTATTATTATGAGATATACAGTTAAGATTAAATGGTAAATATGTAATTGCTACTTCAAACAAATTGAGAAATAAATAACATTATATAACGTAATGGAAAAGAATCTGAGGATTACGATTTTGGCTACGAGATCTTTTCTATATGACACTTAATGTTGGTTTTGCATTTACTTATTCAAATTACCGAGCTTTGTACAAAACAAAGCCACATGTTACCCTAATCCCTCGCTGAATTATTACATCTATTGATAAATCTACAAAAAATTCTATAAGTTTTTACATATTTTATAGAAGATTTTGCACTTTATATAAGATTACAAGCTACATCTAATGTAATGTTTCAATTACTTTGCCCTCAAAATGTTTCATGCCATATGCAGGGGCAGATCCAGTATTTCATGTTCAGGGAGAGTGGAGTTGGTGGACCATATTTTGACATTGAAATGGCTGTAATTTAAGACCTATAAATTACTTTTTTTTGTCAGAGGGAGGAGCTCTGTGAGTATGTACACCCTACTCTGAAGCTGATATATAAAGGGTGACATATTACAACCAATCAGTGTGGTCAATTGATTTATAAACTCCAAGGCTGTTTATGAATTTCCATACAAACTTATCTGTTTCGGCTTACTGATGTGGAAAGCATACAAAAATTATTTGTGTCTTAAGTTTGTTAAAATAAAGAACTCTTAAAAACATTGTTAAATCATATTATAGAAAACTCAACTAAATTGTTATGAAATATACTACATGTAATTGCAAGGCCAAATGCAAAAACCTGACACCTTTGGTAAATCACAAAAATTCTGTAATGATTAGTGGTTACTTCCCCTTATACATGCAATGTAGCTAAGCCTAACTAATTTCTTTTGTCTGAAGTTCCCCTTTACAAAAGATTCAAAATGTCTTGCAATTATTATTAATTTAATTTTAATACTGATATGGTTGGAATTATATAATTATGACAACATACTATTTCATAAACATTTTACAATTCAATCACGGATTAAAGTTTGCAAATTGCAATCCATATTTCTTTCGTTTTTCAACCTTCAAATAATTTTATTACAAATAAAACTCAAAACGACTAATTTCTCAAAAATTGGAGTAAGATTTACATCTTTTCAAATAAGGAAGTAGTTAACAATATTGTTATCGCTATTTTGGATTCTGTGACACTTGACCCCAGGATTTGTGACACTTCAACTTATTGACGTCATATAAAATCACTAATTTTACTTTTAAGCCCTTTTATTTTTAGCCATACCAAAATTATTAGAATGTCTGTTATAATGTCTGCTGTTTCAGACAAACAGGCAGATGTATAAAAGATTTTAACTGGATTCCATACTTTTTTTTCGCCAACTAATTCTGCAATAAATTTATATTTCATCATTATTTAAATTAGCAGCATTTAAAAAATAGTGGTTTTTTTCAACACGTAGTAAAATCTTTTTTGATTTAAGGAATATTTGAAAATGCTTTCTGTGAATGTGTTTTCAATAGTAATAGGGGAGATAATTCGATAAAAAGAAAAATACTTTTTGTGAGTGGTTTTTCAAATATTATTTGGGGAGATAACTCAATAAAAAGAAACTTGCTAAATATAACATTTCCTCCATTATCTAAAATGAATATCTATATTAGCCTATCATTAATCCATAATACAAAATTCCAATCAAAAGAAACATGGTTTCTTGTGAGTGTGATTTCAATAGTAATAGGGGAGATAATCCAAACAAAAATATATTTTCTGATTTTAACATTTTCACCATTTTAATAAATATATGGATGTCTATGTGGCTATCAATAATCCATAATACAAAATTCAATTGAACCTTAGAGATGTTAATTTCACATGTGAAACTTACACCTGTTTTCTCTCTACAATGCCAGGATTAAATTCTTTTCTTCATTTCTAAGATTGATTTCAATTTTATTCCATTCTATTAGATTTATAAAACTGTAGGATTCCTTCTAATTCAGTACAGTTCATCAGTGCAGAGGCAGATTTGAATTGGGAATGGAATATATTAACTGGATTAGCAAAATTAAAGCTGCGTAAATAATTCAAAAGTAATCCCTGACTTATAAAACTATTGAGAGTTAAAATTCATCCTGCTGAAAACAATATGAAATCATCCTAAGAAAATTTGACATGAGTATTTATATCTTTATCAAAATATCTAACATACATTTTGTAGTTATGAATTTTTCGTGTTGATAATCATTGTTAAAAACTGTTCCACTTAATGCAATTTAATTTTCCGTAGGATTAGTAACTTGAATACTGAGATAAGAAAATCCTCCTTAATAAATACTTAAAGCTTTTCCCATAGTCATTTCAATTTTACGAACATAGCAGATTAAATGTTAGATATTTCCTTAATCTTCCAAGAGGCCTCTTCCTTTCCCAAGTCTTTTGTTCTTTCAATGTCTTTATTGTGATCCAAATTTATCCCTATAAAAATATTTATCTCTCCAGCTTACCTATTTTAGGTAGACCCCCATTATCTTCTTAGTAAAATCGTAACGTGGGTACTTAACTGCTGAAAGTTTAATCCGGGATTATGTTTCGACTCGTTGACAAGAAAATACACATCATCCGCGTAGGGTGAAGGGTTCTAAACGTCAGGCCGATGACTGCTAGAATGATGGTAAGGTCGAGATCCAATTAAGAAGGATTAGCGATATTAAGAATTTTCTCATTTTGTGCCTACCCTAAATTCCAACCAATCACTTAATTTGAATGTTAAACAGGGGATTTATCTCAAGTGCTCGTGGAATAAGAGAAAACTAACATGACAGAGATGACCATATAAGCCTAACTCTGTATAAATAGGATTTCTATCTCTTTAATAATAGACGCATTCATTTTCGTCAACTTATCTAAAATGGGGCTTTAACACACCATTGATTCAAAAAGAATTAATCCGTCAGATATTCAGATCGAAGCCTCTCAACCATTTTAATATTCTCTATCGGACGAGGACAAAAGATTTAGTCGAAATGAAAATATCAGGCGGAGGGATTACTTGCAGAATTAATATTTTTCAGATAAGTAAACAAAATTACGTTCAGATCACTAATCCCTCTTTGTATATAATCCCCTCAGCCGATGGTTAAGCACATAGGGAAGGTAATAGTCTCATTTGTTAGAGAAAAATAGAAAATAAATCATTGAATGGCCATTCTTTATATTCTCTTCCGAGGAATAAACTCTTCAATTAGGTTTTTATTGTTTGGAGAAAATTTTCCAATTTATTGATAATCTGTCTCGCAACTACTTAAACATTTTACAAATATATATTGAACTTCGTTAGAAAAGTTTATTTGGTTTCAAAAAGACTTTAATAATTTTCTAATGAATGAATTTTAATATAAAATTGCACATGTGCTATACCTGATCAACACTTAATCAGATACACGTAGGTGCAGAACCAGTAAAAAATGGTAAAAAAATTACCTTTAAATATCATTAAAAACATCTATTGCACATAAAAATGGATATTAAAATTCAGTCTAATGAAAATATTTACTGAAATTTTAAGTCAGCATATTTTTTTTCAGCAATTTTAAATTTTAAATCAACTTTAATTCACCAGATATGCGATTCAAGATTTCTTTTAAATTTCAAATCATCTTTAATTCACGAGATATGCATTTCATTCTTAAATATACATGTAGAAGAAACAAGTTAATATCATTTGAATGATATGTTCTTTCTTTACAATTTCAAGGGAGACAAAAAAATATAAGGAAATTAAACTCACAAACACAAATCCAAGGGACATAACTAAGACACAGGAGGTTATTTGGTCAACTTGAACACTTGTCTTCAAAATGAAACATGCATGCAGCGCTATTATCATACATTTTCAAAAGATATCCATGACTTTTATAAAACACTCCCAAAGTGTTTTTTAACATGCTTTTCAAATTATGCAAACTTGGTTAGATAAATATATATTCCCTATAATTTTCAAAGATTACTTAAATGAATATTTACATTTCAAACGTGACTTTGGATTATCTTTAGAATATGTTCACCACCAAACTGTATTATTTACTAGTTTTTTTTCGTCAAAATTTTTTTATGCTTTGAATTCATCTTCAGATACAATAATTACAAACAATTTCAAGAGAGATTGAAACAGAATTACGTGAATATTAAGTAAATATAGACAATCATCAAAGCAATTTTAATAATTGAAGCCTTCCGACATATGATTAAGAAGAGTGCGTCCTCTGTCTTCCTAAAGAATTAGGGTCCAAGTTTAACAGGATTGCGGTAACACCCACCTAATCCAAATAGCCGATTTTAAAACGGCACCCTCAAAGCCTTTTGTCAAAGAATAATCTTACGGAGAATCTAATTCATCTAATAAATAATATTTAATTTCAAATAAAATTTAAAAGTCTTTATCTGTTCAAGTGTCAATTTTAATAAAATAAACACACTATAATCTTCCTTTAGAATCTGTTTTTCAATTTTAGGACGTAAAGAATATCTTGTCAAAAGAGTATGAAATTTTTTGGTAAAAAAAATATGTTCACTTAAGATAGAAAAAAATCGACTTTTCATACATGTTCAATATGATATCATACAATTTCAAAAATTACTGCTTCACAATATTGAATACTTTTTTTTTCCTCACACCAAAAGCTGCTTTCCTTAATTAAAATATAGCATGAAATAATTGTGGTCATCAGATCTTTGACCAGTTCAATTCTAAATCAAGTGACCAATAGCATATTACTTCCATCAAAAGCATGATTCATAGGATAGGACACAATCAAACGCATCTTAGGATAGAACATATTCATATTGCATCATGGGAAGAGACACCATCAAATGCATGATGTGATATATTATGTATGACACTATCTAGTGCCATGTACATGTAATGTCCATGTTCTACATGTATGCATACAAGTATTATAATGCATCATTTTGTTAACACAAACTACTAATACTGTTACAATGTATAACTTTACACAAAATTATTAAACAAACAAATAAATATTTTTTTGGATTGATTTTTAATTTGAAAAGCATCAGTATATATATTTGTTTAGGGGCCAGCTGAAGGACGCCTCTGGGGAGCAGGAATTTATCGTTACATTGAAGACCTGATGGTGACCTTCTGCTGTTTTTTCTATGGTCGGGTTGTTGTCTCTTTGATACATTCCCCATTTCCATTCTCTATTTTATCGATCAAGTGGCAAATATTTCATAGATATTCAGGGGGATTATAAGTTATGACTTAACGATATATATAATAATTGTGGAATTTCAGGTTGGGCAAATTGCTCATTAAAATTAATCTTGTAAAAATCAGAAAACAGTGAACACCTGTCAAAAGTTCTGTTTCTCAAATTCACTCCTCCTAACTTAATATTATGGAAATTTTATTAATTCAGTTGTTTTAAAACATTGTAAAACAAAGATGAATTGATAGACTAGAAAACAAGTTAACAAAATAAATACTGTTAATTCATAATGTTTTAACATGATTAATGACTTAGGGATTGGAATTGCATTAATTAGAACTTACATGTTAAATTTAAATTTTTCATACTGGAAATTTTCTAAAAATGTCTTATATTAATGATAACACCTACTTCATTTAGTATCTATATATAGCTAGCGGAAAGTTGTCTCTTTGACAATACATCATACCCCATCTTCTTATTTATCATGTTTATATATTTATTAATTTCGAATAATGGAATGTAAATCAACAATCTCAATAATAAATTGACCAAATATTATAATTACTTTTTTTTTCAGATGTGATCGAGATTCATAGCTTCTACAGTTTGTCTACAAATGTAAAAAGTCATCCCATGGTGTAATTTACACTTACCTGCCCCAGCTTTCATAACCCTAAAGAAGTATGAGCACACTCCAGTAAAACTAATACGTTTAAATTGTTTAAACGAAAAAATAAATAAAAAAACCTTAATTATATAATTCACTTCAATGATAACTGAAATTTTTCTCTTATGTTCCCAAAACAGTATATATATTGAGACCCATTTACATCGGAGGATTCATATGAAAATCTGGGACCAGGATTTAAGGTCAACTTAAACTCAAATCAGCATCCATCATTTGAATATTAAACTGAGTTAAACAAAATCTTTAGAAGTGTTCCAATGAAAATTTTGTAAAATTGCGTTTAAGACCTAAACAGTCATGACAGTGAAGTTTCATCTATCTCATTAAACAGTACTGCTATATAATCATAAAAAATCACTCTTTTTTTCAAACATGCATTAAATTCAACAGTATATGCACTTAATTCAATTGTGTATGCACCTAGTACATGTAATAGCCACAGGAAGCATTTGTCTCCAAATAAAATTCATTTCAGAGAAATAAACCAAACTTCGCCAATCTCTGAATAAATAAAACTTTGTATTATATGTCACTAAATGTAATTACCAATGTCTGATCGCTGGGATTTATTCTCGTAAAATTGTTAGTTTTAGAATTTCCACGGAACGTTATTACTTGCATAGGATTATCCGAGGATGTCAAAGATAATATCGATGGAAAATTGAACCTTAATCTTTGGCTCAGTTCAACTAAACACCCTTAAATCCTCGGGAAATTACCTTCTTGATCTGACGTGGATAAATTCGTAAAAATACATTAGTATGAAAATCAGATTGACAATATCGGCCACAAAACAAAATGTTGAATAATACCGGCCAAATCCTTTAAGTTATATTTTGCAATGTTTATATGATTGTAAATATGAAAGTTTAGATCTTTGTGTTATATCTTATCAGGGTAATTTCGTCTTTTAAGTCGCTACATCTTGAATTGTCCTGCTCTGGGTTTAGGCCTTAATCTTTCCATTTCATTTCAGAGTTATAAATAATAAATTTACAATTACGGGGGATAAAGAATATCGTAGAAATAAAGATGGGTTTAAATCAAATTCAAACATTTTGATGGAAAACAGCAATTTCACATCTTAATCTTCAAAAAAATGCAATTTGTTCTTGTATTTTGGGATTTAACGATTGTATAGACGTTATGTAATCGGACTAATTTGGTCCACATACTGTTAGAAAGATTTGTCTAAAGCAGCAATTTAAACAGCAATAAATATTATTACGAATGTAACCACCATTACATATTGTTACAAGTGTCCTAACGTTGTCACGCTTTCATCCACTTTATTATGTTCACTACATTAATTTTATGAGTTTGCAAAATCGTCTGTCATGATTTAACCTGATTTGTTCTTATTTTTCAGAAGTTCCAGCATAAATTCTTCAACTGCATGCATTTTTTCAAAGATACACAGATACGTTGTAACATGAAAAAAGTTTAGATCCTCAATGCTCTTCAACTTTGTACTTATTTGGCTTTATAAATACTTTGATATGAGCGTCACTATTGAGTCTTATGTAGACAAAACGTGCGCCTGGCGTACTATATTATAATCCTGGTACCTTTGATAACTATTATATGTATGGTACAGTACAGCTCAGGTTGGATCCGTCAAGATTCACTGCCTGTTGTGTGCAGCCCTTTTAAGATTTTTCAAGATTTCAAAATAAAATAGAACAACAAAGGATATAAAATATACATATACATGTTTGTAATCATACTGATACCTATTGTAGGGCTGGTTGGTTGGATAGTTGGTTACATGGTTCATGTGGTTTGATGATTTGAATTCTACAACCAGCATGACCAGTGTAATTGTGTATAAAAGTACAAACCAGTGGTAAAACTAGTTGGTTCTAAAGTTAAAAGTTGTGGTATTGGTTTTATGGCATCATTTTTGGGGGGGATACCAATTTTTTGGTTTTGTGGTAACTGGCGAATCAAGAATTCACAAAGTACAAATTTTCTATAGGCTTTGATTGCAGATATCCACAACACCATGAAATCAAATATCCACAATTTTTTTCCTCTATCCACCAAAAATTGATATTCACGAAAAATAAATGAATCCACAGTAAAATCCATATATTATCAGTTTTAATACATACCTGAGTGATGTAAGAAAAAAATGTACAAATGTACCCTTTCTGATTGGTTGTAAAACACGTTGCATAGAAAACAATAACCATGAACAATTCTGGCATAAGTTTACATACCTGATGTAGTATCCAGGCTGATTGGATGTAAGACATAACTTACAAGTGCGGTTGCATGGGAAACAGCAACCATGAACAATTCTGTCATAAGTGTACATGTACAGCCCTGCTGAAGAGCTAATTGGTTGTAAAACAACAAACGTACACATGGTTGCAAATGTTAAGAACAACCATGAACAATTCTAACATAAGTGTACAAACCTGTCTCAAAGGCTAATTGGTTGTAAAACAACAAATGCACACATGGTTGCAAATGTTAACAACCATGAACAATTCTAACATAAGTTTTCAAATCTGCCTAAAAGACTAATTGGTTGTAAAACAACAGATGCACACATGGTTGCAAATGTAAACAACAACCATGAACAATTCTAACATAAGTGTACACACCTGTCTCAAAGACTAATTGGTTGTAAAACAACAGATGCACCCATGGTTGCAAATGTTAACAACAACCATGAACAATTTTAACATAAGTGTACAAACCTGTCTCAAAGGCTAATTGGTTGTAAAACAACAGATGCACACATGGTTGCAAATGTAAACAACAACCATGAACAATTCTAACATAAGTGTACATACCTGCTGTAGGGCTGGTTGGTTGGGAAGTTGGTGGTTGTTGGTGGTTGGCAATCACTTTAGGATGATCTTTCGTTACATTAGTCGTCTGATCCTCCATATTCTGACTCTGCTTGTTTATCTGAAAGACAAAATACAAATGACAACAATGTGTCGGATACTTTCCCCGTACACAACTAATACCAAACAGTCAGGGATATAACTCTATAGGGTTATTACAGGAAAATAACATACATTTGTTATTGTGGACTAAAAAATAAAAGAACTGTGATAACATATGTATGTTACATGTTTCAAAGGAACAATAAACATCATTAGTTTAGATAAAATGTATAAAAGTTCTATTGATATTACATTTTTCTATATGTATACTAACTATTTAAAGATATAACAGTTCATAGTTTGCCAATTTTGCATAGTACACCTATATGTTATTACAGAAAAAATATGCCTGTAATAACTAAAGGGTGTTATCACAGCTTCTCTAAATCACTTCAAAGCATTTGCTCAGACATACATCATGCTTAATTACAATGTAGTTTAATTTATTGTAAGAAATAATGACCAGAGCATGTAATGAGGTTCTGCGCAAGTTTCTCAGTAATTCCCAAGTGTCTTATATAATAAGTTACATTCCTTTAATAACTGAGCCTTGTTATCACAGCTAACTTTATCCCTTAATAGCCTCGACTTATTGATTTACCATGGTCCATCAAAAATGTATTAATTTAATTAAAAAATTAGTTATCAAGACTATGCATTTAGTTTCTGCGCAAAGTCTCAAGAGTTCCCTAGAGCCCACTATAAATGAAATAATTTTAAAAATAACAAGCATATGTTATAACAGATCTAGAAAATTTAAGGTGGAAGTATCTGTAATAACACATGCAAGTTATTTCCTGGAATAACCCTATAGAGTTATATCTCTGACTGCCAAAGCTGCTAATAAGTAAAAACAAAACTGATGTTGATATTTCTAAATATGGATGCTACCCATTGTGAACGTGGGTGTTCTACTGAGATACTCTTGAATGGATTTGAGTGACTTATTTACAGCCATTAACCAAATCACACCTCTTGGTACTACAAATAACTTGACCTTTAAAAGTGTCACTCTTCTAAAGAATGTTTGTAAATACTTTGTTATTGGACAACATTGACGATGGAACTCTCTGAAAAACTAACACTTCAACTCATAGGGACATTTACATGGACAATGCCTTGGCCAAAAAGTACAATTTCTAGGCTGTAAGGGAATTTTTCGAAAGACTAACACATTCACTTACCCCCTGTGCAAACAGCATGTTCAATTTTTATGAAAAAAGAAATCAATTGACATTATTTTGAACTTAAAAATGCTAACTTTGAAGTCAGAGTTTTTTGGTTTACTGGTAAAAGAAATCCATTGCAAACTGTAGAATATACATTTAGAAATTCAAAGTGCTAAACCATTGCTACTCTCTGTTAAAGTGAAAAAAAGATGAATGGATTGATGTTTAATGTCCAGTGGCACATATTACATACAATTACAGATGAGAACAAGTTAAAATCTCAGAAATATGAAAAGTTACACAACGAAATAAAATACAAAATTTCAAATTATGAAACCAATCATATTAAAAGAGTGATTTTTTTTAAAGATTTCCTAGAATGAATTTCACAAGCTCTTCCATAACAATTCATCATCCATACATGCATGTACATTTTACAGTAAATTAATTTATTGTTAAAATAATTTCACAACAACTATGACTATTAACATTCAATTGGTTGATTTTTTTTTACTTTCATTTAAATAAAATAATCAATTAATCATTCACTAGTACATGTACATGTTCATCGCAGCTAAAACAATCATTAACAAAATGTCAGGTAACCTAAGATGCTTTATGTAGGGTAAATTTTTAATGTTTGATCAGAAAGCGTCAGGATTAACAAATATCATAACCATGTATTATGAAATAAATTTTATGACAATTGTATGGGTGATTTTTTTTTTTCATTATTTTCCGAGATTTGACATTTTAAATGATGTGATAATAAATCTAAATTATCAAATATAGAAACATCACAATTTGGAATATATGCTGTAAAACAAACACAATTGTAGATAGATTCTCCATCTTCGCATGAACATGTACCACCCTGATATTTTTAGCATACTGCTTTAATTTTCCGAATACATGTACATTTTTGTACATTAAAAAATTCTTCGACTGCTAGAAATTTTCAGATATTTATGCAAAATATAAAAAGTAAAATTATTCCACCTACCCCAATTTAAATGAATAGTTGGATTTGCTTTTACAAATTATGGTTTTCTTTTATCATGTTGGGTTACTCATGATCATGTTACTTGACCCTTTTGTTGTATTTGATATTTCTTCTTTTATGAATTAATCTAGAGATTGGTACAAAATATATATTGAACATTTATATACATTTGTAGATGTTAAGATCTGCAAAAATCAACCAATCAAATATCTTACTTTTATTTCAGGAAAGTTGAAATACCAGTTATAACTAAACATTAATTTGAAAAGTACATTTTTCAAAGAACAATGAACAAGATAAAAGTAAAATGTGTCATCTTTAACATTTTCTTGTTAAACCAGTTTAAGATTAAATTTTTACTTTTATCCAGTTGATCTCAGCTCATCCTAATTTTTCAAAATTGACTTATTATATTAAAGGGTGTTTAACTTCCCTGAGGCCTTAATCCCTTCTATAATCTCCAAACAAAAGGCCACAATGATCAATAAATAACAAGAATAATAGTCAAATATTGGACTAAACAAACACGTTGATCCCTTTTATTGTACATTAATTTCAACCTGTTTAATCCAATTGCCTTGTGGGTAAAGACCATTGATCTGTACTATAAATGTCACAGATGGCCGTTTCAAATTTTGATTAATCTTCAATAAATCTATATTAAAGGTGGAAAATTTGACAATTTCCAGGAATAAAGAAGATTATGTTTTTCGTTCTTTATTTTTTTGCCAATAAACGGATTAAGTTTCACTTTTTTTGTTTCAAGCTTCCTATAATCATGATAATTATGAACAAATACACACAAACAAGTTTCCTGTGGTAAAAAACACAAAAGGATTTTTAGAAATTAATTATTGATCAGAGTTTTCAAGAGAGTTTTACCTTAAGTATAAATTGATGAATAAAACCACAAATAGACTATTTATATTTTACACCACTAAAAATGTCTGTAAATAAGGGAAATTCTTACAAAATAATTTTCACCAATAAAAAAAAGCAAACTCTTTAATTGCTATTCATCATCTTGAAACTTGCTGAAAGTTTTATATTACTTTGAAATCAATTTTTTATCATTATTAATCATGGGATACAAATTTTCATCAATTCGATGGGTACAGAATTAGAAGTAAACCACAAACTAAATTGATTAATGAAGAACAAATTTTCTATACACATACATGTAGGCTTTTTTTTTAGACAGAACTCTACAAAAGCACGATATCTAATTCTACATTATATCAACAAACAAAATAACATTTTTTCCACCAAAATAAACGAATTCACGGTACAAGATTTTACTTTGTGCGGTGAGTCTGTCAATTATACATGTATTGTATTATGGGGAATATATTTTTTTTCTATTCTTCAAAAAATCGCAATAATAAATGAAAGCAACAATTTCTGAATTTACAGTATTTGAGGCCAACCAACATCATCTGCTCACAAGAACACCTTACTTAAATGCAACATGCAACTTCAAAATAGACAGTCTTTTAATAATAATCATTATATTAAACCAGGTAATACTAAATTTTGCTCATAAATAGATCATAATACATGCTTAATTTGGTTAATAATCATACATGTAGAAGATTAAGTTTGATAAGGGTTATCTCTGGGTTGAGAAAAGATCAGCTGTCCTTTATCATTAGTGGATAAGTACAGATTATTACTATGTAAGGATTATCTTCCAACTGTTCTCAGCTTATAAATTCATGTGTACTTGTATTGAGGTTATCTTACATTTGTATTAAACATCTTGTTAATTTTATTTTCTTCCAAATCGCTCAGCTTAAAAATTCATGTGTACTTGTATTGGAGTTGTCTTATTAAACATTTTGTAAATTTTATTTTCTTCCAAATCGCTCAGCTTAAAAATTCATGTGTACTTGAATTGGAGTTTTCTTAATAAACCTTTAGTAAATTTTATTTTCTTCCAAAACACTCAGCTTAAAAATTCATGTGTACTAATATATTGGAGTTATCTTATAAAACATTTAGTAAATTTTGTTGTCATCCAAATCTTTAAAGACTTTCTGCTTGCTTATTGACATGATTGAGGGAATACCCCCACATCTTGAGTTCTCACTTAAAGGTGGGTCCATAACCCGTGGACTACAAGGAAAATCTGTTTAGACTTATCATTTTCAATAGTAGTATGTCCAAAGAGATTGGGTTGTAGACTCTTTGATACATTCTTCATTTCCATTCTCAATTTTATTAAAAGATATGTAAATGTACATAACAAAATATTATCTTCAGCAAAAGAAGAGAACCAATTCATGCTCTAAATCCGTGAAATACGTTGAGTCTACCCAATCAAACACAGACTTCCTCAGTTCATCTATATGTACATGTACATGTACAATGTAACTCCAAAATGAATTAAAAACCTATAAGATATCATTACATTTACATGGAGGTTTAATTATACTATTTCCCATCTGACCAAACTAAACACTTCCTATTTCCTTCCCAACTGACACAATGACTTACCAATTTACCAAACATGTAAAAGAAGGAAAAGTTACATGTAAGAAGATCATAAGGAAAACACTCAAAAAAGCTAATCTTCATAGAAGCTCACCACAAAAATTTATCATACATGATGTGAAGAATAAGATTTTGTTTTATACATGTAATTACATTGTAGCGACTTTCCTTGCATGTAAATAAAAATAAATGGATTTATGCACAAGATGTTGACTTGGTTGAATTTTATTATTCCAAAATAACAATATGCACAAAAATGTAAATTAAAGAATATCTATACACTAAAAGGAATCAGATCCTGTACAAACAAAATTTTCCAAAAATTTACAAAATCTATAATTTTTATGTTCATTTGGACACAACTACATTTATTATGTCACTTAAAAGTCCAGAAGGAAAATTTAAGTGATGTTTTCTTAATACATTGGCAGTTTGTTAACAGATTTATATGGTCATGAACATGATGAAAGTAAGGAAAATATAAGCAAATTTCAGTTTTGTTTTGTCAATTTATCATTTGAATTTAAATTCTATAATATCTAAAAGTATATATGAGTGTTTTAACTTTTATATTAACATGTATCATGTGTATAAATACTTAATTAATAACATGTAAATAATTTTCACATTCAAAGTTTGATAAAAATGAATAAATATTTTCTTAATTTAAAATTAATATTTAAATATTGTCAAAACTTTAAATCAAAACAATCATTTAACATGTACTTAAATATGTAAATAGAAAATGATTAAAAACTATTTGCGTTAATATTCTAATTACGCAGACTTTCGAAAAAACAACACATAAAATTTGCACCATTATATATGTATATTCGATGTGAATCTATTTCAAATTGCTCATAAACATGATGAATGTCAGGTGTGAAATATTAATAAGCAAGGTACAAACAAGACTTCAGATTATTAAGGGAAATTAACATGATTAAATATACAGAACAAAGAGATATAACGAAATAAATCTGTGAATATAACATGACTTGTCTGTCTAAAGTTGATTGATTCATTATACCGTTATACAAAGAAACAATGACAGTAATTAATCAACTAATGTGACAAGAAATACAAGATCATGTTCATCGGTCCATGACAGCCAATGATGTCCAAATCCCTAAAAGATAATATTGAAAATGTCTGTTACCTGTCCAGGGTCTGTGTTCACTGCTGTGTGGACATTGGCAGCAACCCATGCTTCAGCAAAAGTTTCCATTGCAGCATGGAAGTCCATTATAAATTCAGTAGGTTCCAAAACAGCAAAACTGTCCCAGAGTTAAAAGACACAATATGGTATCACTCTATGGGATGAAAGATGCTGAAATCTCAACTTTCATTCGAGTTATATTGATAGTTTTCCAACAAAGTCGCCTTGACAAAGTTTCACGAATGCACGAGCACTTTGTCGTGAAATGTCAGACATGAGCCTCCCGTGTCTAACATTATTGTAAACAACGAGTCCCTAACCATAGCCAGATATACTCAAGTCTTCAGTTAAGAATATTAAGGAGCTTCTTCACACATCAATAAATATTATGCCGCGGAACTATTTTAACAGGTGCCCGTGGCGGTTAAATGAGATTCAGCGACTGACATCAACAATTTACTTATTGAAGATTCATTTAAACATTATTTGAATTTAATTTTGTATGTTTTTGATTTTAAAATTAAAAATAAAGTACATTTTACAAAATGTAGCGTAGAAATACAGACGATTTACTAAGCCGGAAAAGAAATACACAAAGATTAACAGTAAATTTAACACAGTCAACAAAACGTTTGAAATCACAACTTTTTTGCATCCAGTCTAAGCATCTAAATGATACAGATCAACACAATTTTGCCACAAATCAACACAATCTGAAGCAGGATTTTGGCTACCTGTCACTGCTTCTCGACATATTTTGACTCTAAGATATATTTATATACCACATCAATGCACTCAAAGTGTTATGCTGTTTAAAATTAGTTTTGGAAATTGATAATGTCGATATTTGTTTGTTTTGTCGTGTTGGCATTTTTGTCAACAAGCAGTGGTATTAAATACAAGGATAATGATAAGGTAAAACCTATAAAACATGCCAAAAAATGAAAGTCAAATACAAACTAGTTTAATTAGATAGTTAAATGTTCATACAAGAATCTGGTGCATACAACAACCAAGCTATGATCACATTCATTAGGGTTCAAGCTAGCTGCGGAACTGTAGATCTTAGGTCCGCAAATAGATTAGTCATAAAATAGCATAAGGACCCAAGAGCTATGCTTCTGCAGCTGGGCTCAAGCTAGCAGTAGAAAGCTACTAAGCAATAAAGTCGCATCACTTGGCTTTGCCTGACTTTCAAAAGCGATGTCTCGTTGCCTGATCATCGTGTTTAAATACAATACTTGCTTTCCGTCCCGTTCATAATGAGGATTTATAATTTTTACCAAGTCGATGAAGCAATAACTTTTCATATATAGTTAAACTGGAGAGCGTGTATCTACTCTACAAATTTATGTTGTCACCACCGGGATTCGAACTCCGGTCGCCTGCATGACAGTCAGTGCGTTAACCCACTGAGCCAAAGAATCGATTCTCTAGCTCAGTTGATTAAAACTTTTTATATGTTCTACCTGAACTAAAGAGGAGGCAACCCTGCTACTCTATTCCCCCACCACAAGAGTCATCATATCTTTATAAACCCTGGCTATACTCCAGATGACCGTCGTGGATTTTTTAGTCGGGTTCAAATGTAACCGGAAAGCATGTATCTACTCTTGGCTCCACGAGTTTCACATTAAACTTCCATACATCTTACAAGACTGAAAAATTGTAATCTTGAAATTTAACTGTACATTTGTCATGTTTGTGCATGACTTTGTGTCAACAGATCTTTATAATCAATGTTACAAAGTATACCGTCATTAGACAATATTAGATAGTGATCTCCACTACTTTAGTTTAATACTTTCAAATACATTGTACTACATTGTAGCTATAGGACAGATTACAAACCAAACTGTTGAATATACTCAAACTTGAGGACATATCATGTTAAGAAAATCACATTATTATCTCAGAGTTGAACCAGGAATATCTGTGTTGAACAGTTAAAGTTGCAGAAATGCTTCCCTAGCTCTATTTCCTTTGGCTAGTTTTTATGCCCCACCTACGATAGTAGGGAGGCATTATGTTTTCCGGTCTGTGCTTCCGGTCGTCCGTTCGTCCGTCCATCTGTCCCGCTTCAGGTTAAAGTTTTTGGTCAAGGTAGTTTTTGATGAAGTTGAAGTCTAATCGACTTCAAACTTGGTACACATAATCCCTATGATAGGATCTTTCTAATTTTAATGCCAAATTAGAGATTTTACCCCAATTTCACGGTCCACTGAACATAGAAAATTATAGTGCAAGTGGGGCATTCGTGTACTGAGGACACATTCTTGTTATCTTCTAATTTAATTATATACATGATTTATATTATATATGTCTGAGTCAGTGACAACTCTACAACAGATTTATCCTTTGGATCGCCATCAATGATGGTGATACATGGCTGTGTACATAATGTAAATATACAACTCGTGTAAACATCAACCCAACAATGTTAGATCTGTAAATTTGCTTTCGCAAATTTTTTGTTCTTCCCTCGCCGGGATTCGAACCCATGCTACTGTGATATCATGACACCAAATCGCCTGCACTGCAGATGTCCCGCTAGACCACACAACCACCTGGGCTCTACAAATAATAAAGTGTACACAGCCATGTATCACCATCATTGATGACGATCTGATGGATAAATCTGTTGTAGATTTGTCACTGACTCAGACATACTTATAAATTATTATTTTCTGTGACGTTATCTTACATTCATTTGTAGGATCCTTTACTATAGATAATTGAGCTGATCTGTAACAATAACATCTCCATGCCTTATATATCATGTACTGTAGTACGTCGCTAGATTAAAACTGACGAGGAAAGGTAACACACGGCCACTGAAAGCTTTATTATTTGTAGAGCCCAGGTGGTCGTGTGGTCTAGCGGGACAGCTGCAGTGCAGGTGATTTGGTGTCATGATATCACAGTAGCATGGGTTTGAATCCCAGCGAGGGAAGAACAAAAAATTTGCGAAAGCAAATTTACAGATCTAACATTGTTGGGTTGATGTTTTAAATAGATGAAGTTGTACATGATATATATATAAGCAACATCTGAATTAAAACACTGTATGCATGTATTCATGCCAGAATCAATATAATTTTAATAATGTTTAATGTACACAACATAAAAATATTCCATGAGCATTATATTGAATGACTGACTTTGATGATTTATATACATGTACCAAAATATGCAAGGGAGATAATTCCATCACAATAAATAACTGATGCACCAGTAACCAAAATCAACCTCAAATCTGAATGTTAAGGAGTAGTCCTGATAACAAAAAAAAATAATCAGAGCCTTCTATTAGATTTAGCTTTAAAAAAATATTTGATTTCCAAACCTGCAGAAAACTAAGAAAGAGGACAAGAAACTTATATTTTTGTACTAAACATCTACTGACATGACTGACAAACACTACAAATCTGTAAAATGTTAGTTCATGTATATGTTGAGAGTTACACAACAGCCCGAGTGGATTTTGCTTTTTCCACCTGCCCACAGTGGTTATCTGCTTTTTTCAAATGATTGTACTTGCAAGTCTTTAGATTAAACAAAAGAAATTGCATGCCCACTCCTATGGGTGGGCAAAGTGGACAAGGTAGAAATTTTGCCAACCTGGTGCCCACTCTTATGGTGGGTCCGTGGACAAAGCATAATCCACCCGAGCTGTAGTGTAAGTACTGTATGACATTTATTTTCATTTAATTAGAACACATTTTTGTTTAGGGGCCTGCTGAAGTCTACCTCCTGGTGCAGGATTTTCTCGCTGTGACAAAACCCATTGGTGGTCTTCTGCGGTTCTATGCTCTTTGGTCCGGTTGTTGCCTATTTAACACATTTCTGTATCCTTTCTTAATTTTCTATTATATTTTTTAGGTGATACTTTATGTGAACAAAGTTGGACCATACTTCAACCCTCATGAAACATACCATTACTACCAGCTACCAGTCTGTAGACCAAAAAAGGTAGGACACACATGTACATAGAACATGTGACAATAATATTGAAACAGAGGGGCCAAATATTCCAAACGAACATTAAAACTCATGTCGACAATGCCATGGCTAAAAAAAAGTGAATAGACCACAGAAGTACAAAGTACACAAAACACAACATAGAAATCTAAAGACTAAATGACATGAACCCAACCAAAAACTGGGGTTATTTCAGGTGCTCCAAGTGGGAAGAAGATTCTGCTTGACAAGTGTTACCGGTGCCCATGTCAGACAAATATGTTAAGATTTCTTTACATTACTTTCTATAAAGATAATGAAAAGTGGTATGAATGTGCCTATGAGGCATCTATCTAATGGAGACCGCAGGATGTAGATAGATATAGGAAGATGTGGTGTGAGTGCCAATGAGACAACTCTCCATCCAAATAACAATTTAAAAATTAAACCATTATAGGTGAATGTAAACAGTAAAGGCCACAATACTTTCTTCAACAATGAGCAAAACCTTTTTAAATGAGTAAAAGACATGAATCGTTGTAAGTGTTTCTTACAAGAGGTTTATAGAGGATATGATGCTTTGCAGTGTTTTCTTGACATCAGGAGTTAGGAGCTTCTGGCCTTTGTTAGTCTTGTATTATTTTAATTTCAGTTTCTTGTGTACAATTTGGAAATTAGTATGGCGTTCATTATCACTGAACTAGTATATATTTGTTTAAGGGCCAGCTGAAGGACGCCTCTGGGTGCGGTAATTTCTCGCTACATTGAAGACCTGTTGGTGACCTTTTGCTGTTGTTTTTTCTATGGTCGGGTTGTTGTCTCTTTGACAAATTCCCTATTTCCTTTCTCAATTTTATCCTAGGCCTTCACCTTGGTTTTGAAAAATGTATGCTATATATGTTTTAATTCAATTCGATAAAAAATCTCCGTTTTTGCACAATCTTTAGACTGTTTTTCAGGAAACAGACCAAGATAAATATTTTTTTCTTGTTATTTTCTAGATAGAACACAAGAGTTTAACATTAGGAGAGGTTTTAGATGGAGACAGAATGGCTTTATCAGAATATGATATTCGGTTTACACGTAAGTTATACAGAGATGGATCACAGTAGTTTCTTTTTAAGAGTTGGCAATATGGCTTTATCTGACATTGTCTGAGTATGATATTTGTTTTACACATTTTTCATGTCATATTCAGATAGAATACATTATTTATATTAAGAGGAGGCAATATGGCTTTATAAGAATGACATTCATTTTACATGCAAGTAAAACTGCATTTTGGATTTACATTTAAGTTTTAATTTTAAATAAAGATTACCTTCTAGATTACTTATTGATTGTTCATAGGATATTTTGGTTAAAGAATTCACTCATACAATAAAAATCTCATGTAACTGAGTTTTCTATTTGATAAATGAACACATCATATATAGGTGTATTTAAAATGTAGGTACATGTACGCACTGCATTTATTTACACAGCAAAGGAGACATTACAGTGGCGGATCCAGAAATTTTCATAAGTTGGGGCCCACTGACTGATCTAAGAGAGGGCCCACTCCAGTCACGCTTCAGTGATTCCCTATATAAGCAACCCAATTTTTTTTCCAAAAAGGGGGGACTGGGCCCCCCACCTAAATCCACCTCTGGACAAAAATTTATATAATCTTTCTTATATCTGCGATTCTTGAAAACTTCAATATATTCACTGCCATAATATTTCTTCCTGTTGTAACAAATATCGTACATCTTTAATTCAGTAAGTATCAAATATTTTATTTGTTCAAGTGGGAAAAAAAAAATTGTAGAAAATATCTTCCATTTGCTGCTTACATTATAATAGAACATATATTTCTTGACAAGTACAGTTTTTTCTCCCTAAATGATTCAATTTTTAACCCTATTTATTGACGATAAAATGACGCAAATGTTGACACTAGTGGTATTTACTTGACCGTATAAGAACTGACACAATAACAGCAACAAAAAACTGTTTGTTGTTAACATCAAAATAATAAAAATAAATGTTTATCACACACATAAAAGAGTGTGTGACACATTGAAATTCAAATGTGTCACTTGGTTATACTTATAACTTTGATAAAATAGCTGACATTTCCGTGTTGGTAGTTTTATTCCTGAAGGTTCGATTAGGCCAAAATTTGGCTTCTATTTCTAGCTGAAACTTCGAATTGGGATTTATTGACCTATTTGAAAATAAATCATTAGCGGAAATGAGAAATAGATAGGAAATAGATAGGAAATAGGTTTTCTTGTTAAAAATTAACAACAGTTCATGATAGTTCTCTGTAAGAAAAACTTTTTTTTTTTTTTTTTTTTTTTTTATCTTAAATCTGATTTATTGCACTATTGCTGTTATAATGAATACCATGTCTACAGCATTTGACAGGGCACCCCTTTAGTGTTAGTTTTACTGAAAAAAACTTTTATTTCACTTTCAAACATATCTTTTCATCAACTTGTTAAAATGGACATAAAAGTCAATTAGGACTCATATCCAACATGCTCCATGAGTCTTTATTTAAGAATTGAATGCATTTTAAAATTTTATTGGGAAGTAAAAACCTTAATTGAGGCTCATGTTGTAAAATGTCCAGACATATTCATTGCTTTTACACCCCTATAAAGTAACATATAGAAGCATTCTGACTTATAATTACAAAGGAGTAGGTTCAGTAAGACCCCTTTTTGGCCCCAAAATATAGCAGTTTTACAAAATTGTGAAAATGTAATCTTTAAGCTATTTATTGGAAAGTAGAATGCTTCTGCTACATAAATATGGGTTGTTTTTGACAATACAATGCACATATATTGGGTACTAGCATCATTAAGTAATGCTAAATTACTGATATCTTCACAATTTTAGCATTTTTAGTTAAATTTTAGACAATTAACGTCTTAAATAAAAGTGGTCGCATTTGTGTTCATTCATAATTTTGAAATGTAAGTTGTATTTGATGATAATACATAATATATATAAAGGTTGAGTATGAACATAGATGCAGCCACTTTCTTTTTTGACAAAAACCATTTGAAAAGTGACGTGTTTTTATGCCCACCTACGATAGTAGAGGGGCATTATGTTTTCTGGTCTATGTGTTCGTTCGTCCGCCCGTTCGTCCGTCTGTCCCGCTTCAGGTTAAAGTTTTTGGTCAAGGTAGTTTTTGATGAAGTTGAAGTCCAATTGACTTCAAACTTGGTACACTGTGATGTTCCCTATGATATGATCTTTCTAATTTTAATGCCAAATCAGAGATTTTACCCCAATTTCACGGTCCATTGAACATAGAAAATGATAGTGCGAGTGGGGCATTTGTGTACTGAGGACACATTCTTGTTTGTCATATGATAGATTTTTCGTATTTAAGTTTGAATTGGAGTGTTTTTAATGACTTAATCAGTTAAAATCTTTCACATAAACTAATCGAATCAATTGAAAAAATTGTTTAAAAGTGTCTAAAATCTTTCGGTAGATGAACTTGAAATTTGAGGCCAAAATCGCCCTTACTGGACCAACTCCTTTATGCTACAACTATGAAATAACTATTTACATCTGGTATACACATTTCCCAATTGTTTTTCTATGAAATTGTTTATCACTGGAACAATCATCATTGTCACAGGAAGCATCTGCTGCCAGGAATATTCAATTTTATTGCAGTCAGCCAATCAAAAGTACAAATATAATGAAACATACATGTAATGTTATTGTTATTAACAGCACAGTGACGCAATTAGATATTAACAAAAGAAGTCTCCAAGATTGCAATTTAAAGCAACCTTTTAAAAAAATAAGATTGCCAATGTTTATAGCATTTGTACATGTTATATGGATGTACCGGTACTAATGAGTTCAATTTGACTCCTGGACTGATGAAGCAACTACTTGTTTTAATTATTGATAGTACTTAGACCTGCACTGGTGTGAACTCAGTTGTAATACATTAAATTTACTTGCATTTATAACTCATTCTGAAATACTGGTTTATCTGTCAGTCTGTCTGTCAGTCCCATTAAATTAAGGTCATGTATTTTCTGAAATTGGTCTTTTACTCCAAAATTAAATTTGCCAGGTAAGGGAGTAGATTATAGAGTAATTCTAATAAAATACTAGTCTAAAAGCATACTGTTCTACACATGTATGTGGTTCATTTTCAGATTTATTTCTGAACCACTTCCAGTTTACAGAATACTTTATATTTTTATGTTAAATGAATTTAAAATTTGTCATATTCTCTAAGAAACTACAAATAATGTCTTTTTGTAATTTGTTTGTGAAATAACCTTTATGAGAGCATTGTAAATTGTACAGTGTATCATTATTGAGAAATAGTTCACATTTCAAATAGTATTTTCTTAGTTTGAAATGCTAGCATGTACATAAATCACAGGGAAAATTCATTTTAACACTCTAAGTAATAAGTTACACTTATGCAAACTTTATGAAAATCATACATAGTTCTAAGAACCAAAACTAGCAAACAGAGTTCAAATTTAGGCAGTTCTTTATATATATCTTGAAAAATTATGTGTTTTTTTCATTGCTATTCTGCATTCTAACAGCAAGTTTGATTCATCCAAATTTTATGACATCTCATTTGAAACAACTTGCGAATTTAAAAATGTTCAAAATCTTGTTAAATATGTCCTTTCAAAATAAAAGGGTATTCTCTGGAGCCTCTTTATCATTGACAACAAAGTGATACAATAGAATTTTTAATGTAATAGATATTTCAAATATGCAAAAGAAAAACAACCTTTCTGAATTTTTAAAATTGCCAATGTTGTAAGCATGTATAATAAGGTACTAATGAGTTGATAGTTATCTTGTCTCCTAGGCAGAAGACTATAATGAGTTGTACACTTGATTCCTGGACAGACAATACAATATGGAACTTAAATTAAAAAAGTACATTAGTACTGAGAGTTTTTTTCTGGGCATTATAGGTAAAAAAGACAATTTAGGCAATTTTAAACTTTCAACACAATTTTTTAATAAAATACCAAATGTAAAGGCAAATTACCATTTTTCAAATCTTTTCAAACATGTTTTTCATGTAATATACTCATTGCAGCATTATAACACGATAAAGTAGAGTAACTGCTATTATAAATTAGTTTTTAAACCTTTAAGGGGGTTCAATATTTCCTGGTAGAGGTGTCAAAGTACCAAGGCTAAGAAAAAGCGTTTAATTTTTTTTTCAAAACAGATGTTTTACATTCAAGATATTTTTTGTTACATAATAACATGTTGAAGTGTTTTATTCTATAATAAATTAATTGCTTTGCCTTTAAGGGCAGGGGGGTCAATATCTCATCTAAACTAGAGGTGTCAAAATACCATGGCTAGGAAAATGTGTTCATATTTTTCATTCAAACGTTTTTCATTTAAGATTCCCATTGCAGTATTATAACAAGTTGAAGAAGTGTAAATGCTTTCATAAATTCATTTTAAACCTTTAAGGGGGTTCAATATTTCCTAGAAGGGGTGTCAAAATGCCATGGCTAAGAAAAAGTGTTTAATTTTTTTTTCAAAACAGATGTTTTACATTCAAGATGTTTGTTGTTGTATTATAACAAGTTAAAATGTTTTAAATGCTTTCTTCAATTAAAATTTTGACCTGTAAAAAAAGGGGGGTAAATTTTATATGGTAGGGGGTTTAAAATACCATGGCAGAGAAAAAGTATTAGAAAACCTTAAGTAGGTAGACCTTGGTTAAGGGACATAACTCTTAAAATCATCAGTATGTTTGTTTCAATCATTTTCATAAATATATTTTAAGCTTCTAGGTTACATAGATTATTTTCAATCTGTTTCAGGTAAATGCTTAAAATACATTGATGAAACGTGACTTTTACAAACACATAACTGATTTAAAGAGTTATCTCCCTGAACCTAGGTCTGCCACCTTAAATGCTAGGGATTTAAGGTTTCCATGCATGGTAGGTTGTCAAAGTAAGACTACCATGGAAAACTGAACCCCCTACAGACAAATAATTATAGCTAATGAAACTATGCTATAAACAATGCTTTAATCAGTCTACGCCAAAAACTTTTACATCTACTAGTCCAGAATCTAAATATCAAAACTTGTCCCTTTATGACTATAGGAAATTTTGAAAATTTTCACTAGTCTGAAAACCAATATTAAATAAGTCTGGGCATCGTACTAGTTGCTAACTGTGCAGTCTGTTTAATAATGATTTTGTAGACTGCAAACATGTAAGTGTAACCATATTTACTTAGCCATGGAATTTAAAACCCCACGCAATGGAAGATTGCCCCCCCCCCCTAATTTTGTCAATTGACTCCTTGTATGAGTTATTGCCCTTAAACATGTCAAATGAAGATTTTTTGCACATATTTGTTTTTTAGTAAACTACAGTGAAAAAAGAGAACCTGGAATTGGCAAAAATGAATGAAAAGATATACAATTAAGTCCTTATTGTAGTCATTGCCCTTAAATTAAAGTTTTTATCATTTTTTTGGTGATTCAGACCAATTGGACAACTAATTGTTTGGTTACTGTCCAGCAATAGTTAATTTTGGGTAAATTTTACAGTTTTGAGTTATGCATTATCTTTAATTAGCATGTTTAGTTACAGAAAGAGAGAAAGTGTAAGTGACAAAAAATTTCAACAAAGTAAGTATAAAAAAGAAGATGCAAAGATCTACCAATAAGTCAAATGCCTGAAACTGAAATTACAGATGAGCAATATCACATTCTCATGAGCCTCTTGTTTGTATGGTTCTGATAAATTTTGCAATGAGAACATTTACATTTACATTGCGGATCAGATTTTTTAGACATCAAAGACTTTGTTTAAACTTCATCGTATGTCATGAAACTTGGACATATGCTTCCTTTAATAGTCAAGATCAGCAAAAAGAAACAAACATTTCTAAAGAAGGAAACCTTACTTTTTGACAAATTTTTTTCCAGTTATTACTGGTGTCATATATGATGGTATTTTGAACCCCTTGAAAATTGAACCCAAGGTCCAAATATCATATGGAAAACTGACCCTGGGGTCATTATACCGCATTTTATTTTGACCCCAGGTTTTTTTTTTCGTTGTATGTTATTTTGAACCCCACCATGTAAAATTGAACCCCTCTGTTTTAAATAGTATTGCAGATTATTTAATGTTATTGTAGTGTTATTGGAATTTTTAAAACGAGAATTATATAATGTACAATATGTTGGTTTTTGCACTTTCATGCTGCGAGCAGCAATCCCACAAAGGTCACAGGGTTTTCTTTTTTGGTCATTGTAACACTATCAAATTAAAAACAGTGAATCCATGAGGAACACGGATATCTGTACATGTGGAACCCTTATAGAACTTTTTATCTGATACTCATGATTTTTTTGTGGTCCAAGGGGTTTAACCACCAAAATTCTCAAAGGACAGGCACATTATGGTATTGTGTAAGGCAAAAAAGTAGTGAGGCCCAGCAGTTTTTCTCCAGGGACCACCAGGCCTTGAAGGCATAAAACTTTGCTTAGTGCTTGGAGCACAAAAATCATGCTCGAAACATGACATCCAGCAATTTGATAGGTGGATTTTCGAGTCTGAGTACAAAAATCATGCTCGAAAAGTTTTATGACCGTGAGGCCAGATGTTAAAAGATTTCAAGAACTCTGTGACAGATCATACCAATGTTAGCTTGCTGTACGTGTACTTTAACGTGACATGAATTTACTCTCTTTAATGTGACATTTGGTTGTTTGTTTTTCACAGCTTTTATAAATGTTGTGAAGATTTTTTGCATTTGACACACAGTAGAAAGTGTTAATTTTCTGCTAAATGTCAACTAATGTTAATATTATATACTAAGACTTATTTCCAATGATTCTGTTCTTACGTCAATTTGTTTAACAAATAAATCTTATCATGCTTTTGTAAGCTCCTACAGTCAGAATGGCGTCATGTTTATTCAGCAGTCGCATGTAATGTGTGACTAATTTTAAGATCTGTCAGACATGTGCTTGGGATGTAAAGATACTTTGAAATTTTCTTTATCTTGAAAGAAAAAAAATTTCATCATTTGTTTTTTACATTAGAGAATGCCTGTACCAAGTCAGATTTGAGGAATATGACAGTTGTTATCCATTTGTTTGATGTGTTTAGACTTTTGATTTTTTTTTTAATAGGAATTTGTCACTTATTACAAATATTTTGGTCAAGCATCTTTTAAAGGGAAGACTGTCTGTAATACAAGGTTCACTTGGCCTCAACCTCATTTCATAGATCATTGATCAAGGATTAAGTTTTGTGGTAATCACTTATTGGTCCATTTTTCTGTAGATTTCATCATTTGGACCATTAATTCTCTATTCTCTATATTTTGGTTGGCATATCTGTAGATTTGGCCCATTAATTCTCTATTCTCTATGTTTTGGTTGGTATTTCTGTAGATTTGGCCCATTAATTCTCTATTCTCTATGTTTTGGTTGGTATTTCTGTAGATCTGGCCAATTAATTCTGTATAATCTTTATGTTTTGGTCTGTATTTCTGTAGATTTAGCCCATTATTCTCTATTCTTTATGTTTAGGTTGGTATTTCTGTAGATTTGGCCCATAATTCTCTATTCTTTATGTTTTGGTTGGTATTTCTGTAGATTTGGCCCATAATTCTCTATTCTTTATGTTTTGGTTGGTATTTCTGTAGATTTGGCCCATAATTCTCTATTCTTTATGTTTTGGTTGGTATTTCTGTAGATTTTGCCCATTATTCTCTATTCTCCATGTTTTGTTTGGTATTTCTGTAGATTTGGCCCATTTTCTATTCTTTATGTTTTGGTCTGTATTTCTGTAGATTTGGCCCATAATTCTCTATTCTCTATGTTTTGGTTAGTATTTTTATAGATTTAGCCCATTAATTCTCTATTCTCTATGTTTTAGTCTGTATTTCTGTAGATTTAGCCCATTATTCTCTATTCTTTATGTTTTGGATGGTATTTCTGTAGATTTGGCCCATAATTCTCTATTCTTTATATATTTGGTTGGTATTTCTGTAGATTTGGCCCATTCTCTATTCTCTATGTTTTGGTCTGTATTTCTGTAGATTTGACCCATTTATTCTCTATTCTCTATGTTTTGGTCTGTATTTCTGTAGATTTGGCCCATTATTCTCTATTCTCTATGTTTTGGTTGATATTTCTGTAGATCTGGCCCATTAATTCTCTATAATCTTTATGTTTTGGTCTGTATTTCTGTAGATTTGGCCCATTAATTCTCTATTCTTTATGTTTTGGTTGGCATTTCGGTAGATTTGGCCCATTAATTCTCAATTATCTATGTTTCGGTTGGTATTTCTGTAGATATGGCCCATTAATTCTCCATTCTCTATGTTTTGGTTGGTATTTCTGTAGATTTGGCCCATTTATTGTCTATTCTCTATGTTTTGGTTGGTATTTCTGTAGATTTGGCCCATTAATTCTCTATTCTCTATGTTTTGGTTGATATTTCTGTAGATTTGGCCCATTAATTCTCAAATCTCTATGTTTTGGTTAGTATTTCTGTAGATTTGGCCCATTAATTCTCTATTCTCTATGTTTTGTTTGGTATTTCTGTAGATTTGGCCCATTAATTCTAAATTATCTATGTTTTGGTTGGTATTTCTGTAGATATGGCCCATTAATTCTCCATTCTCTATGTTTTGGTTGGTATTTCTGTAGATTTGGCCCATTAATTAATTCTCTATTTTCTAAGTTTTGTTTGGTATAATATTTCTGTAGATATGGCCCATTTATTCTCCATTCTCTATGTTTTGATTGGTATTTCTGTAGATTTGGCCCATTAATTCTCTATTCTCTATGTTTTTGTTGGTATTTCTGTAGATTTGGCCCATTAATTCTCTATTCTCTATGTTTTGGTTGGTACATCTGTAGATATGGCCCATTAATTCTCCATTCTCTATGTTTTGGTTGGTATTTCTGTAGATTTAATGGCCCATTAATTCTCTATTCTCTATGTTTTGGTTGGTATTTCTGTAGATTTGGCCCATTCAAATTCTTTATTCTCTATGTTTTGATTGGTATTTCTGTAGATTAGGCCCATTATTCTCTATTCTTTATGTTTTGGTCTGTATTTCTGTAGATTTGGCCCATTAATTCTTTATTCTCTATGTTTTGATTGGTATTTCTGTAGATTTGGCTCATTAATTCTCTATTCTCTATGTTTTGTTTGGTTTTTCTGTAGATTTGGCCCATTATTTTCTATTTTGTTAACCCCATCCAGACTCTCAATATACATTCAATTAACACATATATTCTTATTACTCTTATTTATAATATCATTTATAGGATTTTGAAAATATTGGAGTTTGTTACACTGCCTGATAAAGGTTTTGACCAGAACAGGCCATGTGTGTTCAAGGAACATATTCTAAAAATTGTTACTCTGATTTTATAATATAGCATTATAAGTTTTTAAAAATATTGAAAATATTGGAGATAACCATGCCTTATAAAGGTTTAGACGTAGAACAGGACATGGGTGTTAAATGAACAAATATTCTTACTTATAACTCCTGTTTATAATACTGCCAAATCAAGGCTTTACAGCTAATTCTCTAAAGCATGTAGAGCAAGAATTTAGTTAGCTTGCTTGCTTTGTTTTTATATAGTACAATCATTTGGATAACACCCAATTAAATTCAAATATTATGTATAAAGGTTAAACTATGCCTTTATATATTGTTTAAATATGTCAATCTTATTTATAAAGTTTGTATAAACAAAGCAAGCAAGCCAACCAAAGTTTTGCCTTACATGCATTAGGAAATTAGCTGTAACAGAAAAAGGGGTTTGGTGTCTAACGGACACATATTCTTATAACTCCTGTTTTTTAATAGCATTAATTATATCATTCATTTATGTCTGTAACAAATACCTTACAGAACTGTGTTGCATGATGTATAAGCTTCCCATGACAGGATAAGGTATCAAGATTCATTCCTAATTAGATTAGTGTCAAAATTTATTGTAACTCAAAAATTTATGATTCTATTTAATCAAAATAAATATGAAATGAAATTGACGATTTAATGTCTGTTTAAGAGTCTGATATTACTCTTCTATAATTCCAGAATCAATGAGATTAAGTCAGAAACCTTTCGAAGACGCGTTTTTTTTCTCGTCTTTTTTTAGCTACTGGAGAGAGGATTTAACCCGGGATGATTACCACGTCGCATCAGCTGCTTCTCGGCAGTGTGTTCAATCACCGAGTTGATCTGTTGAAACATGCAAAGCTTCTTACGGAACTTAATCGCTATCGTACTGCAAATTCCCGATTATCTTCTAACGAGTTGTTAATCTCCTTATCTCATAAAATTCAGTACAAAAAGCTGTAATTTTTCTTCTTCTCTGCAGGAGATAAGAAAGATGTTTTAAGCCCTGTCTAATTTTCAGATGACGCCTTATTAGGTCATTGTCTTATAATTCATTTTGTTTTGACAGAAAAGTGCAGACGAGGAAACAACTCTGAAATTATTGACCTTTAAAAACAGGTTTTACATTAATGCAAAATATATTTATTTCATAGAAAGATCGAGCATTACCATTTTGAAAGTCACATTTAATCCACTTAATTATTTATTGTTCAAATTAAGCAAAAATAAATTTACCTGTAGACAGTTTCATAGAGGTTTTTAACAATGTTAAATGCTCGGTTATCTTTAGCCATTCCTCTAAAAATTGAGATGAAGTTGACCAGTTTATTTGAATGAATAATATCATAAATATAAAATGTTTTTTTGATAGGGTTTTGCAGTAAAGACAATTATGGGCAAAAAGATAATGAATAGGGAAAAACTGGCAAATAAAATTAAAAATGGAAATGGGGGAATGTGTCAAAAAGACAACAACCCGACCAAATGCACATTCCTTATGCTATCAATGGTTTGGGACTGCTTTTTTTACCTCCACTATAATGTTTATAAGTTATTGTAGTTATTTCTATAGACAGCAACCCAATTCAAAGAAAAACATACGAGAATGAGATATAATAAGATTATTATATTCCTCTTGTTTGTTGTATAAAAATGTTAAAATGAGAATTGAATGCTTCATTTTGTTCTTTAAAAGTTGTTGGTGGAAACAATGTTTGATGGGGCGGGGTTTCTCTGTTTAGAGAGATAAAATTGAGAAAGGAAATGGTGAATATGTCAAAGTGACAACCACCCGACCATAGAGCAAACAACAGCCGAAGGCAACCAATGGGTCTTCAATGTAGCAAGAATTCCCGCACCCGTAGGTGTCCTTCAGCTGGCCCCTAAAATATGCATAATAGTACAGTGATAATGGCGTCATACTAAAATCCAAATTATACACAAGAAACTATAATTTAAAATCATACAAGACTAACAAAGGCCAGAGGCTCCTGACTTGGGACAGGCGCATGTCTCTTTAATAAAACATTTTACTGTTTTCAAAATAATATTTAAGTTGTTGAACTGCTTACCATATGTTTTCGTAAATTATAAAATTATAGAGACCTTGATTCAGTATTCATATACTGAGAAATTGCATTAAAATGAATGGCAGTATTCAATCTTTGCCATAGAAATTGCACACCTTCTCAAGTTTGCTTTGGGCATTTTGAATTTATTAGAATTTTTAAAAACATGGCTCCTCAATGAAATAAACATAATAGTTTTTGAAGAACTGGTCTTTATCGTGATACACAGACTGCCCATAGGACAGTGGTATTGACTGTGACAGCGATAATGACCTCTCCTTCGGCTCACTCATTATCACTATCTTAGTCAATACCACTGTCCTGTGGGCAGTCAATAAATCACGATAATGATCAGTTTTTCAAGAACTATTACCTGAAATTTTGATCATTTCATTAAGTGCAAAAATTTAGCCTTTCTAATAAAAATAAGTATGAAATGAATTTTAAGATTTCATTTGTGTTCATTGCTCTTCCAGAAATGAACAGTCTAAATTTAAAAGTTAACAAACTACCAAAAAACACATTTGGTACTTTTAGGTTCATTGTTAAATCCTTTAGGTTTCCGTGTCATCATGTCGTGTTAGAAATCAACATATTACTTTTCCTATTATTTAATCAGCGGTGATTCCCTCATCTTTGACGTTAAGCCTGGCTTTTGTTTTTATCATCTTGAAATCAGATTGCAAAGAATTATCAGAAAAAATGCAAATTGAAAGAGATTAGAGATTATACAAATGTCATCTGATGTGAGAGATCAACTCCTGTCATACTGGGCTTCACCTATTTTTTTATGTAACGAGAAGATTGGAATATATTGAATTTAAACCTACAGTTGTTGAAACTCATATCTCTTTTCATTATCATTCTTTTTCATTGATATTTTATCTTTAAACCCATACAATGTATGATTTAAGGATGTTCGCTACTCTGTTTAAAAAATAACAAGCTTTTTAAAAGACTATTATGGATTGGTAGTAAATAAATAAAGAAACAAAAAAAATAGAAACATATGGAGGGTCCGTGTGCTCATTTTTGAAAAATTTAGCGGGAAATTATTCTCTCTAGATTTTTCATATATTTAACATTGGCACCTTTTTTTGTTTCAAACAGTATGAAAAAATAACAAGAATTTGATAGAATTTTGAAATATTGCTCTTTAAAATTTATGCAATCAAATTATAAAAAGAAAAGTAGCTAGGGGTTAGTTGGCAATTTTTTTTAATGACAATACATGGATAAAACCAGAGGAATCCTAAAATCTGGAAAAAATTAAAAAAAAGGAGGAGCCAACATCCTTAAGCTTTTATAATTTTAATAATAGATTTTATAATGTTTTAAACTATTTCTATCTTTCAACTTCCAGACATTTTTAGACATTTTTGGCATTTTCATTCAAAAACTGTTTAACAAAAGTGATGATATTTTTGCTTTGAAATTAGAATTTAAGTGTACTGTTTTCATTCTATATATATATATATATTTAACATATTAAGGACAAATATGTGAGACCCAAATTAATATAGACTGAAACTGTGCTATTTGTACCGTCAATGTTTCATAGATATTTTGTTCTGGTTTGCCTACAAGTATATTCTATAACATAAAAGTTGCATGCTGCTGGTTGCATGGACACATATTTTCACACTGTTGTGAACTTGTTGGTGTTATAAATATCATACACACAATTTTTATCATCAAATCTTGATAGCAAGTGTATATCAGAGCAACATTGTGTTACATACATCAATGTGGAGAATTGGAAATGTTAAAATCCACTCATTGTGACAAATAACTGGAGGTTCATTATTCATATTTGTTGGATTCTAATTTTCAGGGATTTTGTGTGAACCACAAAGGAGAAGAGCATGAAGAACACCAATTAATGGCTCTATAAAGGTGCTTTTCTCTAATTTTTGAGCTAATTTCACATTTTCTGACCGATGTGAGAAAAATATTTCTCCTCACAAGTGAAAAATCTGTTCTCTGCAAATGATTGGTTGAAATTTGATTATGACGTCAAAATTTTTTTTTTTTCTATGGAGTTTTCCTATTGTGACGTCATGATAAAAAGGCGACCATGCCTGATGACGTAGCATATAAAGAACACAACTTTTTGGTGTATGTATTGCTAAATGTATGATAAGTAAAAATCATTATGAAAAACTTCTGCTTCATATTTATATGGCTATATATTGCCTAAAATAGAAAAAAAAACATTTTCCTCCATTCTCTTAGAAACTTTCAACTTTTTCCAAACTTATTTCATAATTTTGTATGTGGCGTGTCATCCCTCTCTCATTGAAATTCTTGTTAAAAAGTACAAAAAATTTAGTACAAAAAGAATAATTCAGAAAAAATAATTGTGGAGGACAGGTCACTAAGTGGCTCCACTGTTTCAGTTGTGCAGAATTCTTAATCTGCCAAAAAATCTAGATTTAAAAAAAATCACCTACTTTAAATTTGTGTCATCACATTTGTTGAAAATCTTTTTTGACAGCTAAACTATTGACCATTTTAGGTTTCATCAAATTTTCACCACATTTTTGTTTCGAGATTTTAAGGGCCAAAATGATGAGTTAGTGATTATATCAACTACTTGTTTTGTTCAACCAATTGCAATTTTTTTTTAAGAAAGTATGCATAGTTTGTAAAAGCCATGAAATAAGATTTCCATGAAAATTTCAGTTTTAGTCAGTCCACAAAAATTGGTAATAATTAATGAAAAAATGAAAACAAAGAAATCCATGAAACTGGTACCAAGATATAACCTACATGCTTAATCTCATAGACAACATACAACTTGAAAATTGACCAGCGTAGAAACATTTAGGTACCAGTTAGGAAGACTCAAAAGAAATTTAAAGGGGGAAGGGGAAGGGGTAGGGGTAGGGGTAGTATAAATATAGATTTAAGAAATCTTAAACACTAAATGTGTAAAAGGACTTAGGTATAGAAAAGTTGAAAACTCATTGCTGTGACAAAATGTTTGACCCTTTATTATTATATAAAAAAAAAAAGCAGTCAGTGCATGTGTCCGAATACTTCCATTCCAGGAATGTTATGTTTTTTTTTATAAATCCAAATAGTAAAAGCAAAACGGTTGAACTATAAAATAATTCAAATAGAAAATTACAAATACATATGTTCAGTAGATCACGTTTATGAACTTCAATCAATGAATTTATTAACACTATTATTTGTGTTAATATTTTTATTTGCACCAGGAATGTATCGGTAGTACTGTTGTTTTTTTCAGTTAACAATATACATGTTGTTATTTATCCAAGGCACAGCTTCTGTTGTCAGTTTGTTGAATGAATTTTACTTAAATTCGTCTATAGCAGGTGAAACTAAAACTTCAATTTTATGGAACTCACCTGCTTATTATTAAAAGATTTTCGATAATTACAGTGTTTCGTCATAAAGATCTTGTGTTTGTTTGTTGGTGTTTTATTGAACCCATTTCAGCTATCTTGGATATATAATCATAATGGCAGTTTGTTTGTTGTGGTTTAATTGAATCCGCTTTTAGCCTTTCTTAGCTTATTTATTGCAGTTTGTTTTGGCTTACGTGACTACCCTCATGAAATAAAATGTCTGAATTTTTGCTGAGTTTTGCTGAATAGGTTCTGGACCCTAGCTGAATGCATGCTGAACCAAATTTTGGGATCTGAAAAAGTGCTGAAGCACTTTTTCTAAATTCTGAACAAATACTGAAAAATTACTGGAATGTTCAGATATGCTGAAAAAGAGCTGTAACATATTCTGAAAAGTTCAGACTGTGCTGAAAAATTCAGACATCGCTGAACTGAAGCTGAAAATAATCTGAACTGTTCAGTTATTTCTGAACTTCTCAGACAAACATCTGAAACTATGCTGAAAACTTTTTGATATCTTTGAACAGTGCTGAATTTTTCAGAACAGCCCTGAAAACTTTCTGAACAGATTTTTAAGATCCTGAAATGTTAAGAAAGAATACTGAAATCATTCTGAACAGAATTAATACTTGCTTAATTTTGCAGAAAGACATCTGAAAATGTGTTGAACTATTCAGACAGTGTTGAATTGTTCAAAACAGCTAAAAAAACACTTTCTGAAATGATTGAAAGCTGAACTGTTCAGAACAGTTCTAAGAGCTTATATGAACAGATTAGCCAGATGCTGAACTGTTCAGACAGAATACTGAAAATCTTCTGAAAATAATACAAACAAGAATATGTCCACAGTACACAGATGCCCCACTCACACTATCATATTCTATATTTAGTGGATCTTGAAATTGAGGTAAAACTCTATTTTGGCATTAGATCATTAGGAACATGTATACTAAGTTTCAAGTTGCTTGGACTTCAAGTCTTAATAAAAAAACTACATTGAACAAAAACTTTAACCTGAAGAGGGACAGACAGATGAATGGACGGACAAACAGACAGACGAACAGACCCACAGACCCGAAAACATAATGCCACAGGCCTCTACTATCGTAGGTGGGGCAAAAAAAATATTTTAAAAACTTTTATATCAGATTAGAGCAGAATACATGTACACCAAAGACCACCAAACTGAAGTTGTTTTTTTAATTACACATGTTACATGAGTTGATCTGAAGTCAATTGGCATTAACAACGTAAACAAATTATTTTTAGAGCAGAGTTATTGATATAACATAAGCATTGTGACATATGATTTTTAAGGGAAAGTTTAAGAATTTGGGTCGTATCTTTTTGAGATATTAGCCAATCAGTAAAATCAAAATATATTCGAAGTGAAAATAGTTTATATAAACAAATAAAAAATCTCAAAATCATTAACTACATGTACCAAAAAAAGGGGGTGTGTGTCATTAAGGATTCTCCCACTCAGGGGCACCCAAATGTAATCATGTCCCCAGGTACCTGTGAAATCTACAATAAACAATTAAATAAGCTGGCTTTCTGTTAACAGTCATGAGTACTCTATTAATAATGTTACATTAAAAACTGAAGAACTTATATCATTGACTCAATTACAATTTATAATAAGTTTGTTGTTTCTGTAATAAATTTCCTTTCTTTAAATGTCATGATTCCCCAACTTGCAACACATAATCTGTTCATTTTGGGGGCGAATTAACCAGGTCCGATTTGACTTGGTGCCGAACTGTCTATAACAGTGCCGATTTGACAAGGTGCCGGAATGTCTAGAATTCATTTATATGAAGACTTGAGAGGTAACCAAGGTCCTATGTTATATTAAAATATTGACACCGGAGGTCTTGCCACGTTTCAATGTGTCTTGGTGTCGAAGTATTAATAAAAATTCAAAATTTGAAAAGGGAACTTACGTTGAAATTATTTGCTATTTGTTCGATAGCCTATCCGTTTTTGCTGGTGCACTGCCAGTGTTAATTTTATCTGTAGAAGAAGTTTTCTGAATCTCTCTCCAAGTTCTTCAATATGCCTTACTTAATTGTATTTCGGCATAAAAAAAGAACTAAGAAAAATATCAGATAAGTCAATCGTTGTTGTTGTAAACTAGTACAGTGTTATTTACAAGCATTGATAGTACAGTCAGTTATATTGGGAGTTAAAACGTTTTCATGATCTAAGCTGATCCCCTGCTGGCTACTACACTATGTTCGTAGAAAGTAGATACCAGTTTAATAAGTGAAACCTTTCTGAACCGGAAACGCATAATTAATTACGTCAACAAAAAACTATTTAGGCGCCCTAAATACGATTTGTGAAATGATAGCTATATTTATCAGATAAGTATTTTACAGTTTGAACTGAAATGTTTATTGCTAATTTTAAATCTAATTTAAAGATTAATTTTATTGAGACAATCTATAAATACCATTTTTGAGAAAGTCAACACCAGAAAATAAATAAAAATGAAGAAAATCCTTGAAATGTTTATACTTTTTTCTCTTCCCTTCCAAATTTTTTTTCTTTCATGATACCAAATCAATCAATTTAAAAAATGGCATTTTAAAAAAATCATAATTTATATTGAATTAGAAAATAGGTAAGACATTGGATTCTTTGTGGATTGTATTTTCTTGCAGGTGAAAGTCCTGCATCTTCCACAGAAACTTTTTGAAATTCAAGCAGAAATTGAACTGATCTAAGTTTGAAGCTCTGAAACTTCAATTTTGATTAATACAGAAAAAAAAGAGAAGTTTACATATATATTTTAATCTGATTTTTATTTAATATACAAATGATTCTCAATTTCTGAATTAACAGAATTAAAAGTTCATGAATAATTCATGATTCACATTATTTGAAATAATTATCAGGACGTTGAATTTGGATTGATGATTTTCCCTATTAACATAAGAAAATTTCAAAGGGTTGAAGGACAGGAAAGAGTCCAAAAGACTTCTTTTATTAGTTGGAAAATAGAACAAGACGCATATATTGTTAATGTTACTGTTATAGATACGAAATGTTTCAAGTGAAAGACGTGAGATTACATGTAGATTTACTGTAGTGCTCCTTTCGTGTGGTAACCTAACGGTGTACAATACTTGGCCCAAGTATCAACAGCAGCATGGAAGCTTTCACTTGGGACAATTATATGTTTATTATACAAAATATAAAAATAATTAGATGTGGCATGATTGATGCTGAGCAAACAATTCATAGATAAAAAAAAAACAAAAAAAACAGAGATTTAATAAACGGTCATTACTGGTCAGTTAAAGATTAAAATGGGCAAAATCTATACTGTATTATGTATAACCGACTTTAAAATGTGTCCACTTTCTCATAAATTTCTTATGTCACAATGCTGGGTCAATGATGTCACAACATAACACAAACTAATCATCAGTTGTAAAAGGCTTGACTGATCTGATTGCAACTATATAAGACACAAAATAAAAAGAAATAAAAAAAAAGACAAAGACACAACTAATTATTCTACTTCACATATGACACCATTGTATTTCTTAAATAATGTTTATTTGTTTTGGATAAAAAGTGTCTTTCAGACAGAATATTAAAAAGCTCAAATTGTCTAAATACCAATGGAAACTTTCCTGAATTATAACTGAAAATCATCTGAACCTTTCCTGAATTATAACTGAAAATGGTCTGAACACATCCTGAACAATAGCTGAAGACTGAATATTGGCTGAGTATTGATTAATTCAAATTTTTAGTGAATTTTTGCTTAAATATAGTTTTGTTTGTTGAACATTTTAGAAAGAAATGCTGAAAAGTTTACCTTAAGAGTCTTAGATGAACTTTAACAGAAAATTTGCTGAAAACCCACTGGAACGTGTTATAGCTGTTTTTTTTTAGAAAATGGTGTTTAAGAGGTTCTGAATATTTCAGCAAGTTGTTCAGAAAGATTCAGAAGTAATGCTAATTATTTCTGAATATTTACTGTCAAAAATGTCTTGCTGAATTGTAACTGAAAGTTTGCTGAAAACTTGCTGGAATGTCCCAAATTCAGCCATCTTTAAGCAAAAGGTTTTTTATAGGTTCTGAATATTTCAGAAAGGTGTTCAGAAAAATTCAGAATTAATGCTGAATTATTTCTGAATATTGCTGAATAGTTACTGAAAATGACTTGCTGAATTGTTACTGAAAATTTGCTGAAAATGTGCTGGAATGTGCCAAATTCAGACATTTTTAAGCAAAAGATTTTTAATAGATTCTCTAAAATTCAGCAAGGTGTTCAGAAAAATTCAGCATTAATGCTGAATACTTACTGAAAACGTACTGCTGAATTTTTACTGAAAATGTGCTGAAAACTTGCTGGAACGTGCCAAATTCAGGCATTTTTCAGAGAAGGGTTTACTAAATGTGTTCAGTAAAATTTCAGCATCCAGTTCAGAAAAAATTCAGAAAAATATTTTCATGAGGGTAAAGGCAGACACAGATTTATAAACTGCTTGACGACCATCTATCTGGATGTCCGTCCATCTGTCAACAAAAAAACTTTTGAAACTTTTGTCAAAGTTTTCAAGGCCTCTACAGTCTTCACGCTGAGTGGCAGCCCAGGCTAGTAAAATTGCTATCTGGCCTGTTAAAATCATATCTACAGGCCAACAGAATCTAACTAAAAATTTTCAAAACTTGAGCTCTTGGCCTGTAGATTTAAAAGTTGGTCGTGAAGACTGCTCTATGACAGGGAGTCATTTAATATTTGGTCTGCAGCTTGATAATGTTGAGTTGTAGGGAGTAAGCAATTTTAATATCTGCCTTGTACACACTTCCGCTGTTTGCCTATATTTTGAAATTTTTGCAACACTCATTCTATAAGGAAAATTTTGGTCAAATGTTTTTGCATATTAGGGAATGATATGATTTTTGGTCTGCAGCTCAATAATGTTGAGTTGTAGCGAGTAGCAATTTTAATATCTGCCTTGTACACACTTCCTGTTTGCCAATATTTTAAAACACTCATTTTATAAGGAAAATTTTGGTCAAATGTTTTTTCATAATAGGGAATGATATGATTTTTGGTCTGCAGCTAGAAAATGTTAATGTGTAGCGAGTAAGTAATTTTAACATCCGGTGTGTAACACCTCTCATTTGCTGATATATTTTGAACTTTTACATCATTCATTGTACAAGAAATAAAAATTCTCAAGTTTCTTGACTCCTATTGAAGTATGATTTTAATATGTGTCTGGATTTTGGCAATGATAAAAGCAGCAATTGCTAATTATTAATAAAATGCCAGTTTTTGCATTTTTGGCAAAAAAATTATTAAAAATACCAACGATAATGATCAGCAAGTCAGCAGGTACAAATAAATCACCTAGTTTAAAGTGTTAGTCTATATTCCTTATAGGAGTTATTGTCCTTAGAAGACAATTAAAATAAAGCATGGAAACTGGGAATGTGCCAAAGAGACAACAATCCAACTAAAAAGAGCAGAAAACAGCCATAATTGTTACTTATTTTTAACGTTTTAGTTAAAAAAAAATTAAGAAGTTCACAAAAAATGTAATTAGAAGAAAAATTACAGAAAAAGCGGTTTAGTCATGAATTATGTACTTTTAAGTTTCTATTGGACAGCAACCATTGTTGAAGATGTACATAGGTCAAAGTTACAGAAACTGAGGATCTTTTGAGCCTCTGATCTCACCAGCTATTTAGATAATAAGTGTTGGTTGTCTTTAGTAACTATCTATATATTTGTACAAGGCTAAGAAACGGGTAATGTTAGCTTCTGCTCTAAAGTATTTCTTTTGTTTTGTGCCAAGAAATATCTGATCACATAGAAGTACATGAATTGTGGCTGATTTAAATGCCACGCATAAATCTAAGAAAGAAAGATATGTTGTTTTTTTATTTTTAAGTCTCTCTGTAGTGTAGGGGGCAGTAGAGGTTATCTTGTCCTTCTGTATGCCTCAAAGTTGGTTATCATTCTCTAACTTTAGTTTTCCTTAACCAAATGTTATGAAACTAATACACATTTTGCTTATATATGTGACCCCAAAAGTTTAAATTTAAAGAATCACTTTATTTTATTTTGTACTTTAGTAAATTAATAAATAAAAACAATAGAAATATAAAATGCAATATGCAAAACCTAAGGTCACCTAAGAACAATACCTAATAATCATAAGCAATACTCAAAAGTAGTCCGTCAGTAGGAGGAGCCTAAAGAGATAAACATATTCGAATACAATTACAGAAAAGCGATAATCTGCTAGGTTGTTAATATACGTAGATGCTTAGTTAAGGACACTCAATTGCAGGATAAAAACATTTAAAGGTTACTTCCAGTACAAACTGTCAAAGTAGCAGTTTCATTGTGATTAAATATTTAGTAAATAACAACAAGTGTGTTCAAACTGATAAAAAAAACTAACAGTTTTTATACCTCCTCTGTGCAAACAAATGTATTAATTGTAAATTTACACTGATTTCGACATCAAGTTGAAGAAAAGGTTAAACAAATCTATGATATATTGATGCATTAAAATAGAAGTTACAAACACTGGTATTAAATGTCATGTGCTCGCCATTTGAAAAATTGTAGCTGCTTTCTATAAACTTTAATTATGATCTTCTAATGATAGTATCAAGCATTATGTTTCGCGGTCTGGAAGTCTGTTTTAGTCTGCACCATTCAGCCACTAATCCATTGACCCAGACTAGTAAAATTGTTATTGTACTAGTAAGTTTTTTGCAAATGATTGTTTCAACACATAATTAGAAAATTGTTGGAAAATTGGTCCTCGGATTAGTAGTTGGAAAAGACTTTGTGCAGACTGCTGTTTCACCATCTATCAAATATCTGGTTAAAGTTGTTTTTTAAGGGTAGTTTAGGGTCACATTAAAAGAGGGACAAAAGATACCAGAGGGACAGTCAAGCTCATAAATCAAAAATAAACTGACAACGCCATGGATAAAAATGAAAAAGATAAACAGACAAACAATAGTACACATAGCACAACATAGAAAACTAAAGAATAAGCAACACAAACCCCACCAAATACAGGGGTGATCTCAGGTGCTCAGGAAGGGTAAGAAGATCCTGCTTGGCATGTGGCACCCGTCGTGTTGCTTATGTGATAACAAATCCGGTAAATAGTCTAATTCGGTAGGTCACATTTATGAAAGGGAAGGGGATTGTAGTTACGACGTAAGGAACATATCCGATATCAATTGTGAAATGGTTATTCAACCTGAACTCTTGATGGCGTCCGTAAAAATTACGAAGGGATGATTTCAACTTCACCATTTGGAACTCTTTGATACTGATAAAGTCCGATGAAATTAGAGACTGTTTTACTAATGTCAAATGTTAAAAAATCTGACAGTTTTTTTACCTCCTCTGTGCAAAGGAAAGTATTATGGTATTTCAAACACGGAAACTACTTTATGCATAAGTTGAACAAAATATTATACAAATCTATGATATATTGATACATTAAAATAGAAGTTACAAACACTGGTAGGTGATTTTCTCTCCATTTGAAAAAGTGCAGCTGCTTCCTATAAACTCTAATTATGATCTTCTGACGATTGTTTAGGGCATTATGTTTTGTGGTATAGGAGTCTTTTCCACTAATCCTATGCCCCAGACAAGTTAAATTGTTATTAGACTTGTAAGTTTTTTGCAAATGATTGTTCGGCACATTAGAAAATTGTTGGAATATTGGTCGTCAGACTAGTAGATGGAAAAGATTTTGGTGCAGACTGTTGTTCCACCAAGTGTCAAATATCTGGTTCAAGTTTATGTAAAGGGTCACATTAACTTGATGCTGATGAAGTCAGGTGATTTACAAAGTGTCTTTCTTACGTCAAATGTTGAAATTTCTGACAATTTTTTAACCTCCTCTGTGCAAAGAAAAGTTTTAATGGTATTTCAAACACGGAAACTACATTATGCATCAAGTTGAACAAAAGGTTAAATAAATCTTTAATATATTAATGCATTAAAATAGATGTTATTTTTCTGTTATAATACACACTGGTTGGTCATTTGCTTGCCATTTGTAACAGTGCAGCTGCTTCCTGTAAACTTCAATAATGCTCTGCTTACAATAGTGTTAAGTGCATTATGCTTTGCAGTCTGGGAGTCCGTTTCTCCATCTACCCAATATCAGGTTAAGTTTTTGGTTTACAGTAGTATGTAGTCACAATAACATGATTAAAGTGGGGAAGCAGCAAAAACCAAGTTTTCAAATATTCTGTCAAATGACTTTGCAAGAATTATAAGAATCAATAACAACACACACTTGCTTCTACGACAACATGGAGTCATTACACATGAAATTTATATATATATACTAAATTGAGTTCCTGACCTAGTTTTCAAGGTTCGCTGATCATGGAAATAAGAAAATGTCAACAAGGCATGGTGTCCTATGTACACATACTTTAATTCTTATAAAAATAAGGATCATATCCCTTATTGGCTACTGTGGATTCATACTGTGGACTACCAACATGACCAATGAGACAACTATCCACCAGAGTTTATATAAATTGGATGAATTTAGCATTTATAGGCTAACTAAAAAAAAACTGACATTGAAATTAATAAGAAACCTTTTTAAACATATAATTTTGACCGCTTACATAAACCATAAAAGTACATGTGATGTAACTCTGTCTTATAATGACTATCTGCAGATGTCGAGTATATTGTTTATTTGATGTAACAGGAGTGTTTTTTCTCTACTTTCAGGTGATTCAGATAAGAAAGAATTGTGTATGGTGACTTTTACAGAACAAGATTTACAATTATTACGGGATGCTATTGAAGATCTCTATTACTTCGAATTTGTTATAGGTAAAAACTAAATCAGTTTATAATTTTACTATCTCAAGGTCCAGCAGACATGTGTCGAGTAATAAAATTGAGAATTCAAATGGGGAATGTGTCAAAGAGACAACAACCCAACCTAAGAGCAGGTAACAGCCGAAAGCCACAATTGGCATCAATGAGTCTTGAACGCCGTGAGAAAATCCTGCATACGGAAGTGGTCCTCAGCTGGACCCTAAATAAAAGAGTGTACTAGTTCAGTGATAATGGACATCACACTAAACTCCAAACATATATAACTGAACTAAAGTTAAAAAAACACAAGAATTACGAAGGCCAGACTTTGTGATAGGCGAAAAAAATGTGGCAGGGTAAAACATGTTTTGTGAGATACCCCCTTTACCTCTAGCCAATGCAGAATAAAGAATATATAGCAATAAGCAAAGTAAAACTCAGTTTAAAAGAAGTCCCAAGTCCGATGTCACAATATGTAACAGAAGAAACTAAGCAAAATGACAATAATACATAGATTAACAAAGGACTACTTGCAGTTACTGACATGCCAGCTCCAGACCTCAAAATAATGGTTTGGTCAAGTAATATGTCATCAATTACTGAACCTAATTAATGGCCTGTGTTGATGAAAGAATTTTGTAAAAGTCATAATGTAAATAAGTCTTAAACAATCGACAGGTTAAAAACAATGTATTATAGCCTATATTATCATATTTAAGTCAAAAATTTAAAAGAATATAACAGAAAATGCTTGAGATCTGCCATCCCCACCAATCTTCAAAATAACCCAAAAATCCTTATATGAAATTGACAACCAATGAAAAAGTTTAGGACTTGGGCTGGCTACATGACAACTGCAAACCAACTTATTTTCGCGGATACTTTATTTCGTGTTTAAAACAGCTAGTCAACTTCGCGGCGATTTAATTTCGCGAATTTCTTATTTATTAAATGTAGTTTGATAGGGAAAGATCCAAGTTATTCTGTTTCGCTTTTTCTACTCCCAAAAGTCACGAAAATAAATCGCTCGTGAAGTTTAATTGGTTTACAGTATATTAATAGCTATAATACAATAAACTACTTTTATCCAGAAAAAACAGACTAAGAATTCATGATAACAAGATATTTTTCGATTCCTTTTTAGATGAGATACCAGTTAGAGGTTTTATAGGACATTTAGAGGAAGGAGGTTTTCTGCCTCATAATCACAAGGTTTTCCTGTGGGCACATCTCAACTTCAACATAGAATATAATGGAAATCAGGTTTGTTATCATATAGATATGATTCTTATATGGGTTGCATAATTAGGAAACCCTACCAATATAAAAAAGAAGATGTGGTATGATTGCCAATAAGACAACTATTCACAAAAGACCAAAATGACACAAACATTAACAATTATAGGTCACCGTACGGCCTTCAACAATGAGCAAAACCCATACCGCATATAGTCAGCTATAAAAGGCCCAGATAAGACAATGTAACACAATTCAAACGAGAAAACTAACGGCCTTATTTATGTAAAAAAATGAACGAAAACATTTATTTGGCATCTATTATAATCAACAAATTAAAGTTGAAAACAGGGGAGCTTTCCAATTTTCTTTGTAGAAATATTATATTAGATGATGTTATTAGACAACTTTCATAACTACTGTGGATTAATTTATTTTCTTTGGTACCAAAATTCGTGGATTGAGCAAATGTAGATAGATGATTTCATGGTTTTGTCAAAATCTACATACAACCTAATAGCATATATGTACCTTGTCCAGCATTTAAATTTATGGTTCACCTGTACCAATCCATGATAATTGGTATCCCTCGAATAATTAATGGACTCAAAGTAATATAAACAACAAGTTCTATTGTACTTTTTGTTAAAATGCCAGATGACAAAGCGGGAGACAATGTTTTTTAAATATCACCTCTCCTGCATACCAAAAAAATATTTTTTTAAAACACAATGAAATGAATTTACCTTTGTTTTTTGGAGTCAATACTCTTGTTCTACATTTCCGACACAAGCCTTTTATGTAAACTCAAACAACAATGAACAACATGAAAAAAAACATCTATGAAAAAAAATTTAAAAATAAAAAAAAATACATTTTGCATCACTTTTGTTACTTTTCACACGACCAAAGACTATTTCATAAATTTCTTAATTAAAATTAGCAACAGGTTCGTTTTTTTGATAAACCATAAAATTGAGATTGGAAATGGGGAATGTGTCAAAGTGACAACAACCTGACCTAGTGAAAAAGCAGAAAACAGCATTTAATCCACCAATGGGTTTTTAACACATCAAGAAAATCCTGCACCCAGAGGGGCTAGCGGGCTTCCAAACAAAAATGCTAATTTAACAACTTTTGCAACCAATATAAGCATTATCAATATAAGCATTATCTTGGCTTGAAACCATATTATTGGAATTTGATCATTGTTTTGAAAATATCCTTTTGCAATTCTTTTTGCATTATGTCACACCAAATGTCAAGAAATCATACCTGCTAAAGTTTCCAGTTTGTGGGGGTTTAACCCAATGAATTATGTTGACCTATCTCTTGCATTCATCCATTTTATAAATTGAAAACTTCAAAAACCACATTCAAAAGAGTTAAAATGGCATACACATCTACACTTTCAAATCCATACCATATTAGATTCAAACTTTTATGTCATTTTGATATAAAAGATATATATTGTACTTTCAAACATGTCCAAACATTTATCAATATGTCTACAAAAGGCATCAGATAATTAAATGATAAAACATGAAGGGAATAAGAATTACTAATAAGTTGCTTTTTAGGAAAATTTGTTTTTGATTTTTTCTTGCCCCACTTATTATGGCTCACTTATTGGCAGTATGTTTTTTCAGCATGTGAATTTGTCCGTTAGTTTGTACAATTGTTAGTTATACCCCTGTTTTAAAAAAGGGGGGTATACTGTTTTACCTCTGTCTGTCCGTCCGTCAGTCCGTCCCATGAAACTTTCGTCACATTTTTCTCAGGAACTACAATACAAGGATTTCTGAAATTTGGTTTCAGGGTTTATCAAAGTCAGCTATACCGTGTGATGCGTTTTCAGATTGATCACTTGACAACTTCCTGTTTACCGAACACTTGTATGATTTTACACATGATAGCCAAGTTGAAAATTTTCGTCACATTTTTCTCAGGAACTACAATACAAGGATTTCAGAAATTTGGTTTCAGGATTTATATAAGTCAGCTATACCGTTTGAGGCGTTTTCAGATTGATCACTTGACAACTTCCTGTTTACCGAACACTTGTATGATTTTACACATGATAGCCAAGTTGAAAATTTTCGTCACATTTTTCTCAGGAACTACAATACAAGGATTTCTGAAATTTGGTTTCAGGGTTAATCTAAGTCAGCTATACGCGCTTTCAGATTCATCACTCGACAACTTCCTGTTTACCGAACACTTGCATATTTTTACACTATTAATATTATCCACTTGCGGCGGGGGTATCATCAGTGAGCAGTAGCTCGCAGTTTCACTTGTTTTTTCAGGCATCCTTCCACCTGTCCCACATCAGGTTAAAGTTTTTGGTCGAGGTAGTTTTTGATGAAAAAAATAGTTACATGTTCCCTATGACATGATATTTCTATATCTAATGCCAAATTAGAGTTTTGACCCAAATTTCACAATCCACTGAACATAAAAATAATATTGTGAGTTGGGCAACCATGTACACATTCTTGTTAAATTTTGTTTTAAACATTTTGTGGTTTATTCCATTATTAGGTTATATATGCCAATGTGACAACCAAAGAACAAGCACCTGTCAGTTTGGATGGAGTTACTGCCCCTTATGAAGTTGTATTCACCTACAGTGTGAAATGGATGAAAACAAAGTAAATGCTTCTTAAACATTCTTATTCTACAACAGAAAAAAACAGAATGAATTGTTGTTTTCAACAACAAAAATTAACATGACAAAATATATGTTTATGCCCCCACTGCAACAGGGGGCAATAAGTGTTACCCATGTCTGTCGTGAGTATGTTCGTATATCCCAAATTAGTTTTCGATCTTCAACTTTAGTTTGTCTCAACCAAATGTTGTGAAACTTATTCACAATGCTTTTTCATCTCAAAACTCAGATCAAGTTCGAATTTGGGTGTGTCACTTTTAATGTTCATAAGTTAAGCCCCTTTATAAACATAAAAAATGCTCAGATTTTTATGTCCATTCTTTAACTTTAGTTCGCCTCAACCAAATGTTATACACACATTTTAAAATTTTATGAAAAACTAAGGCTTTTCTACCTCAGGCATAGATTTCCTTAGCAGTATTTGGCAAAACTTTTAGGAATTTTGGTCCTCAATGCACTTCAACTTCGTGCTTTGTTTGGCCTTTTTGACTTTTTTGAATTCGGGCATTGCTGATGGATCTTTTGTGGGCGAGACACACATCTGGCGTTTATATTGAGTTGGTCCTGGTGTCTGTGGTGGGTTTGTTTTTCTTATAACATGTACCACATAACACAGGTTAATTTTGTAAATTGTAATTGGGTAGCATCACTTTCACCCATAGATACATTCTTCATTTTTTTTCAGAAAATTAACCTATTTCAATATTACTGTTTTATTTGGTTTTCCAAAACTTGTAACACAATTCAAACTTTCATTTGGACAGTACACTCTTTACCACACCAGAGACCAAAAATAGTCTCAAATTTCTTAGCAATACCTAATTTTCAAGGGTTCCCCATGCCACACTCTTTACCACACCAGAGACCAAAAATAGTCTCAAATTTCTTAGCAATACCTAATTTTCAAGGGTTCCCCATGCCATTTCTACAAACAGAGACTTTCTATATTGAAGATGGCAATTTCTTTATTTAGCGTAAGTATGGAAGTAGTAAAGTTCATAACAAGAAATATAACAGCCATTTTAAGAGTTAATGTTCATTTTTAGCTCACCTGGCCGAAAGGCCAAGTGAGCTTTTCCCATCACTTGTCGTAACTACCAGCCAAATTAATCCAAACTTGGCCACAATCATCATTGATGTATTTAGTTTAAAGTTTGTGTTTAATTACCCGGCCAACCATGCAAGATGGCCACCATGGCTAAAAATAGAACATAGCATAGGGGTAAAATGCAGTTTTGGGCTTATAACTCAAAAACCAAAGCATTTAGAGCAAATCTGACATGGGGTAAAATTGTTTATCAGGTCAAGATCTATCTGCCCTGAAATTTTCAGATGAATCAGACAACCCATTGTTGGGTTGCTGCCCATAAATTGGTAATTTTAAGGACATTTTACTGTTTTTGGTTATTATCTTGAATATTATTATAGATGGAGATAAACTGTAAACATCAATAATGTACAGCAATTTAAGACTCAAAAATAAGTCAAATGACCAAAATGGTCAATTGACCCCCTAAGAAGTTATTGTCCTTTACAATCAATTTTTAACAATTTTCATAAAATTTGTAAATTTTTACTAACATTTTCCACTGAAACTACACGGACAAGTTCATTATAGATAGAGATAATTGTAAGCAGCAAGAATGTTCAGTAAAGTAAGATGAACAAACACATCACAATCACCTAAACACAATTTTGTCATGAACTGTCTGCTTCCTTTGTTTAATTCACATATACCAAGGTGAGCGACACAGGCTCTTTAGAGCCTCTAGTTTTATGTTATTAAATTGTCAAATTATTTTATACTTGTTTAAACTTGCTTCTGATAATTCAATTTTTTTAACCTAGCCTGCAGAAGGCAAGGTAAGGTATTATTGTTATTTGTTTCAAATTTGAACTTTTCTTCTAAATTCCATTAGAAAAATAGAGAAAGATCATGAAAATTTTGTATATCATGTATATTGCGGATTCAGTTATTTTCATGGGTATAAGTTGTCATATGGATTAAGGAAAACTAACATAATGTGGATACCTAATTTTATTGGGGTTTGGTTTTTCTGCATACAAGCCTATAAAAAATTTGTTATTTGTTGAACAGTCAATTTAGTGATTCACTTGTACCCACAAAATCCATGGAAATTGGTATCCAAGCAGGGGGTGGATCCAGCCATTTTTAAAAGGGAGGGGGAAAGGGTGGTCCAATTATATGTCCCCATTCAAATGCATTGATCATCCAAAAAAAGGGGGTGTTGCAACCCCCAGAACCCTCCCCCTGGATCCCCCACTGCCAATAAATAATAATGAGAAGCCACAATATTTGTTTTAGATTCTTTGAGTTTCAGTTGTGTTTATTTATATATAATATGTAATTGTATGAGTATTTCAGTTTCAGGCTGAATGAAGGCTCTTTATTGACTAAATTTATTATTTTGAGGAATATCTATTACAAAAGTGTGTACTTACATATACAAAAAACTTTTTGGAAATATTTGATAAATATTTTTTTCTTTACAAAGGAGTATGTTCGATAAGGTCCTAAAATGGCCCCCTTTTTTAGCGTAAATTTCAAACTCGGATTTATCGACCAATATCACGATAAGTTATAGCTAATACATTGACTAGCTAGGATATAAACCATTTTGTTGAACATTTTACGTTTCTGCGTTTCATTATGACGTCACAAGTTGTACTCATGTTGATTTTACACGAAAAAATCAATGAAACTGGGTATATTTCCATAGATTATTGGACAGGAAACATAGAGCGCATACGTCGACAACAAAGATCTTTTAAAATAATGTTTGTGAAGACATTTCACATGTCTTATTTGAATTTTAAGCTTGTCGACGCCTGCTCTCTATGTTTCCTGGTCCTTTATTTGGTTGAAATCTAGCTGATTTTGTCAAATTTCACCAAAATCCCTTATTTTGACCTTTTATGGATGTAAAAATCAACGTGTTAGAATTAAACTTCTACAAAAACTGTTCTGTTTAACTTTCTAACATGTCTTTAAGGCAACTTAAAACATGTATTGTCTTGTAACTATGAACTTTATAATTGGGGCCAAATATGGCCCTTACCGAACTTACTCCTTTCCCTTAATTCACTCTTTTGAAAACGTGGTAAAAAAAAATTGTTTTACTTTGTTTCAGCATGGCTTATGATGATAGAGCTAAGAGAGTACGAGATAACAGCTTCTTCCCAAAAACATTGGAGGTATAGTACTGTACATATATACACAAATGTATGTTCTTTTTCATTACCACGTTTAAAAAGTTATGGCAAATTGCAATCTCTTTGTCTGTTTTTTTTTCTGATTGACACACTTACTCTGATACTACAGAAGTATTCATGATGTTGAATGAACTTTGAAAAATGGGAAATTGTTTTCTTAGATGGTTGATTTTAAGGTTTTTCTGAAGTAAGCATATAGGCCTATTGAAAACTTGTATATCAACGAATCTTCAACTTTGTGGTTGATTTATAGCATCAAAATAAAGGAAATTTGGTATTCCACGAATCATCAGGTCTTCTTAATACAAGTAGGGGTATTCTTACAAAAAATTGCATATTTCAGTCAGTACAAATTTTTCATTAATTGATGAAAATGGTTATTTTTGAAATCTCAAGAAGAGATTTCATATGAATTTATAGGGTTAAATATCCTTACCATGAAATTACATTTATATTATATAGAATTAGTTTCATGGTAAGTTTATTTAACCAAATTCATATCAAAATTATATTCTCAAGAATACTTGATTCCATAGTTGCTGGATTTTGTGGTTGTCAGCAATTTACATTAAAAACAATATACATATGTAACAAATACAAAATTACTCATGCTTACAAATAAGATGATTCAACATAATCATGATAATGTAACAAACATAGCTTCAGTATTTAAAAAAAAACACCAAAAAATTAATTTTAGTTGAATTCAAAGAGTTTAATATTGTTTGTTTCCTTCAAACCTGCATATGGCCAAATTTGAAAACAGGGCCCAAAACAATGCACAATAAGATCCAGTTTATCATAAAGCAAAAATGTTTACAAAGTTTTAGTTACTGAATTGCAGAAATTATTGCAATGTTTTTATAAATGGGAAAAATGGGACTGGGTTACAATCGCAATAATTTAAACTCTCATCTAATAAAAATTTATCTGATATAAACAGGATTTTTTTTTTAATATTGCAAAATTTAAAATCGTGTAACTCCAGTCTATAATGACAAAATGGTAATAATAAATGCATGCAATATTTTCTGAATTTACAGTATATAACATAAAGTTGTTGATTTGCAAAGACAAGTCTATCACCCTAACAATCTTAAAATAGGTTTGAAGGAATATATAGTAATCATGATGTTTGGCACGTGTTGTATTCTTCATTTACAGTTGTTGAAAAGAAATTATCACAATATGTTTGGACTTATTAAAGAAATTATCGCAATATTTATGGACTTGTTAACACTTGAAAGGAATATAGACTTTTTAGGCAAATTTGATCTACATTAGGTGTCTGGTGTCTCAATATTTCAAGTTACAAAACAGAATTTATAAAACATATAGATTACAATAAGACAGATGTATTTGTTTAACTTGTTAATTAATATGGGGTTAGGTCAACATTTTGCTGATGGATGTATATTTCTGATTTACCAAAAAGAGATGAGTGTAGGTTTGAAATACCAAATCTTGTAAAAGAGTTCATGTTGCTATTTCAAACTGATCACGTTACAAAACAGAATTTATAAAACATATAGAACACAAATAAGACAGATGTATTCTAACTTGCTAATATTGGGTTAGGTCAAAATTTTGTTGACAGATGTATATGTTGTGTACAAGTTGTAATGTTGTACAAATTATAATTTGTACAGATTTTTTGTACAAGTTACCAGTGCTTTATGAACCGCTTAACACATATGGATGATGCAAGCACACAGTCTTTTGTTTTGCATATTTCTGTCATATTTTCACAACTACATGATACGGGCTATTACTGAGCATTGATACAAAAAAATTATATTGAGGACAAGGAGAATACCACTAAATGTAAGGTTGAAGTATATAAATTAGAATTTAAAACATTTAACTGATACATTTTAGAAGATACACTTGTATCACCTGGTGCAGGAAGTTATGTGTCAAAAAACTTATAACTTACAAGTTTTTGTCAAGCCTTCAACTTTAGTCGAAAAAGCGAGACTAAGCGATCCTACATTCCGTCGTCCGCGGCGGCGTCAACAAATGTTCACTCTGTGGTTAAAGTTTTTGAAATTTTAATAACTTTCTTAAACCATACTGGATTTCTACCAAACTTGGACAGAAGCTTGTTTATGATCATAAGATAGTATCCAGAAGTAAATTTTGTGAAAATAAAATTCCATTTTTTCCGTATTTTACTTATGAATGGACTTAGTTTTTCTGAGGGAAAACATTACATTCACTCTGTGGTTAAAGTTTTTAAAATTTTAATAACATTCTTAAACAATCCTTGGTTTGTACCAAACTTGGACAGAAGCTTGTTTATGATCATTAGAAAGTATCCAGAAGTAATTTTTGTAAAACAATAAATCCATTTTTTCTGTATTTTACTTTAAATGGACTTAAATTTTCTGCCAGGAAACAACACATTCACTCTGAGGTAAAATTTTTAAAATTTTGATAACTTTCTTATACTATACCAAATTTGGACAGAAGCTTGTTTATGATCAAAAGCTTGTATCTAGAAGGAAATTTTGTGAATATTTTGTACCAGTGTATCTGTATTTTACTTATAAATGGACTTAGTTTTTCTTCCAGTTAACATAACATCCATATAGTTAAAGTTTTTAAAACATTTATTAGATTCATCCTGGATTGTTTCCAAACTTGGACAGAAGCTTCTTACAATCAAAAGATAGTATCAAGCGGAATATTTTTATTGATTTTTCCCCTCATTTTTGTTGAGCCTGCAATTTACAGCAAAAGTAGGCGAGACACTGGGTTCTGCGGAACCCTTACAAATTTTTTTACATCTTGTACACAACATGTATTTCTGATTTACCAAAAAGAGATATATGTGTAGTTAACTGGATTGAAATACCAAAGCTTGTTAAAGAGTTCCTAATACCAAACCCTAGTCTATTTAATCAATAGAATTCTGCTCAGCAGGGTGTCCATATTACAAAACATTATATATGATACAAATAAGACGGATGTATATTTTAACTTGCTAATATAGGGGTAGGTCAAAATTTTGCTGACATATATTATTTCTGATTTTGTAGAAGTGTTGTGGGTGATTTAATTGATTGACTTACATAAACTTTGTTTACGAGTTCCTAACACCGAGCCCTAACCTATATATGTATTATAAACACTTTACATATAGCAGGGTGTTATTATTTTCATCTGCTAAATTTGGCCAACCCTTTATTTGACTACCCCCTCAAATTTAATTATTAGATTTATTTGAATTGACAAAGTCTGTAAACAAACCTTTAAATTATGTTGTTTTTTTTTTTGGTTACCGTAACCTTTTCCCAGACATTTTAAGAAATTGTTATCCCATGAATAATAATAATAAATACTTTATTTAGAGAGGGTATAATAAATTAGTACAATACGAAACTCCCTTGATGCCTTCTGAATAATTTAAAATATAACAATAACATAATATATACATATACATACATACAAACATACAGCTTTTTATGCAAAACAAATGGCGAAAAATGTACAGATATGTTACATGAACATATTTTGTTATTGATATACAAGACAAATATCTGGGGATTCATTATTTTTTGTTTGATTCCAATTTTCATTGATTTCATTGGAACAAGGGAACTGAGAAGTCAAATGTTCACCAAATTAAAAAAAATAATTATAGGCCTGTATGGTAACTATGGTAAAACCAAGAAATTAAATATCTATGAAAGAGTAAGTTTTCCTCAATCTATGAAAATTGGTACCACGAAATTAAATGAATCCACATTATGTCATTGCTTTGTTATTAGTAAAATTGAGAAAGGAAATGGGGAATGTGTCAAAGCAACAACAACCCGACCATAGAGCAGACAACAGCAGAAGGCCGTCAATGGGTCTTCAATGTAGTGAGAAACTCCTGCACCCGTAGGCGTCCTTCAGCTGGCCCCTTGAAAGTATGTATACTAGTTCAGTGATAATGGACGCCATACTAAACTCTGAATTATACACAAGAAACTAAAACTAAAAATGATACAAGACTAACGAAGGCCAGAGGCTCCTGACTTGGGACAGGTGCACAATTGCGGCGGGGTTAAACATGTTTATAACATCTCATTGTGTATTGTTATATGTTTCAGATTCATTGGCTGTCCATTATTAATTCCATGGTGCTAGTCTTTCTCCTCATTGGTTTTGTTGTAATTATACTGGTAAGTACATACTTAAATTCATTATAGATGTCAGGATTATAACATTAGAAGCCAGACGCATGTTTGGTCAACAAAAGATTCATCAGTGAAGCTTGGATGAAAAAAGTTCAAAAGTCGAAATTGAAGTGTAAAATTAAAAAGCATTAGGGGCCCAAAATTACAAAAGTTTTTGCAGAATACAGCTATGGTAATATATTCCTGTATTATAAAGTCCTTAGTATTTGAAAAAATGAAGATGTAGTATGATTGCCAACGCTTCACAAGATACCAAATGACACAGAAGTTTATATTTTTATATCAGATATATTAAGGGATGTATTGTAAGTGTATGTGTTGGGAATGTGTGGGGTCAGGATTGAGTAATGATTAATTGTTGGTTGTAAGTCCACTAATGAGAACTCTTGGCTATATTGTGGCTCCCCAGGGTTTTTTTTTTGTGAAGGAAACAGGCTACGATAATATTTTAAAATCTAATGTGAAAGTTTTTAATGTGTAGGAGAATTTCAATGTGGTGAAACACTGAAACACTAGACATAAAACTGTACTTAAAAGGACATTTTACTTTCATGGAAAATTCTTTTTACCTTTCCTTGCAGACACGTGTTTTAAAAAGTGATTTTGCCAGATACAATGTGGATGAAGAAGAGAGTGATGATATTGACCAGGAAGATAATGGCTGGAAAATTATACACAGTGACGTCTTCAGATTCCCTTCTTTTAAAAGTCTCTTTACAGCTATACTTGGTAAGGCTTAATTGTAGTAAATTTTAGATTGTGAGTGCCAAACTGAAGTCCCACTTGAAACTGTTATAAACAAGGTCATAACATCTGTTCCTGTAGGAACAATATTCTATAATATATTCCGTAAGGAACAAATACTGTAATAGTTGGGGGCAGGAGCATTTTTTAATGTAAAATTATCATGCAAAGTGGTGTCATTTACATGGTAGCCATATTTCAGTATACAACAGTTGTGTGCTAAGGATTTTATCCTGGAAAAAGTGCTAATCATTTGTACCCAGACAAAGTCTTTATGATGTTATGATATTTTTTACAGGGGTTGGTAGCCAGTTTTTAGCCCTTGCCACCGGTATCATGGTGATGGCTGTATTAGGAATGTTTAATGTCCACCATCATGGATCTATCAACTCAGCAGGAGTGATACTGTATGCTTTTACATCAGGTAGGTGTTGGATATTGTTTGATTGATTAATTGTTGATTATGTTTGAGAAGTTTAACTGTCGAGAATATTTACAGCAGATTCAATTGATTGTGTAGCCAATGGTAGTATCTTTGGCTAGCTTGCTTGTTAGCTGAACCGTGAAGTCAATATTAGGTCAGGTATACTACCATCCTTTCAAAGAAGCAAAGTCCAACAGACAGATTGATTGGTTTTCTGTCGGACTAGTCTATTCTTAAAGTAGGGTAGTTTACCTAACCTAACACGGTTCAGCTAACAAGCAAGCTAACCAAAGATTTTACCTTTGGCTACACACTCAGTGCAATCCGCTGTAACAGATTGATTTTTTTGTCTCTGCTGTATACAGCTTAAAGTTTTGAATTTCTCCCGGAACACTTACACCAATGAAATTTTACTTAATGAACAATGACAAAACATCTTTTATTTGTAAATTGTTACTATTGCAAAACAAGGTCAATCATTCCCACAAAATTGTTTAGACATTTTGTATTTGCAATAACTTTAATACTTCTTCTAAATTAATTCAGATTTCACTGAATCTCTTTCAAAATGCCATATGCATTCTTTTATCTAAATGATTTGTTGGGTTTTCAAAAACTTTGATTTATACTCTATTTCCCAACTGAAAAAAAATTGTTTGGTTAAACACTAACACACAAAAGATGCAACATATTCTGGTTGATTTTTTTTTAATTTCCAAATGTACTTTTGGGTATCAAATAAAATAATATTCTGAACCCCATAATTTTAAAAAGAGTGCTGTTTAAAATAGAAAATGCCAGGTTTTCTAGGCAAAAAATTGTTTCATTTCAAATTCAGTAAATATTTTCTTTTTTTTGTAGGCATTGCAGGTTATGTTGCAGCTAACATGTACAAAGTTTTAGGGGGAGACAACTGGGTATGGAACCTCAATCTCACTTCCTGTTTATTTGCTGGTGAGTAACCATAGTAGCCTGAAGTCACATGACTATACAGAAACCCTGCTGTTGAAACAATCAAGATAAAACAGGAATATCTTAAAACAATGAATGAAAATTGTATATTTATTATGCTTACTCCTGGAAATTCTGCAATTAAAAAAAAAAAATAATAATATACACTCACTTAAAAACTGAAACAACATTTTATAAATGTCATGCTTCTGTATTTACCTTCATCAGAAGTGCTTGAAAGCTTGAAATATACCAAAAACAAATAGACAATGCCACGACAGAAAATGAAATACAAACAGACTATCAACAATACACAAAGCACAAAATATTATAGAAAACTAAAAACTAAGCCACATAGATAATGGAGACAGAATTAAAATGTGATTTTTAATGAATTTGATTTTAAATCTTGGAAGTGAATCGATTTCAATTTTTTTTTAGAACCACAATAAAATTAATCTAAAAATAAAAAATAAAACAAATTTTACTCATAATTTGAAAATTGTCAACTAGGAAGTGAATTAATGGAAAGCAATTATGACTTATAATTATTATTTCAGCGCCATTTTTCATGGTATGGGCATTTGTGAATTCTGTTGCCTGGGGTTATGGTACAACGCAAGCTTTACCTTGGCAGACAGTTGTATTACTAATGTGTCTGTGGGTATTTGGTAAGTAAAATTGAGAATGGAAATGGGGAATGTGTCTTAGAGACAACAAACCTACCAAAGACTAGAAAACAGCTGAAGGCCACCAATGCGTCTTCAACACATCAGAAAATCCCGCACCCAGAGTCCTGCTTCATTGATGTCTATATTTCTGGGTATTTCTTTGAAACTTCTCTATAATGAACAAATGAATTAAGTATCTATCATTCAAAATTTTAAAAAGGGGCCTTGGTAGACTAGTAGAGTGGTCTAAGTAGGTCAGCTATTGTGATCTGGAGCTTGACAATGCTGTGGTTGTGATTTCAAACTCTTGTGGCAATTTGTGTTTGATTCAAACAATAATTGACAATGACTGCAAGTTTTCCTATTACGATTGAAGGTTCATATCCAGGTAATCTGGTTTCCTACACCAATCCAGACTGGTTTCCATGATATAGCCAAGGATACCAAAGATGGTGTTAAACACAACCAATCGAATTAAGAATAAGTAATCTGCAAGACCAAAACTATTTAGTTAATACTTTATTTTACAAAAACTCTTAAAGAAGTATTAATTTTTTGGAGGATATTCTTGTTTATAAGGTTTTTAAACACAAAATTTAATAAAAAATTTCATTCCCTAAAATATTGTAAACATACATTCACATTCGGGGAAGAGAAGTGTTAGTGATTGTATCTTTGATTTTTAGATTATCAATGAAACAAATACTCGTAAAAGTTTACATTCTCAATGGGTATAAAATGAGTGGGTTTTTTTAATTTTGTTTACAAGTTTTTCAATGAAAATTTGTTTACCCAAACAAATAGTCGTAAATATACGTTCTCAACATGCTCAATGGGTAGGAAATAAGTGTTATATTTTGATTATGAGTTTTTCAATGAAAATTTGTTTTTCAAAACAAATACTTGTAAATTTACGTTCTCAATGTGTAGAAAAGAAGTGTTATATTTTGAAATTTTGTTTATAAGTTTTTCAATGAAAATTTGTTTTTGTAAATAAATAATAGTAAATATACTTTCTCAACATGTAGAAAAGAAGTTTAATATTTTGTGATATTGTTTATAAATTTTTCAATGAAAATTTGTTTATGAAACAAATACTCGTAAATAAAGATTCTCAATGTGTTGAAAAGAAATGTTATATTTTGAAATTTTGTTTTCAAGTTTTTCAATGAAAATTTGTTTTTGTAAACAAATAATAGTAAATATACTTTCTTTATGTGTAGAAAAGAAGTGTTGTACTTTGAAATTTTGTTTAAAAATTTTTCAATGAAAATTTGTTTACGAAACAAATACTTGTAAATAAAAATTATCAATGTGTAGAAAAGAAGTGTTATATTCTGAAATTTGGTTTTCAAGTTTTTTAATGAAAATGTGTTATTTATACAAATAATTGTTAATATATGTTTACAATAGGATGAAATGAAGTCTTATTTTTGGCAATTTTGTAATTCAATTTTTCAATGAAAATTTGTTGACTCAATAAATACCCATAAATATACATACAAGGAAAGACTTTAATATTTTTTTCTGTCTATGAATAAATAACATAAAAAATGGGGTGCACACTGAATAACGCGTGTAGCGGGTTATTTAACAGTATGCACCACATTTTTTATATTCTTTCGAATTCGAATAGACTGACAAAATATTACAGTCCTTTCATAGAATTTAATTCTAAATTCCCATTTTAAACCAAAGAAAACCATGAAAAAACATTGATGATGTCACGGTCACATGACTAAATTATGTCTAAGATACATAGAAACTTTAAAAATATAAAATGATCACCAATAGAATCTACAAATACATGAAAATGACTAAACTTGTCAGTGAACTCATGATAGAGTTATTCCCCTTTAATGGTGATTATACAAAAAAGTGGCCCTTCATTTAGGTTGCAGGTGAGTGATACAGACTCCTTTGGGGCCTCTAGTTATTGCTTTCAAACACGAAATTCATTGAAAAGTTGTGTATTTTACCAATCAACCTTTCTCTATTGGTATAGAATAAGTGTTTTAAGTGCTAGTCTACCTAAGAATCAGGCAGTAGTGAAAACATATGACAAACAAATACCCACTTAGGTTGACATTAATTTGTGTTCAAAATGTTAATGATGCAAAAATATACCACTCGTTTTCTTGTCCTGTTCTGGTAATTGGAGATAAAATTTGGTTACAATGCACTAGAAATTAACAATTAAGAGGAGCTTACTCTGTAATTTGCTATCATTCTAACCAAAGTTTATCTAAAGATTTTTCAAGTTACCAGACATGCAGACACTAACCATTTATAACTCAGGATGCGTGTTACTTCAAAATAGGATGGCTAGGTAGGTGGGTTTTTTTCAGCCATATTTTTTTTTTTCAAAATTGCCTGATTCTTACAAAGACTGGCGCTTAATTATTGTGAAAATATTCATAGACTAAACTCAATGAAAAATTATTAACTTCACAAAAACTCTTAAATTTGTGTTGAAAAGTGTTTTGCATTGGTAGAAAAGAAGTTTTTATTATTGCAATTTTGTTTTTAAGGTTCTCAATGAAAAATTGTTTACTACACAAAAACTAAAAGTATAATTTGTCAATGGGTAGAAAAAAGTGTAAATTTTTGGGATAGGATGTTATTTGTTTACAAGGTTTTCAAACACCAAACTCAGTGATATATTTATTTTTTTCACACAAAACTTCAATTCAAATTCCTAATATGGTAGAAAGAAAGTGTTAATTTTTGTGTTAGGATGTTTTTGTTTGTAAAATTTTTTCACACGAACTCTAAAACATAGGTTCTCAAATGGCAGAAAACAAATTGTTATTTTACGATAAATTTTGTTTGTAAGGTTTACAAACACCAAACTGAAAGAAAAATTGTTTTTTCACTCAAACTCTTAAATATTGGTTCTCAAATGGTAGAAAACAAATTGTTATTTTACGATAATTTCTTATATTTGTTAGGTTTACAAAACATCCAACTGAATGAAAAAATGTTTTTTTCACACACTCTTTCAAATATGGTTTCTCAAATTAATTGTTACTATAATTTCTTTTGTTTGTAAGGTTTACTTAAAGGGAAACTTCGCAAAAAAATCAAAAATTGATATTATGTTCATTCTGTATAAAAATGCTCAAATTCATAGATATTAAAGTTTTATTCCGCTAGATAAGCGATCACCATCGGTTTTAAATTTAGAGTATCAATTCTCCGAGATCCGCCATCTTGTCTTCTTTCCCGATGAATAAAAACGATATGTCTATAAACCACAAAGAAACAAAACTACAGTAACCGATGTAGTCGTAATTGCGTGTCGATATCTTGTCAATCGTACGGTTGTTTAATCCGACTAACTAACTTGATATGGAAAATATTCTTACTTTTTTTAAAATACCATGGTCTGTTGTTTTTAAACTGTTGATATTGGAATTAGGTGAAAAGTCAAAATTGAAATCATAATTAAGTGTTCCGTGAAAATTGTTTTCGAAAATCTAATTTGTTCATAATTCTTTAAAGTAATAAACTTTTTTCAAATATATTTTGATCTTCCCTCATCTGATCACCAGCATGGCTAAAGGTATTACTTCCAAAGGTATTGTGAGGGGTGTGAGGTGACACGTCCAGGTATTCAAGCGATTTCCTGTCGGGCTTGCAAGTTCATGCATCGTTTCACTTCTGCAGGTATTGATCAGTGTACACGGCTGATAACTTATAACTTATAACTTTCCATTTTGAACTATCAGATGTATAATATACAGCTCTGTCTTACTTGTCATTACTAAACTCATACGCTTGTTTATAAATAACATTTCTGGTGTAAAGAATATAATTCATAAAAATATAAATAATACCCAAAAAATAAGATTTGATGAAATTAAAATCTATTTAAATATTTTTTCCAAGGTTGAATTTGGGAAAATGTAATATATAGTCATTGTCAATAGTGAAGGACAGATTGGAACAGACCAGAAATATTGATTTAAAAAAATGTACGCACTTGCCGACGATTCGTTTATACGACTGGATAGAAAGTTACGGAACAATAGCGCAATATAAAATATATACATGTATACATTGAACATAAGAAAAAAACATATATTTTGAATAAATAGGGGTTAAAGTGTTGTAAATAGACTAGTCCACGTATGCCAACAGTATATAATCATTGAATGTCGATAGACTACAGTTGTATACCAAAAGAAGAAGAGAACCAATTTGATTTAAATACAGGTCGATGTATAACTTTTGCTTTGGTTCATTGAAGCTGTGGACCTAGGAAAATCACAGATTTATATTTCAATAAGATTGTTCTCAAACAAAGGAAGGAATTCGTCATCACAATTGTTATATATGCCACTGGACGAACACTAATTATCCCCAGGGGATGTGAATATTTTGCTGGGAAACTTTTGAGTATCAAAGTTTCAAATTAATTTCGGGATTTATTTTCTTTCTTGGTATTCACTAACAGAAAAAAGAATAAATTACTTGTTCGCTAAATAGGGGTATTCTTGTCAGATAAAAGAATTTTAGTTATATTTAAAAAAATAGGGAAATATGACGTTAAATTGGTTCTGTCTTTTTTTAAACATCGTTAAAACGATGTGTGTCTAAGGTGAACGCCACAAGAACCCTGTAATACTAGTACGAGAGTATAGCATGTAAACATTCCTTCTCAATAATATGGTTGTATTGGAAATCTTTTCATACAGATTGACAACTCATTGTCCGATATGCATGTAATATTTGCCACATGACGCCCATAGTTCTTTCTTCCATCATCACCTTATTCTTTGATATTGCTGTAAACATCGATGGTTCACACCCAAACAAAATGGGAGTAATGAACCTTCAGAGCTTCTCCGTGTTATACACTTGTGAAATATATAGACGAAATTTCTGTATTGAAATGAATCTACATCTCACAAACAGGATTTTCAAATAACGATTTTGAGTAATCACCTTACAAACCAATATAAACGTATGGCAAGATATAACCATGAATTCATGCATGAAGGAATTTAGTTTTTGTCAGACGCAAGAACTCATCACTATATCATAAACGTATACGTATATATATGCATACAGTTTCAAATATCAAGAGCAAGCGGTCGATGTCGATAGCCTGTTTTCTAACTGTTCAGAGTTAGACATGTCACTTGTTCATTCTTGGAAGCCTTCATATTCCCCGTCTAACGATGGGAACTCTTTCTGATTGTGTTGACTATAAATGCTTGTATGGTAATTCTGTCGTTTATCTGTACAAGCGGTTGCATTTCCTCTCCTTTCCCAACAAACAAACGAACGAAACGCCACTAGTCTGATTTCTCTGGAGCTCATCCTCAATGGCTCTTATACGTCAGGAAACTTACATGTATACTAATAATGATTGTTTCATGAACAACGATGTATGAACGAACTATTATAAATTCGTCAATATCTGTTATGCATGTCTAAAATATAACTTTTATTACAACTACTGTATTACTTATTTGGATTATTCAACATTGCACAAATATTCTCACAGATTTTTAAAAAAATCCTCAAAAATTCTAAAAAGAAATAATGCCTTAGCTTAGATAATTGGTATTCTTTTCACAAAAAGTTCGTGTAAATGATTGTCAAATGAATTTAATTATGTAAGAATAAAATGTTAAAAAGAAACTAAAAAAAAATTATGCATGTTGTAGGTTGTATTTTTTTGTCAATTAAAAACTTGCAAATTGCAATAGTTTTATTAGCATTTAAGCACAGCCAGATTTGAATACAAGTTAAGAAATTCCGGTAAAGTCAATGATATCAAACAGATGTACAATGGTATATCAAATTGGGTAATATTGCATTTAGTTTTTATTAAAGATTAAAACTACTATTTTTTGCTTCATATTTGAATCTTTACGCCAATTGCCGCTAAGAAAGTAATAAAAAATTGTTTCCTTTTAGTTTTATACACTTTCGGAATTACGAATCAGAATTTTATTTTCAATTAATTTACACAATTTAATTATTGTATCTTTATTCTCATCGTGTATTAAATCTTAGTGTATTAACATCATGGCAGCATATACTCTTTGTAATCCTTTCTGTTTATCCTTTCCAAATAACAACATTTATACCTGTGTACGCTTGAACTCACACCTGCGGCTAAATAGCTACAAGGTAAACGAATTGACCTCAAGCCGAGAAATATACAGTGACCTTTACAAAATAATATACACACTCTGCTCACACATTAGTTGCATTGAAATGATTATCAAAACAATAACGGTAAATAGAATTGAAATATTTTCAGTTCAATATCAGTAAAAATGTTCAATAAATATTTTTATTAAAAAAATCTCAACAATAATTAATTAAATTTATTCAAAAACATTTACTAGAGATAATTTTATAGGAGTTTAATTCAATCAATACAAAACGGTATATATATGCATATTCACTTTCGTTCATTCTTATATTGTGGTTAATAACTTCGACCATTCGTCAGCTGTGCGCTTTTAATTACGTATATTGTCGATAAGCTATAAGAGTTAAACAGATTTTATTTTTTCCCAGAACTCAATAAATCGGGCTAATACGTCACGACCCACTCGAGAATTCAACCAAAAAAGTTACAAATACTTGATTTTCTCCGTTATTAGAAGGAATATAAATTTAAAACTTTGCAAATGTGTTTTTTATGTTAAGATGAACATGATTAGATGATAAGTAAAAAATCGCGGAATTTCCCTTTAACACAAAAACTCAATGAAAAATATTTTTTGTCACACAAACTAAAATATAGGATCTCAAATGGTACAAGTTATTATTTTTACGATAATTTCTTTTGTGTGTAAGGTTTACAAAAACCAAATTGAATGATAAATTGCTTTTTCACACAAACTTAATTATAGGCTCAAATGGTAGAATTTATTTTTAATTTTTTTGCGATGATTTCTTTTGTTTTAGATTTAATTCTCCATGAGAAATGGTTTATTCCACAAAGTCTGAAATGTAGGTTCAAATTGGCTGACAAGAGTTTAAGTGCAAAAAAAATAAGACTAATTTGATAATGGAAGGATTTTTTATGAAGATGATTCTTTGGATAGGAGCACTGATGAACTTAAAAAAAAAGTTCTCAAGCCCACAATTCAAATGAGAATATTGTGGATTCATTTATTTTAGTGGGTCCCAACTTGGGTAGATGAAGGAAAACTAACACGTTAGTGTATATTTAATTTCGTGGTTTTGCCAAAGTCTGCATATAGAAAATTTGTTACTTTTTGAAAATTTAAGTTTTGTGGTTCACCTTCACCTAAGACCTCCATGAAAATTGGTACCTAATGAATTATAATGAATCCATAGTATAAGTAAATACCAACTTTTACCAAAAAATCCAACATTTTATATAATGAGGATTCATTATTATTTATTGAATGCCAATTTTCATGGTTTTAATAATATAAACTGTTCAACTTATGAAACATTAACTATAGGTTTGTATGCTGATTTGGTGTGGGTCTCATTGGGGTATAAGCCTGATGCGGGAATGCCGATTTTTTGTAAGCGTGATGTGAAAGTCAAATTATTGTGTTGTGAAAACGGGAAATGAGGTCTTTTTAATGAGAATTGCTTACGTACATAGTGTTAGCGGGATACTGGAATCTGTCAAAACAGTAAGCAGGATCCGGGATCGGAACCCTTCCAATGAGACTCTTTGGTAAAACCACAAAATCATATACATGTATCAACAAACATGCAAATTTTCCTTAAATCACAAAAATTGGTACCCACCAAAAATAAATGTATCCACAGTATGTCAGATGTATGATCATTGTGATAACTGGAGTAAAACAGTAAAAGAACCTTACTTTTAAAATACCTGCCCTAAAGGACTATGGTAAAATAAGCTTTGTACAGACAGACAGGATTTGTTTATGACCACCAATGACCAGACCTACCTGTAAGGGACATCACCGTGTCGATAAAATTGCACAATGCAATACATTTTTGTACCATTTTCAACACAGATTTGCAGCTAACTGCATCAATTGCTAACTTAAGTCATCAGATGTCAATGCAGACAATATAAATTCAGAAATTATTGCGAGGTTTTTATTATTGCAAATAATGTGACAGAGTTGTAAAGGCAATAATTAAAACTCACATTTTGTAATATTTTATCTGAATTAAGCTGGACTTTTCTCAAAATCGTAAAAATTAAAATCGCATTCAAGTTTAAAATGACAAAATCGCAATAATAAATGCACGCATTAATTTCTGTATTTATAGTATATCAATACAAATTTCATAGTGCAATGTCATTTGCCAGACAGCTTCGTTAATGCAGTACCAACTGAATTACCAAGTTGTTAAATTGCAGTGCAGATAGGTTAACAGCTGTAGCATCAACTTCTTACAAAGTTTTCAGATGTTAGGGCAGACAATTTCACACCATGTCATTAAAATTTCACAATGCAATGTCATTTGCAACACAGGTTTTTAGCTGCATCTTCAACTGAGTAACCAAGTCGTAAGATGTCAGTGCAGACAATTTCACACCGACTCATAAAATTTTACTATACTATGTCATTTGCCAGACAGGTTTACAACTGCAATATTGAATGCTAAGTCATCAGGTGTAGACAGGTGCACAACATATCAATAGAATTCCATAGTGCACCAATATTTACAGCTGGACCATCAACTGAATAATTAAGATTTAGATGTCAGATACATCATGGACTGCTTAATAAGTTGTAAGATGGTAGTGCAGATGATGAATGTTAACTAAGTTTTCAGACAATTTCACACCATATCAATTTAATTTCACTTTGTGATGTCATTTGCCACACAGGTTAACAATGGCACTGTCAACTGAATAACCAAGTGCAAGATGTCAGTGCAGAAAGGTTAAAAGCATCAACTGCTTACAAAGTTGTCAGATGTCAATGCAGACAATTTCACACCATGTTAATAAAATTTCATAGTGCAATGTCATTTACCAGACCAGTTAAAATCTGCACTGTATAACCCAGTCATCAGATGTCAGTGCAGATAGGTTAACAGCTTCAGCATCGACTGCTTACAAAGTTGTCAGATTTTAGTGCAGACAATTTCACACTATGCAATGCCATTTGCCGGTCATGTTTTCAGCTGCAGCTTCAACTGAATAACCCAGTCTATTAGATGTCAGTGCAGATAGTTTTAAACCATTGAATAATACTTCCCAAGTTCCCATATACTGAAATGCCTTATAAAGACAGAAGAAAAATATTACCTAAGCAGGTTAAAACTGCATTATAACCAAATTGACTATACTGCCATTAATTTTTTCGTTTGATTTTTTTTTAAATCTGTCATTTTGGAGACTGTTATAGCTGACTATTGGTATTTGTATACAGTAATCTACTGTTGAATTTTTTTTATTAACATTTTATCTCTAGTGGAGATTTGCCTCATTGACAATCATACCACATCTTATTTTTATATGATCAAGTTTGAGGCCAAATCAAAAGGGACATATACCTAATACAAAAGTTAAAGTGCTAATAAAACCAAAAGGGCCAAAAACAAGTCTTAACCAAGACAAGGATTCAGAGCGGTACATGAAGAAGATAAATTCCTTAAAACTTTCGAGACTTTTAGACATCAAATTTTAAAATCAAATAGAGCAATATTCATATTTTCATACCAGTATGGACGTACTTAAACTATTATTGTATTTCTGTTAATGAGTTTTTTACAGTTTTCTGTTTAATTTTCAACAGCAATTTCAACGCTAAAAACATTCTAAAATTTTAATTTGAACTTTAGATTGAGAAAATATATTTGCAGTTCAATTTTGACAGCTTTCAATATACAAGTATCAAATGTTAAAAAGAAACTGTGTGCGTGAGATATTAAAAGATATCACACTAGGAGATATTTTGTTGTTGCCCTGTCCACCTGTTCAGAGTTTACAGTTTGTATGTGTATTGAAAAGTTTGACAATTCAATTTTTTCAACTGTTGACCTTTGAATGGAACCAAACTTGACAAAAGTACTTTATACAGATCACTTTTGGTTATTGACCTATTGTTTTATTGGAGTTTAAATTATATTTTTAGTTTTCCCCGAATAAAGTTAAGACTTTGCCATTTCTTATAAGGGCATACAATACAGTTACAGGGGAGAAAATGACGTTGTAAAGATTTTTGTGACGTTATATAGTGTGGCATACCAGGAAATGGATTTTTCAACTAATTTCAATAATTAGCTTGAAAACGAGTATATGGACCCCTCTTTTAAAATTAAGAAATAATTCCTTCATGTCATGCTCTATGCTCATTTTAACATGGGTAGGCATTATATTTGTTGATATTTTACATTGAGCGTTAGCGAGGTGTAAAATGTGGTCAAATATAATGCCTACCCAGGTTAAATGAGCATAGAGCATTACATGAAGGAATTATTTCGATTCTAACATGACAAATACAATATATTTATAGGTCAAGCGTACGAAAATACCGTAAGAATGATTGGCTGTTCCTGTTTCCTCCCCGAGGAGTCTGTTTATTACATTTCATATTTAATAAGTTTAAAAACTACGAGCAGGATAAATATATGTTGTTTGATAAAAATATATAATAAAAGTTTAAGTTAGCTGCTTAAATGTAAATATTTAAAAGGATAACGATGGAAATAACGTTAATATAAAAAACATATTTTTTGTGCTCATTAGAACATGGCTTTGTTAACAAAGCGTAATAAGGACGTCATGTTAGAATTACATTTAGCTTGATTATGTATGAAGATTATTTCAATATTTGTACCAATTTTTATGATATTTATAAAGCAAACATTATGTATGAAGACTATTTGTACCAATTTTTATGACATTTATACAACAACATTTTTTTTTTTCTATCATCACGAAAATTTATTGAAATGAATTATTTTCAAAGAATTGAACCTAATTATATAAAGATATTTAAAAATCCTTTTCTTTTAATCCCTATAAACTAAAGTTAGGTATGTTATATCTGTTAAAAGGATAGAAATTTCAAGAAACCTAAGTTTTGAGCATATTTCAAAAGTTGTGGACCCCATTTATCTTTAAAATTCTATGTTAAATTACTTATTTGAATTGATTAGGAAAAATATAGCATATTTGCAATTTGATATGGAAAAAAATCCTAGAAGGATGTTTTGTATGCCCTCATTTACAATATGTTTGTTTGGAAATTTTGCAAAATGAATCTGCTTGAATTTACAATTGAAAGAGAACAGATCACAGGGTTCTCAACTTTTTTTTTATAGCAGTATATATTTGTCCACAATGCATTGATTAATGCTATGCGAATTTCTGAATATTGTAAATTTAGAAATTATTGGGTGCATTTATTACATGTATGTAACGGAATTTTTGAAGGTGTGAAAATTGTTATTGTGATTTTAAGGGAAAATTGCATACTGTAAACCAACTTATTTTTCGCAAGAGATTTATTTTCACAACTTTCGTGAGTAGAAAAATATCGGGAATATAAATCGTCATGAATATGTAAAACTTTGATGATTTCATACTTAATTATATCAAGTAAATGGATTAAAGAATCTTAACGCGAAATAAAGTATCCACAAAAATAAGTTGGTTTACAGTATATATATATATATTTGCGAAAGCAAATTTACAGATCTAACATTGTTGGGTTGATGTTTAGACGAGTTATATATATATAATAGGCTATTATTTGAACTTGGAATTATTTTTAATTATGGAATCTGCATAATTTCTTTGATAACTTTCATGTTAATCATTGTTTATTTGGTATTCTAATCTTTTGAGCAGCTAATAACACTTTCCATACAATGTATTTTGGTTAGATAGTGTTGTGCGCGGCACAGTACATTCTATTGAAAATATACTATTTTCTTTGTAATATAAAGTGTTGTGCGCAGCACAGAACATTTGAGTACAGAATGAACATGGAATTTATTAAAAAATTCAATAACAAAAAATCAAGCAAATTCCATAATTAAAAATAATTCCAAGTTCAAATAATAATAATAATAATAATAATAATAATTAAAGAGTTAGGAGTTAAATCATACGAAAAACTGTTTTATGCCTGTGTAGTGCCTATATTAGACTATGGATCAGGAATTTGGGGATGCCGTAAGTTCCAAGCTTTGGAGAATATTCAAAATAGAGCAATACATTATTTCTTAGGAGTACATCGCTTTGCACCCTTGTTGGCGATTTATGGTGATATCGGATGGCTACCTTGTCACTACCGACATTACATTAACATGGCACGTCTTTGGAATAGACTTATATCGTTCGACGATCAGCGGATTACAAAACTTGCTTTCGAATTTGACTATGAGCGATGCCGAAACAATTGGTGCTTTGATTTTAAAGACATTCTTATTAAGCTTGATTTAGTCAGCCATTTTGAACGTAAGGAAATCATCGATATGTCGTTATTGGACTTACGATTACAAGACTTCTATCTATCTATGTGGAAAAGGGACATTATTAAAGTTTCAAAGCTTAGAACGTACATTAAACTGAAAACAATGGTTGAACAAGAATCATACATTAAACTGAATCTCAGCAAATCTCAACGATCGTGCGTAGCACAATTACGGTGTGGAATTCTACCACTAAGAATAGAGACTGGAAGGTACATTGGTGAACAACGAGAGGAACGCATCTGTAAATTCTGTACCGAAAACAACATTGAAGATGAATCACATTTTGTTCTTGACTGTTCGCTTTATACTGAACTTAGAAATGAACATTTCAAAGACATTATTTCAGATGTCAACTTCTTGCAAATGAACAATAACGAAAAACTTTATCATATCTTGATCAACTTTCCACGAAAAACTGCTAAATATCTGGTGGACGCAATTAGGAAACGACGTCAAGTTGTATTCGGACAAGTTTAGTTATTTATTAAAAACTTTAATTTATTGATGATTATAAAAAGGTTACTTCATTGTCAATCTGATTATTTTCAGTTTCTTTATTATAAATATTAATTTATTATGCATTCAACTGGAAATTTAGTAAATCGATCTTCTGACAACTTATTTTTCTTTTCTTTAATATAAGTTTGAATTTTTCACTATTTTTCACTATTAATTAATTATTTTGAAATAAGCTTAATTTTAATTTTCATTATTTTGTTTGAAATCCGTGATAAAGAATTACGTTTAATTTTTGAAAGTGACTTATAGACCCAATGGGTCGGGTGTATTTTATTGTGTATATAATATATTGTACTTTACTGAAATGTGATTACACATGTCACTATAATAAAAAAATTACTTACTTACTTAATAGCCTGTTATACATATACTCACAGATCAGACTGGGAGTTTTTATCATTTCAATACTCACCCAGTCACATTATTTGCATTAATAAAAACATCACAATAATTTTTAAATTAACAGTATTACATTATACAATTTCTTGATATGATTTGTATTTTATTTGTAGTTGGTTATCCATTAACTATTATTGGTGGAATCTTTGGTAAAAATTGGGCCACAGGATTTGATGCACCTTGCCGCACAAAGAATTTCCCCCGAGAGGTCCCTAGTGTTCCGTGGTACAGATCATCATTTGCACATTGCATTGTGGGAGGATTTTTGCCATTTAGGTAATTTAACGAAATACTTCGATTCATTTATAGAGTGTTGTGAAATTATGTTTATCTGAGTGCTAAATCTGTGAAATTTGAGCATATTTTTGCCAAATAGATATAGGAAGATGTGGTGTGATTGCCAATGAGACAACTCTCCATCCAAGTAACAATTTAAAAAGTAAACCATTATAGATTAAAGTATGGCCTTCAACACGGAGCCTTGGCTTACACCAAACAACAAGCTATAAAGGGCCCCAAAATTACTTGTGTAAAACCATTCAAACGGGAAAACCAACGGTCTAATCTATATAAACAAAACGAGAAACGAGAAACACGTATATATTACACAAACAAACGACAACTACTGTACATCAGATTCCTGAATTAGGACAGGTGCAAACATTTGCAGCGGGATAAAACGTTTTAATGGATCCAAACCTTCTCCCTTTTTCTGAAACAATAGCATAACATCACAACATAAATGATCGTTTTCCATATAATAACAGTGGATATAAAAAAGAAGATGTGGTATGACTGTCATATAGACCAACTCTCCACAAGAGACCAGATGGCACAGAAATTAACAACTATAGGTCACTGTATAGTGGAGTTGTACAATATATAAAAATAAGGAGATGTGGTATGATTGCCAGTGAGACAACACTCCAACAGAGATTATATGACAATATTATTGTCACAGAGAAAGTTAAGAAGTAAAAATTACAGTATAGCCTTCAATAATGAGAAAAACCCATACTGCTTAGTAAGCTATACATCACTTTCTATTGAGACGTTGATCTGTGTACAAAACAAATAGCGGAAAACAAATATATTATACAGCCACAAAAGACAACTAAAGGATTACAGGCTTCTGATTTAAAACAGGCATCTTCCTATATCTACATACAGAATGTTGTAGGGTTTACTATGTCTGTCTGCACCAAACCATTCCGTACAACATCAGAATAAATCATCTGAATAAATTTTAACTATAAACCAGATAGATGCCAAACTAAAGAAAATACAAAAGACCCATAGTAAATTTGTATCTCCTATTATTTTTCAGTGTTATCAGAAGAATTTTTCTATATTTGTTTCTCATACTTTTTTTAAGTGCTATATCAATGAAGTTGTACTTAATTTTTTCCTAATATTTCTGTATGCCCCACTAAGGGGCATTATGTTTTTCAATCTGTGTGTCCATTTGTCCATCTGTCCTGCTTCAGGTTAAAGTTTTTGGTCAAGGTAATTTGTTGAAGTCCAATCAACTTGAAACTTAGTACACATGTTCCCTATGATATGAACTTTTAAATTTAAATACCAAATTAGAGAGAACATAGAAAATGATAGTGTGTGAGGGGCATCCATGAACTATGAACATATTATTGTTTAGTGCTAAGGAGTTGTGTAGTACACTTTATTTGTTTTTTCTTAAATTATTTTTTAGTGCTATATTGATAAAATTATACTATATTCATTTCTCATTCTATTTTTTCAGTGCTATATCAGTGGAGTTGTACTATATATTTGCCACATTATGGGGACGAGAGCAGTACACACTGTACGGTATCCTATTCATTGTGTACGGTATATTGATCAGTGTGACTGCCTGTATATCAATAGCACTGACCTACTTCCAGCTCTCAGCCGAGGACTACCGATGGTGGTGGAGGTCTATATTTAGTGCTGGGTAGGTTTATATTGTAAGACGGTATGGTATTTTTTGTCCTTCACACAACATGGTGCAGGGGATATAGAAATTACAGGACCGAGGTTCATGTTCAATGGTCTACAGAAATTAACAACTATAGGTCATATATGGCCTTTGACAATGAGCAAAGCCCATACCACATAATGTTAGTCCATTTAACTTCCTTGAAACAGAATTGTAATTGAAATTTATAGCAAATGTTTACATCAGAAATGTCTTTGTTTGAGTTGCAAAATCAGTGCAGATCTTTTGACATATTTACTATATGAATTTTGCATTGCATTGCAAGTGCTCTACATTTCTTGTAGGATTGTTATGAAATTTTTATCAAAGAAATATATCAGTAATATTTTGAATGAGATTAAAAGTCTGTGCACATCATTTATTTTTACAGTAATTTGAAATATGAATAAAATTTAATTTGTGTTGTATTTATTTTGTAGGTCCACAGGATGTTTTGTCTTTCTGTATGCCATGTTCTACTACTTCAAGAGATCCAACATGTCCGGTGCCCTGCAGACAATCGAGTTTTTCGGCTATACATTTCTCACATGTTACGTTTTCTTCCTTATGTTGGGAACAGTATCATTTTTTGCATCATTGAATTTTGTTCGATATATTTATGTCAACTTGAAGATGGATTGATGCTGATGTCAGATTTGATATTTATTTTTTCATATTGTTATGATTATTCCTTATGTATTAAAAGGAGGGGGTATGATAAGGGCCATTGTTTGGTCCCTGAAATTGCATTTTGAACATATTTAACTTAAAACGAATCACTTATGCTTAGTTTAGGACCAGATAGATATAACAAACAGCTGTACCCAAAAATATTTTACATATATATTAGCATCTGTGTAAAATACGTCTTGTTCAAAAATATCTTTCAAGAAAAAGCTTTTGCTGGTATCTTACAAGTAACGAAAAGATCTTGAAATGAGATTTTTTGGGCAACTTATACAGTTTTGCACTTAATTCAGGATTTTGAAGGAAATATTCCAGACACAATTAAAATAAATATAAATACTTATCAATGTCTGACACACTAATGTCTTATGATCATCTGAATGGAGGATCTGATTTTGTAGATTTTTCATACTTTCATTTTTGAATTCAAGGGACCAAAAAAATGGCCCTATTACATTTTCTTCTTTTGGATAAACTTGTCACAGTTAGTTGCCTTATATCGTTATACACAAAATATTTTTCAAAATATCACATATTCTGCCTTGGAATTGTGGGTAGCAAATATATCAAAGGGATATAAGACATCTATCTATGACAATTTTATCACAATGCGGGACTAATATTAAATATATTGGAAACAATTTTGTTGTGGATCTTTATTTTTCAATTGTTTTGTACTGTACTATATGTTTTCTGGTGTTTTTGTTTCTTGCCTAGTAAATTAAAGCCTAAATACATTGTAGAACTTCATTCCTCATGATTTTATTTCATTTTTTTTCTAGCGTTTATTTGTAATAGACTCGATAAATAAACAAAAAATCTTTACATTAAAGTATTGTACAAGTAGATGTATGATCTAGAAAAATAGTTGTTTAATCTAGTATGTAGATTTCAGTTTGTTAGTAAAGGCAAGAATTCTCCCTATAGAAAGGGAGATAACTTTTGTTAAACTTATAACAATTTTATAAATTAGTCCTGTTTGTAATTTACTGGTGAAAAAACTATATTTTTAGGGTTATTAATGCTTTATATAAGTGGTGTGATATAATGCGATAGAGTGTTTGTTTATGAGTTTGTTGAATTTTGTTTTGTTATTTTGAAAGTGTTTTTTTTGTGTATATACTAAGGGGAGACAATCGTTGTGTTTTGGTAAAAAAAATATAGCCTGTATATGATTACAGTATCATAATCTTCTTACATTTTTTTTTTTATCTTTCTATCATTTAATATTGTAAAAAATACAAAAAACTTATTGTACGTAAGTCACAAGGAAATAATATGTTAAAAATGGAAAAAAAATATTTGTAAAAGAAAAATGTTGTACTCAACTTGTATGTAATGCACCTAAAAATACAGATTTTATATACAATGACAAAATTTTACAAATCAACATATCACTATATTTAAAACAATGCATCATGGGAATTGTGATTCAAATTCCATAATATTATTTTTTTGCATGTTTGTTGTATAATTTTGGCTTTCATGTACATTTAAATTACAATGAAATTTTTTAAGTAAGACATTTGAATCTTTTCAAAACAAAGTGCACCTGATGCAAGTTAAAAAAAATATAAATCTTGCAATTTTCTAACATTCCTCAGTTAATTTTAATTGATTTCTTTTTTCCTAGTGTATATTTTTTTTTTACATCAAATGTGATATATTGAGAACAATGATTACCGAGTGTCATTTTAAATGAAGCAGATTTTTTTTCAATATTTTTTTGAATTTTTGAATTTCCAACTTCTTTTCTGTGATGTGAGATTGAAAGTTGTATGGGAGAAAGACTATACACATTATTCATTCAAATCAAATATTGTTATGTAGATTAAGAAAGTTCAGAATGGCGAGTGCTTCATGTATATATTCTGCTTGCATGGTATGACAGTTTAATAGAGGGAGCATCTCAAAGTGTAATTGTAAATCTTAGAATGTCACAAATATTTAATATTAGTCAATTGAGATATTCAACCCAATGTTAAAGACATCAATTTTATGTGATTTAAATCATTTAAAACTGATATTCATGGAAAAAAGAAATTTTAAAAAATACAAGTGGGGAAAAATTATTTTCTGAAATATAAACCACAGCTCACTCAGCAAAGGCCAGTAGGTGAAAGGCTTCTTAAAAAGTTTTTTAAATTGCAATAATGAAAAATATGCTAGCTGTTGTTCTAATTCTCAATGTTTTGTATGTGATTCAAATTCCATAAAATTGTTTTACCAATTATCAAATAAAATGTTTTTTTAAGAGGGGTGCTAATGTAGTTGAAATATATCACCAAAACAAAATCATGATAGAAATAGTGATATTCTTAATCAGAAAAAAATATTACAAAATCTAGCATTTAGTTCAATGTAGATGAGCCTCTTCTAAAAACTATTTATTTATTATATCTCTGTCTTTGGGTTTAAGGTGGTACTCAACACTTTCACTAAAATTTATTTGGCTCGTTTAATTTTCATAAAATTTTGTCAAAGTATTTACTTTGACCCTTTTAAAAAAATATAAAACAATCAAAAATTTTAAACCAACCGTTTTGTCAGAAAAATTACACTGGTTATATAGTAGTTTGACAAAAACCAATTTTGATCATAGAGAAGCTTTATATTCCTTTTACAACACAATGTAATTAAAACGTTTAGCTGACTTTACAGAGTTATCTCCCTGTAGTTTAAGGTTACAAGAGAACCATTATATTTTATGCATCCATATAAAGTACAAGAGGTGTTTCATATACTATTTTATGAAGAATAAACAAACAAGAAAATATGGGATGCACTATATTTAAAATAGAAATGTCAGTGTAGCCAGAAAAGGGTATATATTCTTGCAGCAAAAGTTGATCATAAACACATATAAAATGACTTTTGTACTTTATAGTAAAAATATAGTTAATGGCTCACTTGTTAATACATTGATTATATTTTCTTCAACATTGATTTATATGAATTTAAATTTCTAATTTGTTTTAACTTAAATGGATAAGCTTTCAATTAAAAATAATTCCTTCACCCTACTGTCAGGAATTATACAAGATCTTATTCTGAGTACCATCTTTTTTTTTTGGGGGGGGGGGGGGGGGATTGGAGATTGCTGGGAAAATATAAACAAATACTTATGCTCTTGTAACTTAAATAAGGAAAACTATCATCTCTGCTAAAGGGGAGATAACTCTAAATTGTTTCTGATCATAGCTATTTTCTCTTCATTGTTGTATTCCTATATTTTTTGTCGGTATATATTATTCCTCATCAAAATATTTTGTTGTGAAAGCTCAGAATCTGTAAAACAAGCTGGGGATTTGTTTTAATATATCATTTATTATTATAAAAAAAAACTTTGGTCATAGAAATTTCCTGAAATAATTATGAACATTTTTATTTGTACAGTGTTGAATTTTTGTTAATATAAGAAGATCATGCTTTCATTTTAAAATTGGCATTTAAAGTAGAAATTAGAACTAGCTTGTGCTTCATGAATCAAACTTGTAATAAGAATCCAAAAATAACAGCTTGTTGCAAGGCAAAATTTCTGTCCCTATCCAATATACCCACATTTTCCAGTGGCAGTCAAAATTTCCCTGACCATCATCACGGATTGCCTCTATTATTATAAGATCTACCCATTGTATTTATTGTTAACTTGTTCTCTTTCTGAATAGGCAAGGAATATTTGCCAATTGACATTAAGCAGCCAACAATCCAAAAATAACAAATTATATCTCCCCAAAAACTTCTTATGCTAGTTGATATAGATTTTTCTCAATTTTCTCTTACATTTTATATGTACAATAATGGAAAACTTAAACTTATTCATAAGAAAAGTTATGTAAAACAGATAAGAATATGTGTTGAGTGTTAATTAACTACAAATTTCTTGTTGAATGAGATATTCTTGTTTCTTGGTAAATAAATATCAAAATATTAAATTCTTGTTTCTTTACCATACAGTGAACACCTATAACAGCCCACCTTGCTGTTTGGTATGGCCAATGCTGTGTTGAAGACCGTACTTTAACCTACCAGTATAATGATTTACTTTTACAAATTGTGACTTGGATGGCAAGTTGTCTTATTGGCACTCATACCACATCTTCTTATATCTATAGGAATGATGATTCAAACATTACCCAACTCTTGTTATGTAAAAGAGACGATATTATTTGATGAATGTTAAGACTGTTCTTGTTTCTTCAGCAAAGTGCTCACATCTATGAATCTGGCACATAGCAACTGTGTTCAACTGTTATCTAAAGGTTGTACCTAACACTACAGGGAGATAACTCTGTAAAGTCATCTTAACGCTTTAATTATGTTGGGTTGCAAAGGGAATATTAAGCTTCTCAATGATCAAAATTGGTGTTTGTCAAACTGCTATATAACCAGTGTAATTTTTCTGACAAAACGGTTAGTTCAAAATTTTTATATTTTTGCTAGAGGGTCAAAGTAAATACTTTGACAAAATTTTATGAAAATTAAACGAGCCAAATTAATTTTAGTGAAAGTGTTGGGTATCACCTTAATTGACTAGGATTGACCAGTTTTACGTACTACCAAAGGTTTTTGTTCCCTTTATATCAAAATATAATCAGTTCAGACTGATTACTTGTAAGGCCAGGATTTTTTAATTTGTTGGTTTACGGATCCGCCGACCCGATTTTGCCGATTTTCAAAATAAAAATAAAATCGAATTTTCAGGCTTTTTTTTATTCTCGCCGACCCTAACAAATGCATTATTCCTGAAAAATAATTAAAATATCCCTTTTCATGAAATGGAATGCATTAATCACTAACAGAAATGATGAAACTTTCTGTTGTGAAAAATGAAACTTTCAGTTTACGTTTTTAAAAATAGACAAATCAATTATTAATGACCTTGAAATGTCTTTTGCGCAAATAATTTTGCAAAACGAAACTTGTGTTTAAAACCAATTACACAATAAGTTCGTTTCCCTTATTTGTCACTAGTCCGTAAGATGCATGTTCTCATATAAATAGACTTGTCCAAATGTGAACAAGTGGTCGTTCAAGACATCAAGTTAAAATACTGAATTTCAACAAATCATGTTTTATAGATAAAAAAAAAATTATCGTCCATTTGGATATAAAACGGGAATGCATGACAACAGATTATTTAACCTGATATTCTCGTTTTTCCAGTGGACGAGTCTATTACGTTTTTGACACATGTGTTGAAACTTATTTTCGTACGACGTTTTTACTTTTTCTTTTCTTTATCAGTTTTCGTGCTTATTATTTTTCACCAAGTTTTGATTAAAAGCTAAGTCAAATAACTGACATGAATCTGTTTTTCTCGTTTGTGAAATAACGATTTAATTTCGTCTTTGTCAGTGTACCCCCCCTTTTTTTACGGGAAATTATTAGACAATGTCATGCGATGTTTACAGCTGAGCAATAATATTTCATCAAACTAAAATTTAAGAATGATGAAAAAATAGTATGACAAACATATTATTACAAAGGTGAAATATATTTTTATTTTGCATATATCAGTTTTCTGTCTTGAAAGATCTTTTTTTTTTCTTTTTTTTCCGACCGACCGACCCGACTTTTTTATGGAGAAAATCCGTAAACCAACAAATTAAAAAACCGTGGCCTAATTAAGGTGGTACCCAACACTTTCACTAAAATTAATTTGGCTCGTTTAATTTTCATAAAATTTTGACAAAGTATTTACTTTGACCCTTTTACAAAATTATAAAAATTTCAAAAATTTGAACCAACCATTTTATAAAGCAGTTTGACAAACACCAATTTTGATCACTGAAAAGCCTAATATTCCCTTTACAATACAACGTAATTAAAATGTTTAGCTGAATTTACCGAGTTATCTCCCTGTAGTGTTAGGTACCACCTTCAACCTTCATGAAGTCATCTAGAAAGTGTAAATGTGAACTATGTTATCAAATTGGTCCACATTGAGGTCAAAAGGTCTAAAATTAAACTTCATAAAAAATTAAATTCTTGAGATCTTTGATATGCTGAATACATCCATGGCCATGTATTTAGATTATGGATATTGGACCATAATAGGTAAATTTAAATATCTTTAGTTCATTAGAACACATTCATTCTGTGTCAAAAACCTATTCTGTGTCAACAATTTAATTACAATCCAAATTTGGTCTGTTTTTCTTAAAGTAAAACCTATTTAAGTAATAAGTCTACTATATTTGTTGTAAGGAAGAATTGTAAACTGTACATGTCTATATGGCATGACCTTGACCTTATTTTCATAGTTCATTGGTCAATGTCTAGTTTTCTTGGTTAAGTCTAACTCTTAGAAACTATAATCAATAGGTCAACTATATTTAGTGTACTGAATGATTGTAAGATGTACATGTATTTCTTATTTGTTTTATATGACCTTGACCTCATTTCTTGGATCATGTAAAGTTTATGTGATAGTTGCAGTAAAACTTTATATTTAGGACTATCAATATAATATCTATAATTAGTAAAGAAGGAGAGACATTTCAGTGTGTGCACAATAAATGTTGACAATAAAGACGCATGTTGTTTTGAAAATTTATTCTATAAAATTGGCATTAAATAAGTCATTCGTAGATTGTCTCAATACATAGCAATACATAGCAATACACAGTAATACATCACAGCATTGTTAATTAAAACAATATTAAAATATACAATTTGAGTCCTCCACCAGGATAGATCCGTGTTTTACTTTCTTGGATACTAATAATTAATATCAATATTTTTGTAACTATTTTCTCTTCTCATAACTACATCTATACATTTATGCTACAAATCTACAACTCTCAGTTTAGGCTACACATGCTGGTTGCAGTCTTGTAATTGACTGCTCCATAGGCTTACATGCATAACAGCTGATCTTCGAAAATAAAAAAATGCTACATAGAAAAAAAAAATCATGTTCATATCATGTATGTACTAATGTGAAATTGTGATTTAATTGGGGTAAAAAGGGGGTCTTGCCACGAAGAATAAAAAGTTACACAATCCTGAAGTCAAAACATTTTTTTCTACTTTCTGTTTGCTATTTTTACTAGGCCAGTAAACATGTTATCCTTCCACTTTCCTGGATTGATATCCCCAAAAGATGCTAGATTTTTTTTAAAGTCTATATATATGTTTCAATTCAGCATAAACCTATAATCAAACAGAAAAAATTGAGTTCTGAAAAAAATTCAAAAAAAATGCACTATTTTGTTTCCCTTCATGTTTTGACATGCACCAGAAATTGGAGTTGTAATACAAGACTGGTACCTGCTGATCTTATCTATAAAGTCATGAATATGTATTATCTATGTAGGCATGTCAAAATCGTATCATACGCAATAATGACCAGCCAGTACACACTGTAATGATTTCATTCACCAGTATTAAAAAGATGAACATAACAGTATGATAACAGAAGTGACAAATGATGAATTAATAGAAATTTTAAACAAAACAAAATTGATGAGTTTCATTTTCAGTCTGTATTCTAATTTGTATCTTTAATTAAGTCACCACTTCAAGAAAATTCTTTTCCACATATTGCCATGTGCTCTCATAAATCCCTTTAAACTACCATGGTGAATAAACCCCTTAACCATATACATCACTTTCATGTTGTGTGTTGTCTGTTTGTATACTCATGAAAATTTCTTTTTCACAATGCTGAATAAAACCCTTACCATATACATCACTGGTCGAAGGTAAATTGCATGTTGCTTTACTCAAATGTCTTTTTAAACTACAAAAATGACTAAACCCTTTCCCACATATATCACAATTAAAAGGTTTACATGGTTTCACTGTATGTATTCTCATATGTCTCTTTAAACTACTAGATTGACTAAACCCTTTGCCACATACATCACAATTGTGCAATTTACAAGGTTCACCTGTATGTATTTTCATATGTCTCTTAAAATTACTAAGATGATTAAAGCCTTTCCCACATACATCACACTCATGAGGTTTGAAACCTGTATGTGTTCTCATGTGTGACTCTAAATGACTTGGTCCACTGAAACCTTTACCACATACATCACAGTCATGAGTATTAGCACCTGTATGGGTTCTCATGTGTCTTTCTAAACTATTATACCGATCAAACTGTTTATCACAGATATCACAATCATACGGTTCATTGTCTGTATGTGTTTTCAAGTGTCTCTGTAAATTAGCAAGCTGACTAAACCTTCTACCACATACACCACAGCCATGAGGTTTATCGCCTGTATGTATTTTGATGTGTTTCTGCAAATTACTTATATGACTGAACCGTTTACCACAGAAATCACAACCATGAGGTTTATCTCCAGTATGTGTACTCATATGTGCCTGTAGGTCACTATTGCGAGTAAATTCACTAGCACATACATCACACTTATGAGGTGTTTCACCCGTATGTCTTCTCAAATGTCTCATGAGGTCACCCTTTCGAGAAAATTCACTAGCACAAATATCACATTTAAAAGGTTTTTCACCCGTATGAGTTCTCGCATGTCTCTTAAAGTCACTTTCTTGAGTAAATTCTCTTGAGCACACAACACATTTATGATTTTTTTTACTTGTATGTGTTTTCATATGTCTTTTTAAGTGACTACTTCGACCATATTCTTTAGCACACACACCACATTTATATTTTTTTTCACTTATATGTGTTATCTCATGTGTCTTTAAGTCACTACTTTGACTTAATTCTCTAGCACAGACATCATATTCATGAAGTGTATTAACAATCTCTGTGTGTATGTGTTGCTGTAAAGTACTATCGATTGTAACTAAAGCCTCTCCTCCTTCATACATCTTATTCAAAGTTATTGATAATGTTTATCTCCAGTATGCGAGGTCTTGCACTCGCGACTCTGTAAAAACAATAAAGATAATTAAACATTTTGATACCTTTCTGAAATTTACACATGACATACATTTTGATATTCTCTAAAAATAAAATTGAGAATGGAAATGGGGAATGTGTCAAAGAGACAACAACCCGACCATAGAAAAAACAACAGCAGAAGGTCAACAACAGGTCTGCAATGTAGCTAGAAATTCCCCCACCCCGAGGCATCCTTCAGCTGTATTTATGCATCTGCATGCATGATGGGTAATCCTAATTCCATACTATATACAACATGTACAAGAAGTATATTATATGCTGTACTGTCTCATTAATGTATATAACTCACATTATATTTTCTTTATTCATAGGAAAAAGAATGTTGGTAAATTTCACCATTCATTTTAATACAGGGCTCTGTGTTGAAGGCTGTACTTTGACCTATAATTGTTAACTTTTCAAACACTGTGACATGGATGGAGATTTGTCTCATTGCATGGCAGTCATAAAAAAATTCAGAAGAGACATTCTGATGGACAGCAACATTACTAATTAAAATGAACTTGCTGTACCATGTTCTAGGACAGAATATCCAATGAGTCAACATATTGAGGTGTACTGATACTGATTGTAACTTTAAAGAAAACAAGCATTCTGAGAGTATTGCATGGCAATACATAGTCCCCTATCGGATTAAAATTCATTAGACTGGAACAAAAAAAATATATATATATATAATAGCATTCAGAAAAGTAGTTTATACAAAATAGAAAACAAGCATTCTGAGAGTATTGCATGGCAATAAATAGTCCCCTATTGGATTAAAATTCATAAGACTGGAACAAAACTGCCTAAAAATTATATATATATAGCATTCTGAAAAGTAATGTATACAAAATAGAAAACAAAGCATTCTAAGAGTAATGCACAGCATTACATAATCATAGTATTCAGAAAAGTAGCTTATACAACATTACAAACAAACCTGAAACAAAATTCTTCAAACAATTTACAGAAGAATGTCTATTGTGGTTTTTTTATAAACGAGTTATCTCCCTTTGTACAGAAATAAGTTTTAACATATTACTCTAACATTATATATGGACCCTAATTCTGGTCTAAATCATCAGACCTAAACAAAATTCATTCTTGATCTGTGAATTGTCATGATAAAACTATATATATATACAAAATATCAAATCAATATCTTTAAGAACGAAGAAAAAAGTGTGGAAAACTGATTTGTCAGACTGACGTATGCATGGACAGACAAACAGATAAAGGTAGTCCAAACCTTTATTCCTCTTCGACTATGTCAGTAGGGGTCTAATATATAATTGTGACAGAATAACTTGAGCAAAAAACTAGATGTTGAAAATTGCTTCATTAATAGAAAATCAGCTCTATCATAACATATCTTAAACAGACTTTAAAATTGATAATTCAACATGTATCTCGATTGGATAAATCCGATAATCCACTCATGTCAATGTAATTAGAATCTATATTTATACATAACTTTCAAGTATCACTAATATTTATGATTTATTTAACAAATAACAAACATATATTACAACAGATCAGGAACATATATATCAGCAGTTTTTATATGTAAATTATTAATCAACAATATTTTCACATGATGTCATCAAATTTACCATATCTTTAGTACTGTTATTTTCACTAATCAATATACCGTCAGACTTCTTAACTTTCTTTTTCAGTGCTGCCACCTGACTTTCTAAATGACTACTGTAGTTCTTTAACTGTTTAATTTTTTCAAATTTCTCGCAATCAGTTAATCGACTATTTCCTTTTCTGGATGTTAACCAGTTTTTACTTGATGCAGGTGATTTCTGTTTTTCTCTGGATTCTTGCTTTTTTATAGTTTTACGATAGATAATACAATTTTTACATCTTGGTTTCCACCTGTCGGTCAATAACATGCATGATATGGTTCGGATTGTACTTTGATAAATACAGTCGCCACGATAAGCTCCATTACCTGTTTGAAAAATACAGTCGCCCCGATAAGCTCCATAACCTGTTTCAACATACCCCATTTTTCCCGAACATAGTTTCTGTAACTCTTCATCAGGATTACCAATGCATACATCATAATGAAGCAGAACTTTCAAAAGACGTTCAACTCGCTGAATTGTAAAGAACTTTCCTGGTACTGTGCGCCAAAGGTCGTGTTGATCACTTAATTTCTTGCCGTGAACGAACACTTCTGCACAGTAATTCTTCTTTATCGTACAAATCAACTTTACTCCTGGATTGTCACTATCATACACAGATACAAATCTTATAATTTTAGCAGAGCGCATAAATTCAAGCTGTGCATATATCGTGTCTTCAACAAGCTTCTGACAACTTCTTTTAAGTGTGGAATAATGCTCTTCCTTCTTGGTTGTTACAAATTCATCTAGACTTTTATTTGGATCGTATTGATAGACTTTGTCTAACACAACATAATGTTCAATATTTTCATTGGTCTCGTCATTCTCATTTCGGTAAGCTGGTGACTGAACGTTGCTTATATCACCTAATTCTATCAATTCTGGTACAGGCCAAAATCTTGTATCTGTAGAAGTAGCTGCAATAAAAAACTGAATTGATAATATATAAATTGAGAATGTGTCCATCAGGCACAGCTGATGCCCCTGTTTGCAAACAACATTATAAAGGGACGTAACTCAAGAAAGTTGAACGTGATTCTACCAAAATTCAACCTTGATCTGTAGTTTGTGGTTATAAGTATTGTGTATAAATGTCCAAACATGATGCAATTGACTTGTACTTTACCCTCATTATTTCTGTAAAAATAGTCTGAAATATTACTAAACCAGTCTAAACCCATTCTCAACTCACCCAATACTCATGACATATGACCAGTTCTCAAATTATTTTTTCAGTCTTTTAAAACTATACTTGAACCTAGGTGCATGGTCAAGCGGTCTAGCATGCAGAGTGTAGTTCACAACGGTTTGGTGCCACAATCTCTCTGTAGCTTGAGTTTGAATCCCAGCTAGGGAAGAACATGTTACATTGTTGGACTGTTATTTCGACAAATTATATATAAATTCAAATGCATTTTTAAAATATACTCTTTTTTTTTGTACTGTAGACCCCACTAACCAAGAAATTTAATTTGCATGCACATGTATTAAAATTGCAGTTTTTATCCAGCGCATTCATAGGTTTAAAAGTCCTTTTCAATTTATATACATTTTTATCATGTTTATTTTAAACAGAAAATATTTTTTTCCATTTAGGTAGCTGTCTTGGAAAAATTTTGTTGATTATATCAATATGTAAAATCACTGAACCATGATTGGAATGTCGTAAATATACAAAATGTAGCAATGGTGAAACCGTTGAATAAACATGATCTTTTTATAAAGTACAATGCATTTATCTATAGTCAGCTGTGTTCCGGCCCTTTCCTCCAAGTTTTTGGTCATTTATACAACTTACCATAAATAACTCTAAGATCATGCTCTTCAATGGAATCAGCATCTGAATCAATAACTATATGCTCATGCTCTTCAATGGTATGGGCATCCAAAACTTTGGGTTTTCTAACTCTCTTCCTTGCTCTACATTTATCCCTGTAGCCAATTCTACGTCTATTTGATGTTTTAGGCATTTTCTGCAAAAAGTACTTACATGTAATTAAATCAATAAGCAACACATCTATGAAGAATATCAAAAATATTGTTCCTTTACAGTACACAAATGCCTCACTCGCATTAGGCAAACGGACAGGTCACAGGACAAAAAGTCACGAACTTGATAATACAAAAGTCACAGGAAAAAAATTTCAGGATTTTTTTCTTTTTATAACATACATTAAGTTTAGAAAAATGTTCATCTATCAAATTTCAGTCAAAAATAGCAAAGGATATATTTCTATAAATTTGCACTAGAAGCCATTTAAGAATCAAACCATTTTGACATTTTGTTTTCGTAACAATGCTTTGATCATAATTGATATTGATTGAATAAATTTTAATAACAAAGTTGCTTTATGTATACTAGATATAGAAAAATACAAATTTGTTTTTGTTGAAAGAAAAAAATAATCTCAAAACTGAATTGTGACTTATTGTCCTCTGACTATCTGTCCTGCATTCATTATGATTATTAACTGTTACTTGTGTCAAGTAGATTAAGATGAAACTACGTCATGTATTGATGAATTAAGTATATATATATAGAATCCAGGCTTTGGTAGAAACCCAGGATATAGCTTTTAAGAAAGTTATAAAAATTCTAAAAAACTTTCACCAAAGAGTGAAAGTAAAGTTAACTGTCAGAAGAAAATCCAAGTATAAGTAAAATATGGATAAACAGGATTATTTTTTACAAAATTTATTTCTGGATACGGTCTTATGATCATAAACAAGCTTCTGTCCAAATTTGGTAGAAATCCAGGATAGTTTAAGAAAGTTATTATTTCAAAAACTTTAATCTTACCACAGACATGACAGAGTGAATATTAGAGGACGCCATCACAGCAGACGGAATATAGGATCGCTAAGTCTCGCAAAAAATGGTGTTGATGGCATTTCCAGTGTTTGAGAACTTCACAACCCATCATGCCCATGATAAAAAAAATTACATCAAATAAATTGGTATTTTATTTGACAAAATATATCTACTTTTAAAAGTTAAGTATACGTATTTTCAACAAAACTTACCAATTCATTGTAATTTGTTGAACATGTTGAGTTGTGCGGTTAATTTATAAGCAGCCTTGTAATGTTTTCAGTCAGATCCTTCCAAACTCCATAAATCTTGCGAAGTCTCGTGCAGTTCAGGATTTCATCAATTTTAAACTGAAAACCTGCAAGATTCATTCCGCATTTGATATTCTGTTCCCAGTTCAGATGAGAAAATTTAAGTTATAAAGAGTAGACAACTCATGAAAGTATCTGGAATTTCACATGCAAGATATTTTCTCAAATATTGTGCTACATGTACATTGCATTTTCACATTTCTTGAATGGTGTGAGAAATATATCTCGCCAAATGATTGGTTTAGATTTATTTATGACGTTGAGTTTTCTTAATTTCTTCTGAAATTTTCTATTGAGACGTCATGAAAAAAGGCAACCTTTCCTGATGACATAACGTGACGGTACCCAAATTGCACCTATTTTGACAGTTTTTTCACCTACTTTTTTTATCATCAAGAAATAAATGTCCTTAATGTGTTTATTTTGTAGCCCTATCCTTCTTTATTATATAGGTACACCAATTTGATTTTTAATCCATATGGATTCATAGAAAAATTGGTCTAAACTGACCTCCAAACCATCAATTATTCTGAAGTGAGGAGTACCCAAATTGCATCCATGCTTAAATTTGCATTGTCAAAAGTCTAATAACAGAGCATTTGATTAATTTCTTTAAATATTTTGAACATTTGGATATTAGTCCATGCTTTCTATTATTATTTTTTAAGAATTGATACTTGTAACATATTGTATTTGCTCCTTTTAAAAAGATGACGTTTTGATGACGTCGCATGGCGACGTTTCAGTACATTTTGCTTTTTCAGTAAACACTTCATTTGTTGATAAATAATGTGAACGTTCTGTGCATATTTAAATAGTTTTACCTACTTTTAAAGATGTGCATAGTATCAAATAATAAAAATACAAATTGTTTAGTCTGTAGGAAATCTTGTAAGATTTCCGTTGCTATTTTTGCTAAATAGGTGCAATTTGGGTACCCTTACGTTAGAGAATATAGAATGAAAAGTAAATGTTGTTTAAATAAATTTTATTATAGTGGTATGACTATCTCTATCCCAACTGAGACTACTATAACACAGAGAATGGTCACTCTCGATTTCCCTATTAAACCGGCTACACTCAAAAAAGCTAGCTGCGTTAATTTAACGTAGTTTCGTATTTTACCGTTAGCAGACGACATGTAATTGTTCAATTAAAAATGAATAATACAAAGCAAATATTATTTTCAATGCTGTCATTATTATTCCTATTATTATATGATTTAATTATGATTATCCTACTTTAATAATTATTATATTATAATAGTTTATAATAATAAATGTATTTTGATAGTTTTTCATAATAAACATGTTTTAAAAGTTTTTAAAATAAGCTATGCGACTATGATTGAGAATGGATTGTTAATTCTCATAAATCCGACAAACGAAGTTGTTGAAACAGGTCCCGTTTATTTTATCCAATCAAGGAATCATATAAACAATCCCCCGATCAAATATACAAATGTTTTACCTGTTTTACCTACCTGTAAAAACAGGTGCATTTGTGAATTGGCTGGGATATAGTTTTGATACACGTATACACGTGCTAACTAAAAATGGAATTCAGATATATAAGTCTCATTATCGATACTATTTAATATTTTTTTAAAATTTTCATGAATGATTGAAATAAAATGAAAAAAGGCTTCTGTTTTTTTTTTTCTCCAAATAAAGGTTAATTACGACTGAAGATTTCGGCCATATAGTGTTATAGTAGTCTCAGATTTGATATTGTATTAAAAATGCGATATTAAATAATCAATACGTAATAAATTGTATGTCATGTATCGGAGTTAATTATTTGATTGTTTCATAATGGGTTTCTATTAAATATACACCTGTCTCGGAGACATAATGTCACAGTGTGACATGTATATTCGGCTTGAATTATCCGATGGTCAGGTAAATCACAACCTGTTAAAATGAGTTTTATTTGACACCTGGAACACACGAAGTAGTTACACCACAGGTTTTCACACTACTTCCGAAAATATTATTTACAAATTATAGAATTAAATAATAAATATTGTTTGACAAATATCGTTTATCATGATCGACTTTGTCTTATAATATTTATAATTTGTATAGATCATTAAAAAATGATTACTTTCTGGGTTCATTATTAATTTGGCTTGATTTTTTATGATTGTCTGTAAACTGTTTTCTAATTGTGTTTTTCGAAATACTATGAGCTTGCATTCAGTTGTATTTATGATTGTCGGTAAATTTATGGTTTCTCCTTTTCACGGATTGTGTATTTAGTTAGGACTTACACTTAATGATCATTTAATAGAAAATTGCAATACAAGTCTCACTTTTGACCTCGAATATAAAGGGATTAACCATATTGTAAGCGTAATGTACATGTTTCCCTTCTTTTTTTACTTTTAGACTAAAAAAATCTCCTTTTAATTTTGAAACAGACATGGACCTGTGTGAATAGTGAAACATCATTTTGACTTGTTAGTTAAAACCCTTTTTTACTTTATACAAACTGCACGAAAAGGTGTCTTCCTTTGTTGTTGATCAGGCTGATTTAATTGATGCTTGCTTAACGTCCAGTGGCAAATATTTCATTTTTGTTGTTGTTGATCAGATTGATTTAATTGATGGTTGCTAAACGTCCAGTGGCAAATATTTCATTTTTTTTACATATTGATTTGCGAGTGTATGACATTCATTTTTTTCTGAACAGTATATGCAATATAATGTCCAACTCTCCACAAGAAACCAAATGATACAGACATCAACATTGTAAGGTGACCAAAAGGCTCTAAGCAATGCGTAAAATTCATATTGCACTGTCAACTATACAAGGTCTATTTAAGAAAAAGGTTTAACAAATCAAACAAGAAAACTCACTGTCTTATTTATGAACAAAATAATGAGAAAAAAATCCAAATATGATGTATACAGCAATACACCAGTGAATTACAGGCTCCTTACTTTGGGAAAGCACATACATAATAAAGGCATGATAATAGATTTAACCATAATCACAAGCCGTACAATTTTATGATCTTGTTTGTTGTTTTTTCCCCACAGTAATCATATCAATAAAACCTATAAACCAATAAATGTGGTGTGGCGTTTGAATAAACCAAATTACATCTGTAAAAAGACACCTACATACATCCCAGTATTCTGAAATGAAAAGGACCAGTCAGACTGAGAATCAGAACTTGTACATGTATTAATGTATACAATATATCTAGAATATCACTACACATTATTCCATCCTTTTTCAATAACTAAACCAAAATGAGAGAGAACAAAAACAATTCCAGGTATAAATAATACTTTTATTATCAAACATTTAGTCATAATATTACTGTCAATGATAACTGAGAGTTTTATGATAATTTCCCTGCAACTGATCTGGGTTATGCAAATTTCGGTATCTGTACAGCTAAGGATATATACATGTATCAGCGATGATAACTTGTAATAAATTGCATACAGTGAAAGGGAGATGGCAAGATTCTTCATCTTTATTGTGTGTCTCATTCACTGCAAATATCTCAATTTCTTGTGCAATCAGTTGCTCTGTGCCTTTCACTGGTGCTAGAAAAAGAAACAGCATGACAATCAAATTTAAGCGTTCATATGTTTTCATTCTCTTTCCATCTTCAGTGTGGATTGAAACTGGAACAGATGTCTCCTCCATACTGGTACCAACAGCTGTTTATTGTCGAGGATTACTCTCTTTTTAACTCCATTTGTTAATTTCTACATCTTTTCCTCTTTGGCATTCTAAATAAAAAAAAAAAGATAGAGTTGAATAGACTATTTGTCTTACTTGTAAACCTTACTTCCTACATGTATGCCATCTGAGACTACTATAACAATTTGTCAGAAAAAACACCACAGACAGCAGGCATTAAATTTTGGAACCACAAGTGCTTCAGACATAACCACCTTAGAGATGGGGTTCACCTAAATGACAAAGGGAATGAAGCATTTTTCTTCAGCATTAGACATGCAATGAACTCAGTGACCTATGTATAAAGTAATGGATATTACAGTAAACCTTATTCATTGGTATTCAAAGTCAGCAAATATTTAAACATTATCATGTTGAAAAATAAATTACCAATTTTATGCTTTGGTTCTTTTTTCTGATGGCTGTTCTTTTTCGGTCGTCCCAAACGGGATTTCTTTCGGAGAGGCATTTCTACAATAAATAAAATTATAATCAGTAACATTGAAAACTTACTTATGCTTCTAGACTATAAACATGATAAATGAATACTCAAAATAGGGTCTGCAACTATACTTAAACAAACTAATAGCCATGGTAAATTGATTGATTTGTTTAAAATGTGGACAAACTTACCTTTTTCAAATTTTTCATTCGGGAGTCTTCATCATGATATGGGGACCCCCCCACACACAAAAAAGGGGTAAATAGCAGTATGCTGGTATATCAAATTATGACAAAGTAAACATTAGTAGAAAGAAGAAATACAAGGGAATGTTTTAATGCCATTTCGGAAAACAAATTATTCAACTGAATTATACCCTAGCACAACAGAAATTGACATTTTTCATTTGGGAGTCTTCATCATGGGGACCCCCCCCCCCCCCCCCCCACACACACACAAAAAGGGGTAAATAGCAGTATGCTGGTATATCAAATTATGACAAAGTAAACATTAGTAGAAAGAAGAAATCCTAGGGAATGTTTTAATGCCATTTGGGAAAACAAATTATTCAACTGAATTATACCCTAGCACAACAGAAATTGACTCAAAATTTACATCGGCCATTTTAAAAACCTTCATGTGGTAAATCTCCCCACAAAAAGGGATAAATAGCAGTTTGCTGGTATATCAAATTATGACAAAGTATACATCAGTGTAAAGAAAAAATATGAAAGAAAGTTTTAATACTATCTAGAAAACCAACTGTTCTTCTGAATTTAACCTATTTACAAAATAACTCGAGTCGGTCTAACGAACTGAAAAGTCAAACGCGGTAAATTTTCAAGGTTTCATTTGTAAGTTTACGCTTATAAATTCACTAAACAAGGCTATTGTGAACATAATCAAACAATAATTAACATTTTTAATCTTATTATTATACTTACTGATACATAAAACGCCTTAATAAGCCACATATGTTATTATTTTGCACCACGCTTGTAAACAATGGCTGATCGTCCTTCTTGTCTAATCAGTCCGAATGCGCACGCATCCGTGGACATCGTGAAAATACGATTTGACTGGCCAGTACAGAGAGTGACCAATCTCTGTGTTATAGTAGTCTCAGATCCCAATAATAAAATCTCGCATTCTGATATCAAAGAGTTATAAATACATAATCCACCATTTTCTACATTAGAAAATGCCTGTACCAAGTCAGGAATATGACAGTTGTTATCCATTCGTTTGATGTGTTTGGACTTTTGATTTTGCCTTTTGATTTTGGATTTTCCTTCTTGAATTTTCCTCGGAGTTCAGTATTTTTGTGTTTGGACTTTTTACACACATCTGAATGTGGCTTTTCCTTCAATCACAATATTTAAACTCCCATTTTCGTTAGTTTGTTCAGTAATCATGGAAAAATAGGAAACATCGTTGTGTAACTTACTAAAAAATGTCTTTAGAGGGAAAGTAGAAGTCGAGGGAAAGAGACCAACGTTATCATTCTTTTTACGGTCTAACTAATTAGCGACAACAAGAATTTTAGCGACAAAAAGCGTCAACAAGCGACAACAAGCGACAACAAGAATTATTTGACGCAAAACAAATTTTATCAGACTTATTTGGGGATAACGGTTTGATAGAAGCAGATACGAGGTAGACTCTTTCACTAAGGTTACTGATATTGAAAGAAAATATGAAGACTTCCAGGTCCATATCTCACTCAAAAAGTTATTCCTACTATAAGGGATTACGTGAACAATGCTCGAAAAACAGAGTCGAGAATTCCATTGCAATGGAAAAACAATAATTGTGAATCAATCAATCACATCTTGAAACTAAATCAAGATTGGAAGCCTGAGAAACTTCCAGAGTTAATTGATAAAATTCACAAAGAAATAAAGTTGCAAGAAAGACTTGTCAATGGCGCACTTTATGGACATAGAGACTTTGAGCTAAGCTCCTCAGTTAGTCATTTTAAATGCACAAAAGCTCTAGGGCAGATTAAATCGGAGAAAGAAAAGGCTTTTGCATAGCAAAAATTCTTGACTCATGGGAGAAAGTTAAATGCAATCCCGGAGTCCACCACTTCAATAGATGGTGGGCTGACAATCCCCAAAACAAGTGCATGTGCACGTAAACATTATTAAACTTTATCTTATACATATTCTTCATATTTAAGAACAAAAAAAGGAGCTCAATCTCTTTTTTCATCAAATGTTTAATTTCTTCATCTACCAATATACTAAAATAAACTTCAGAGGCGGATTTAGGGAGGGGCGCCCCCCTTTTTTGGGGGAAAAGAATTGGTTGCTTATATAGGGAATCACTGAAGCGTGACTGAAGCGGGCCCCCTCTTAGAGCAGTCAGTGGGCCGCCACTGAACTTCACAATCTCTTTATTCCTCACAATTAATGTTTCATTTCTTCGTCTATCTATATAATAAAACATTTTAATTAGACATATCTGCTCGTATATTTAAAAAAAGACAAATTTCTTTATATCTAATAAAAACAAAATGTTTTCTTGTCGCTAAATAGTCTTCTTGTCGCTTCTTGTCGCTAAAATAATTCTTGTTGTCGCTTGTTGACGCTTCTTGATGCTTGTTGTTGCTAATTAGTGAGACCCTTCTTTTGGGAAGGTCTAAAACGCGGAAATGGAAAACGCGGAAGAGAAAAATGAGTGTATTATAACGGATATCTTTGGAACCGCTTAAGCTAAATTAATAAATAAAACTGATTTTGAAAGCTTACATAATGGTTTATAAGATAAAATTAAAAAATATGTATTTGAATATGTTCTTTTATCGAAAAGTTGACCGGAAGACTTTCTTAGTGTAACTGTGGCAACACATTTAGAACATTAAAACTTAAATTCACAAAAAAACATATAACCCGGTCCAAGTCTGTAAATTTACTCTTAACGATATTTAAATGACAAATAATATGATATAAAGAACATTATAAATATATTACTATAAAAGGGCAAAAAGTTGACCGGAAGGCCCCCTTGTACACAAATATTGAAGTGAAATTTTCAACTTTGAATTAAAATTCACAAAAATATAAAAAGCTCGGTCAAAGTCTGTAAATTGTCTCTTAAAGACAATTCAATGGAAAGTAATATGATATAAAGACAAAAATAAATATATTACTATAAAAGGGCAAAAAGTTGACCGGAAGGCCCCCTTGTACACAAATATTGAAGCGAAATTTTCAACTTTTAATTAAAATTCACAAAAATATGAAAAGCCCGGTTAAAGTCTGTGAATAGACTCTTAAAGACAATTAATTGACAAATAATATGATATAAAGACAAAAATAAATATATTACTTTAAAAGGGCAAAAAATTGACCGGAAGGCCCCCTTGTACACAAATATAGAAGTGAAATTTTCAACTTTTAATAAAAATTCACAAAAATATAAAAAAGACCGGTCAAAATAGAGAGCATATGAGAAAATGATTTAGAAATATATAAATAAATACCTCAAAATAGAAAAAAAATGTTGTTCGGAAGCCTATCTTGTGTGTAAAAGCATTATTAATAAATTCAACTTCAAACTAAAATTTACGTAAAAATACATAAATGGGACTGAACTAATACAAGAATTTATATAAAAAAAAAGAAATAGATAATAAATTATATGTAATAAAATTAATGAGCAAAACATTCAAAGAAAGATAGGAAATTGTAGACCGACATTCTCTTCGGTACGTCTAAACACTTCTAAGGAGTCCTAAGTGCACTAAGGACTATACAATGCCACTAAGGACTAGAAGGAGTGCTGTTATGTGTATTATTTTTACATATTATGTTAGAGATTGATATTTAATGCTTACATTTCAAATTTTATAGAAAAATAATCATAATTAAACAAGATATTCAACATTATTTAGGCACGTGCCCGTTTTTCTTTGATATGCCGAAAATCAATGAACCATTTGCATGACACGTGCCAAATGACATAACAACTGATTAAACATATGAGTATGAATCTCTGTTTTTTGTAGGTGCACTCCCACATAGTATCTCTGAAAATAATGAACTTATAACATTGTGTCTTTGTTGGTATCCGCTTTTGCGATAAGTTAATATTAATGACGAGCAAATTAATTAATATCATGTATGGTGGGGGAAATTAAACTAAAAAAAATGGTCAGCAAGAATCATTTTTAACAAAGCATGATAGCACACCGCCAACAACTTAATATTTTAAAAAAGAATCATCACATAAGCCTTTTTTTTAAGGGTAGTAATGTATAAGTGCACGTGTATGACTATCTGTGTCGAACTATTTAGCAATATAACCAAAATGCCATTATTGTAAGAAAGTTTGTTTTTTCATACCACGCTAATTAGGTGTTTGGGGGATTTTTTTTTAAATTTTGTTGTGTTAGCTTTTTAGCTCACCTGGTCCAAAGGCCAAATGAGCTTTTCCCATCACTTTGCGTCCGACGTCCGGCGTCGTCGTCGTCGTTAACTTTTACAAAAATCTTTCCTCTGAAACTACTGGGCCAAATTAAACCAAACTTGGCCAAAATCATCATTGGGGTATCTTGTTTAAAATTGTGTCCGGTGATCCGGTCATCCAACCAAGATGGCCGCCTTGGCTAAACATAGAACATTGGGGTAAGATGCAGTCTTTGGCTTATAACTCTAAAACCAAAGCATTTAGAGCAAATCTGGCATGGGGTTAAATTATTTATCGGGTCAAGATCTATCTGTCCTGCAAATTTCAGATGAATCGAACAACCCGTTGTTGGTTTGCTGCCCCTGAATTGGTAATTTTAAGGAAATTTTGCTGTTTTTGGTTATTATCTTGATTAATATTATTAATAGAGATAAACAGTAAATAGCAATAATGTTCAGCAAAGTAAGATTTACAAATAAGTCAACACGACCGATATGGTCAGTTGACCCCTTTAGGAGTTATTGCCCTTTATAGTCAATTTTTTACTGACATTTTTCATAATTTTTTGTAGATTTTTAGAAAATATTTTCCACTAATTACTGGGCCAAGTTCATTATAGATAGAGATAATTGTAGCAACAAGAATGTTCAGTAAAGTAAGATCTACAAACACATCACCATCATCAAAACACAATTTTGTTATGAATTTATCTGTGTCCATTGTTTAATATGCACATAGACCAAGGTGAGCGACACAGGCTCTTTTATATCGGTCGTGTTGACTTATTTGTAAATTCATAACATATTTCTGTGTAAAAGAAATGTTATATGAGTTATCTCCCCATGACATTCTACTCTCGAAATTTGCACATTTCGTTAAATTTCTAGCCCGGGTGTTTTCAATTTAATTAGATTGCTATACATCGTGTTTGGATATAATTTACTAATAAACATTTTGCTTTGTAGATAGAATCATATTCAAAACAGTGTGGTCCTGGCCATTGATTGACGATCTAAATTATCCCATTGACTGGGACAGATTAGGTGAACGTTTGTCTGTAACGACCATTGCTCACTTCTTACTTATTATAGAATTTAAACTGTGGGCAACCAAAGGTTCTTAACGCCTCTAATAATAAAAGAATTCGAAAAATTATTCAGGAATAACCTTTATGTTTTGATTTATATAATTGATATAAATCAACACATTGTATTATTCCGGATTCGTTTTTCGAATTGCTTTATTTAGGTGTTGAGAACCTTTGGTGACCCCACAGATTCAGTGTATTTAACAAGTACATAGTGAGCAGTGGTTGTTACCGACAAACGTTCACCTAATCTGTCCCAGTCAATGGGATAATTTATGTCGTCAATAAATGGCCAGGACCACACTGTTTTGAATATGATTCTATATAAAGTCTTTATATTTAACAAGTTTTAATTTACGGTAAATGCTTATATCATAATGAAAAGGAGATGCTGAAACGTTTTTCATGTTCACATGTTGTTAATGGAAACTTTAATGTTTAAATGGTTCGTTTTCAAGTAAAGATATGAGTATATTCAATGTTTAAAAACATTTTTTCATACTTTTATAAGATTAATATTAAATGTGCACTAATTAATTCTGGTTTATTTAGCAAAACAAACAACAGTTGCATTGTTTATCTAAGAACATTTTACTGCATAAAATAATGTGGGACATTCAGAATTTTTCATGTGGGACAATCAGAACTCTAAAATTTTAAAAAGTGGGACAATCGGGAATAAACCACTGACGTAGTTGTACTACGGATTGACGACAAACAATATTCCTACGACTTTTGCCATTTGGGAAATCTAAACAACTTGTCTTTAGAGATTTTCGGCGATTAGATATTTCATACAGTTGTTTTTTGACATCTTAGCCAAAAGCTCAGGGGATAATAAACTACATAAGGATTCCTAATGTGCTGTACTTCCTATGTGCAACTTCAAAACTTTTGGGTGATTCGACGATCATTTAAGGTTTTTTTGGTCATATTTTTTGTAATCCAGAATTAAAAGTATGAAAAAACTGTCCAATTAGTTATAAATAACATAATATCCAGCTAGATAATAACAATGGCACGTATTTCAGCATGTATTAGGTAGAACACAAATCTAGTGTGCTCGCATGCGGCAGCTTAACTGCCTAAAAATCATTAGACTGGAGCATAATTCGAAATTGATCTTTAACTTGTCATGATAAAACTATATACCGAATTTCAGATCAATATCTTTAAGCATGAAGAAACAAAAGTGCACACGCTGACATGTCTCGCCTTCTTTACTAATCATTGATATTATGTTGATAGTCCTAAATATATAAAGGTTTATTACAACTGTCACACAAAGTTAACATTAACCAAGAAAACTAAACATTGACCAATGAAGCATGAAAATGAGGTCAGGGTCAGATGAACCATGCCAGGCAGATGTGTACAGCTAACAACTCTTCCATACAACAAATATAGTAGACCTATTGCATACGGTATAACGGAAAAACAAACCAAAACACAAAAACTTAACTATAACCAATGAACCATGCAAATGAGGTCAAGGTCAGATGACATCTGACAGTTGGACATGTACATCTTACAGTCCTTCCATTCACCAAATATACTAGACCTATCGCTTATAGTATCTTAGATATGGACTTGACCACCAAAATTTAAACTGATCCATGAAATGAGGTCGATGTCAAGAGAAAACTGTCTGACGGGCATGACGACCCTGCAAGGTACGCACATACCAAATATAGTTATCCTATTACCTTTAATAAGAGAGAATTCAACATTACAAAAAATCTTCTTTCTTTTCAAGTAGTCACTGAACAATGAAAATGAGGTCAAGGACATTGGACATGTGACTGACGGACACTACGTAACATACAGCATCTATATACAAAGTATGAAGCATACAGGTCTTTCACCTTCTACAATATAAAGCTTTTAAGAAGTGAGCTAACGCTGCCGCCGGATCACTATCCCTATGTCGAGCTTTCTGTGACAAAAGTCGCAGGCTTGACAAAAAAGTATGGAAAATTGACAGATGGACAGACAGACAGAGTGCAAACATTAAGTCTCCACCGTACTGCTTTCTACAATGAGCAAAGCCCACACCGCATAGTCAGCTATTATAAGCCACGATATGACAATTTACAACAATTTAAAACAATTCAAACGAGAAAACAAATATGTAACACATAAGCAAACGACAACCACTGAATTACAGGCTCCTGACTTGGGACAGGCACATACATAAATAATGTGGCGGGGTTATAGGGACCCCCCTAACCTGGGACAGTGGTATAAAAGTCCAACATAAGAATTGATCCAGTGGTTTCAGAGAAGATTTTGTGAAAGATTACAAAAAAAAAAATGTTAAAAATAACTATAAAGAACTCCTTAACAGGTCAATTGACAGTTTTAGTCATGTGGACCTATTTAAGGATCTTACTTTGCTCAATTTTTTTTGCTGTTTGCAGTTTATCTGCATCTATATTAATATAAAGATAAAAACCAAAAACTGCAAAAAATTCTTAAAATTACTTTTTTTCTAAATTGTTGTCTGATTTATCTGGAAATTGAAGAACAAATATACAAATGTATTCCTGATGAACATTTTTACCCATGTCAGATATACTCTGAATGCTTAAATTTCGGAGATATTATCCAAAAATTTCATTGTACTCCTACGTTCTATTTAAACAATGTTCTGTTTAATGTGTCATTGCTTTTATTATAATTTGACTAATTGATATAGTCTGTTTGTCCATCTGTCGGTCTGACAGTCTGTCCAGCTTCAGGTTAAAGTGTTTGGTAAAAAATTTTGGTCAAGGTTAGCCAGTTGAGATAAAAATGTTAGCTTTTTATACCTTATATGGGATTTGCATATTGTTAAAGACTGTAATGTAATTTCAACGACAAGGCTGTCAGAGTGACAGCAAACCGGATTTTTCTGCAGAGGTGCAACCCTGAACAGTTGAGCTAGTCTTGACAATACGTTTAAAATTTAAACAACTCTGAATTTGGGTTGTGATTGAATATTTGACACAGCATAGGTTTGTGACACAAAATGAATGTGGTCAAAGAACTGAAATTGGACATTTACCTATTATGGTCCAATATCCAAAATCTAAGTACGTTGTTATCATCAGCATATCAAAGAAACCCAAGAAATCAATTTTTGGATGAAATCAAACAAAAGTTTAATTTAGGACCCTTTGGATCCCAACTGTTCCCAAAATTCGAAATCTGAATATACATTGTATGTTTATTAATATACAATATAAGTTCTTTAAGGAGCTTACTTAAAAAAAAAATATATAGCATTCCAAAAAATAGTGTTTTTTTTTACAGAATAACAAACCAACCTACCACAAAAATTTACAAACAATTAACCAAAGAAAAGAAAAAAATAACACAAAAATTTAATTTATCATTAATACAATGTCTTTTATAAATCTATAAAACTTATCTGTAATTATCTTCAAAATGTCTAAAACATAACAGTTACCCTTCCAGAGCACCTGAGATCATCCCTAGTTTTTGGTGGGGTTCGTGTTACTTATTCTTTAGTTGTCTATGTTGTGTCATGTGTACTATTGTTTGTCTTTTTCATTTTTAGCCGTGGCGTTGTCAGTTTATTTTTGATTTATGAATTTGACTATCCCTCTGGTATCTTTCTTCCCTCTTAATTTCTTACTATATTTATACAGTCCTATATAGATTATAATCACCAGCATTTCAGAAACAGAAAATTTAGAAATAAATCTGTCACTCCAATAGTGTGATAAGCCATTTACTGAAATGCTTCACCAAGGGCAGCCTGATACGACCGCAGCGTTTGAAACCTGGAAAGTTGGGGCAAATACGGTCAAAATTCAAGCTTGATTCTGTCTGAATTAGGATTGTGATCAAATTTCTGACACAAAATAAAATACAATAAGAACCTTAGTGAGCACGCTCACATACCCCACGTCCCCACATTGTCATTGGAGAAATTAAATAAGTGTAAGGAAAAAAATTGTATAAGAAAAAATATTGAATAATAATTTCCTGTCAATATGCACATCTACATGCATAGTATGTCCTTATTATCTACAAAATTTCATGAAATTCTGTTGTGTGGTTTCAGAGGAGTTGAGATGACAAACTGTTGCAGAAGTACATTGAAGCAAATAAGTTCAAAGGGGCATAACTCCTAGAAAAAAAAAATGAATAAAAAGGTCTTGTCGATATGCACATCTACATAGTATGTCCTTATTATCTGAAAAGGTTTCATGAAATTCTGTTGAGTAGTTTCAGAGGAGTTGCGATGACAAACTGTTGCAGTAATTCACTAAAGTAAATAAGTTCAAAGGGGCGTAACTCCTAGAAAAAAAATTGAATCGCAATTTCCCGTTGATATGCACAACTACATAGTATGTCCTTATTAACTGAAAAGGTTTCGTGAAATTCTGTTGTGTGGTTTGAGAGGAGTTGCGATGACAAACTGTTGCAGTAGTACGTTAAAGTAAATAAGTTCAAAGGGGCATAACTCCTAGAAAAAAAATTGAATCGCAATTTCCCGTCGATATGCACAACTACATAGTATGTCCTTATTATCTGAAAAGGTTTCGTGAAATTCTGTTGAGCGGTTTGAGAGGAGTTGCGATGACAAGAAACAGGACTGACGGACGGACGGACTTGGTTAGTAGATTCTGTACAGCAATAAGCATTTTATCATCAATACCATTTCGTAACAATTTTTGCCATAGTTAACTATGGCAAGTTACGAAATGATATTGATGGTAAAATGCTTATTGCTGTACAGAATCTGTATGAAAATGCAAAATCATGCATAAGAGAAGGTAATAATTTCTCTGAATATTTTGCTCAAAATGTAGGAGTCAGACCAGGAGAAAACCTCTCTCATTTAATATTTTCATTTTTTCTTAATGATCTGACATAGTTCTTATCAGATGCCTATGATGGTCTTAATGATGTATGTACTATTTCTCACTTGCTGTTTGATAATGATGATATTGAAGGTTAAATTGTATTTGTTACTATACTAGTCAACACAAGAAACGATACAAGACTTTTTTCAAATTAAAGATGAAGTTTCTCGTTTATAGGACCAATATTGAAGGTATTAAATGACCATGAAAATATAAATCCGTTTAAAAAAAAAAGATTTTTTGGGGCTTTCGTGACGTCATTTTGCGAAATTCAAGTTTTTTGACAAAATTTACATAAAACAACAATTTTAAAAACAGAAGTTCTAACTAATGATGTCAACCTTTCAATGACAATAAAGACAATGTTTGACATTAATTCTTTTTTAAAAATCGTACAGTTTCTTTGTTTATTTGTAAAGCAAAGTTCTGCCCAACAAGAAATCGTTAAAATGTAAACATTATCAATTGATTTACCATTGACTGTATGTGTAAAGTGAAATTAAAAAGAACGTTAACAATCTTAAAACTAATCCGAAAGGTTCTAAAGTTACAGTGTGTTGTTTTCATATCTAAAACATTGATTTGAGACGAAAACAATTTATTTTTTTGCATTTTGAGATTTCATAAACACATTTTTTACCCATTTTTTTTCAATTCAACCCATTATATATAATTAGTTACAACATGAACATATTAACTTGATTAGCGTTATGAATATTTTTTTAAACGAATTTGATAATTCCATTTGGTACTTAGAAAATTGTGTGACGATTTTGTGTCAAACTTTCCACAAAAATAATTTGCACCCTTTGATCGTTTACATGGAATTAAGGTACTCTCCGAAAGGTTTTGATTTTCATTATCACAATTGCATACATTGCAAATGAAAGCCTTTGGAAATAGTGTAACTCATTTTGTTAAAATTTTAATACTCTTTGATAAATTTTATTCTAAAGTCGTGTATCGTTTCTTTTGTTGACTAGTATATATGCTGATGATACTGCTATTTTTGCAGAATCTGGCAGCTGAATTGCAATCTGCACTAAAGTCTAAATGTGATGTTTTTATATTGTGAGACCTGGAAACTTAAAGTCAATGTAACTAAGACCAATGTTATTCTACTTTCAAAAATAGGCAGTGTGAGAATACTCAGTTTTTATATAATAATGAATAAATAGTTGTCATAGAAGATTTTCAATATCTGGGAACAGTCTTTTTTAAGAAAAGGTACACTTTCAAAAAATAAAGCTCGGCTAGTCTAACAGGCTAGGAAGGCCATGCTCTAGATGCATTGTGTAAAGCGAGAAGGCTTTGTTTACCAGTTGATATTTTGTTACAAATATTTGATGCAATGGTTGCACCTATATTGTTGTATGGTGCTCAAGTGTGGGGTTACGAAAACAATGAAATTATTTAATCTTTGCAATAGAATTTTGCAAGTATATTTTGAAGATTAAAAAAATGTACTCCAAATTGTATTGTTTATGGAGAGCTTGGTAGAGAACCTATGCCTATTTGTATTAAAGCCAGAATGGTTGTCTTTTTGCAACTTATTTTAAATGGTAAAAAAAAGAAAATATCACGCACGATATGATATGTTATATAGACTTGACGAAGATGATGTGTATCACTCTAAATGGTTACCATGTATCAACGAAATTTTACTTGAATGTGGTTATAATCATTGTAGGAATAACCAAATTATGGAAAGAAATGTTATTCTGTCAAGACAAGTTAAACAGTTTCTTCATGAAAAATTTATTGAAAATTGGAAAGCACAAATATTTAACTCACCTAAGTGTATTAATTATAGAATTGTAAGACTGAATTTGTTTTTGAGAAATATCTCTCTGTTTCCCCACCTGAAATGATGTATACTATTAATAATGATTTAGATGTGGAAGTCACAAGTTGCTAATTGAAGCTGGTAGTGTTTGTTCTATTGATGGATCTGGAAAAAAAATGTGATCTAAGTGATAAAGAACAACTAGATTATGATACATATTTAATTGTAACTTTTTTAATGGAGTTCGTGTTGTTTCTTATTCATTATTTGTAACTGTTTATGTATAAAATGCCACGGTCTCTTAATTTCATGAGTCTTTAGGATAAAAAAGATCTTTACAAGTCATTTTTATATCAAATGTATTATTACACCTTTTTATGCTCGATTTGAGATCTAAATTTTATTGTTAAAAAAGGCTAGCTGTTGTCAAATAAATTTTGTGAGCAGTTTTAATACCGAGGGTGTGTCTTATTTTGTGAGTTTTCATTGGTTTGGAGTTTTTAGACCCTTCATTGTTGACCAGTGGAAAACTTCCCGCCGAAGTGTTTCAAATAGCACTTTGTCTTCAAACGAACAAGATGGACACATGCAGTTTACAGAAGCAAAAGATTTGATTTGAACTGTTCGTGAAACCACACATACTCAAGGTAGATATTAACCCCTTGGTATTTTCCCAGATTATTTTCATTATTAAAAATATGGATCAAAATACGACTTTTGAAATCTTTTTCGAAAAATTAAGATATGATATAGAAGACTATCTGATGAAATTTAATAAGTTGGCTCGTGTTCATTGATCACAGGAGGTTGAAATCCTATCAATGAGGGTCTATAAATATGTCAACTCGACTATCACAGTAGAGCTTCTCTCGGAAATATTTGCCACTGGACACCAAGTAACCAACAATCAATCGTGTTCATTGACATCGGAATAAATAAAAAAAAATTAAACTAGAGCATGCACTGGTTCAGTACTACAAAACAAGTGCCTGAGTCGATGCTGTAGCAAGTATCGTGATGTTTGAAAAGGTTGCACCAACTGAAAATGCAGATGGCATATTTTTGCTCAATTATCGATAGCAAAGATTTGAAAATATTTATTTTACTTTTTCGTATTTTACTGATACATGGAATTATATTTCAAGTTTACAGTTTTCAAGTTTATAGTAGATGCAGTCTATTTGTATTTTATAAAGATGATAAAGCCATAATTCAAAAAGTAGAAGACTTGATTCTCCATTATATTGTCCTTGATCCTCGATTTACTTACAGCCGTTTTGGTGGTAATAAATATTATGTACATGGTTTAATCTCAATTGTTTTAACACTTTTTTCACGTTTTTGTTATTGATCTGAGTAAAGTTCAGTTACATAATTTATTTGCAGTATGTCCTTTGTCAGTAGAAATTTTTCTGCACAGCCAGTTACTAAAGTGTGAAATGAGTAGATTGTTGTGTAACACCTATATGGTCATGTGATCAAAAGGTTAGAATTTGAACCGATATATGGTCGTGTCATCAATAGGTTAGAATTAGAAGCCAAATCAGTTTAAATTGATTTTTACTTGGACAAAGACCTAGGTATTTTTATGCCCCACCTACGATGGTCCACTGAACATAGAAAATGAAAGTGCAAAGTTCAGGTTAAAGTTTTTGGTCAAGGTAGTTTTTGATGAAGTTAAACTGAGTCACATCTACTTGAAACTTAGTACACATGTTCCCTATGATATGATCTTATTAATTTTGATTTCAAATTAAAGTTTTTACCCCAATTACACGGTCCACTGAACATGGAAAATTACAGTGTGAGTGGGGCATCCGTGTACATGTACTATGGACACATTCTTGTTTCATTAGAATATTAGGGGACATGAAATATGTTTGAAAGAATTTTAAGGCAATTAATTGATTCAATGTGATCTGTGTTGGATTTTAGATTTTAAAAGTTCCAGAAAATTACTTTTGGAGAATTGAATGATTTCACTAATTTTTCATGTTGCATGTGAAATTACAATATGATGACTTTACCCCATTTCTTTAAGTTTATTGATTTATTAGAGTTGTTTTGTTTTCAAGCTTTTACTCTTGTATAAACATCATCGAACTGTAACTATAAGTTCTGTAACCATGGTAAAATTCATGATTGATTGTGGGTGCATAACCCCCTGTGGCAAATATATCATGCATTTCAAGTTGAAAGATCCATGTAACTTGACCAGGTATTGCTTCCAAATAGTATCTACCTACAACAACAGGAATAGGGGACACATTCATGTATATGTCTAGGAGACTGACTGTACCAACTGAATTTGTTGGCAATACCTTCTGAATACATTTTTTATATAAAAGTTAATTACATTTGGTTTTTCAGAGAATTTACAAGACTATTATCCACAAAATGCAACAGTCTTATTTTGATGAATTGTTGAACCAGAGAAATGTGAAGACTTACAGACACCTAGACTGTATAGTCAACATAACAATGATTAGAGAATCAGACTACAATGAACATTACAATGATTAGAAAATCAGACTAGAGTCAACATTACAATGATTAGAGAATCAGACTATAGTCAACATTACAATGATTAGAAAATCAGCCAGCTGCATTTCATCAATCAGTTTATGATGAAGCTTTACAGCATTGGAAATGATTACTCAGGTATGTATTGGTTAAAATTTTGAGATTTGTTTTATAGGATAATAGTGGTGTTTAATTTTATCTTTCTTGAAATAAATATATTAGAAATGAGGTGAAATATGGCATTGGTTAAAGGAGATGTACCAAGGAAAACATGTGACTGAATAAACATTTTATTAAAAAAGGATGAACAATACAGTTTTGTGTTTCAATCCTTTCATATATTAAAATAAAATGATATTTTGTAGGGACCAAACAACTGAGCAGAAAGAAGAACCGTATGACCTTGAAGAGTAAGCAATGTATTAAGTATATTTGGGGTTACCAAAGAGTATGGTAAGAACCTCATCTTAAATTATACTTGGTGAGTATTCTTATTGTTGGTTAAATATTAAGCATCATTATGGAAAATGGTGGATCAAGGGTATACTCCAACAAGACAGTGACCAAAGGAAAATAAATAACCAAAACCGTCTAGAGGTTTCAACTATAGTCTGATGTTTATACAATACGTGAACTTGTAAATCATCCAAAGTCTAAAATATTTGTGAATAAAATGAACAGACTGACAAATAACTTACATACACACAAATATCTGACCTAAGCACATGAGCATGTTGCAGGGTGAAATTTTTTTTTTAAATAAAGCTTGAGCCTGTTTTGTGCAATGCCTAACCATTTAACGACAAAATTTCATACAGAAAACTTTTCAAATTGAGGGGTTTCAAATTTTAAATAAGCCAATTTATGGTTTAAAAAAATAATGGAAATCTTGACTCCCCAACAAGAGAAAAATTTCACTCTTATCATTGAGGACAATGGCCACTACCTGAATGGTCTTCAGAATTAATTCAGTTGCTCTGGTCATTTTTCAAAATTTCACAATGTAAGTAAATATGGAGTTGTTTGATCAATGGGAGATAACTCTGACCACATGGAATAATTCTGAAAACTTAAAGAGGGGTCCTGATCCCGAAATCCCGGGCTTAAAAACACAAAATCCTGAGCTCCCGAAATTTAAATAAATTTAGATCCTGACATCGAGAAATTAAAAAAAAAAAACTTTATCCTGAAGGGGTCAATCCCTAAATCCTGTGCTTTAAAATACCAGATTCCTGAGTCCCAATATAGGTCCTATCCCCCCTCATATATAATTGATAACTAAGATAAAAGAAATACAAAAATTGTTTTGCCTTTTGCCATGCTTACAATCAACAAAAGATTTTTTTCTTAATTTTTCAAAATAAATTCCAAGACTAAGATGTAGGATGCCATTCTTCTAACAAAATACCACAGCATGGAGACCCTAATCAGCACACTAAAATGTCCAAACGTGTGTCCTACATCTTGAAATAAATATAATTTTATAAATGTTCAAGTATCTTCAAAAACATTTTTTACTCATTTCTACTCTGTTGAGACAATTTCACTAGCACTGCACTTTGACTTTGACTAAGACAAACACAATGTTGATTGTTGAATGGTACTAGTGACAACTTTGTTGGAGACATGGAAAGCATTTCGTCATTGTTAGTAGTTTTATGGGCTTTCACCTCTTGAGTCACAAAGAACCTTATGTATTTTAGTTCCATTGAAATGTTATATGCATTGTCAATGCTAAACATTTGATTGACTTTGACTGATTTTTTTTTTTTAGTTTCGTCAGAGTGTAAATGAGTTTGAACAAAAGGCAATATAACCTTTTTTTAGTGATAAGAAGATTTGACTTTCATTTTTGATAAAGTTTTCACCAAATTTATTGTTGATAGCAAGGCTTATGGTGTGCACAATAGAATATGCCTTTTACACAATGAGCTCAGTGGTGAATCCAGGGGTGGGGGGGGGGGGGGGGTCTGGAATTTGGAACCCCCCTTTTTTTTGGCCCATCAATGCATTTGAATGGGAGCATATAGTTGGACCCCCCCTTTTAATCTGGGTTGGGAACCCCCCTTTTTTGGGGCCTATCAATGCATTTGAATGGGAGCATGTAGTTTGACTCCCCCACCACTCCCCCCCTTGACTCTGGGTTGGGAACCCCCTTTTTAAAATGGCTGGATCCTCCCCTGGAGCTTGTCACTTTCACTCAAAAAACATTAAAGAAACCATCAAATTCCTAAGCTTAGGTAGGAGCTTCAAATTGTTATAAAAATTACTTAATTATCATTATCTTGTGTATTTTAGCCACCTTCTGCTTAAAAAAAATTCGATTAGATAATTTATCACTTAAAGAGGCATTTGCAATGATTTAGATAAACAATAACAGCACTTTGTTTTTTTTATAAATATTAATAAAAGTGGAATAATGAAGAAATGACTTGTAATTATTAACAGTCATTTTTATAGTTAAATTGGTAAAAATGATCTGAAAAGCATTGCTGATTTCATATTTTTTTCCAAAACCACAATTCAACCTCATTTTGGTCTGTATGCATACAACATTTAATAAGAACCATTGTAGTAGATGGTTGCTCAGCTTGGTCAGATAATAAAAAGAACAGAATGTCAAAATAAAACAGTTTTGCCAACAAAAAATATTATTTCAGTGGTAAAACTCAAATGTTTTTGCTTCAATTTTTTACTCACTTGAGTGCAATTATTTGCAAAGTACAAATCTTATACAAAAGAATTATGTCTGAGACAACAACCCAACCAAAGAGCAAAAAACAGCCAAATCAACTAATGACTCTTCAACTCAGCAAGAAAATCCAGCATCTGGAGGCAGGCTTCAGCTGACCCCTACAAAAAAATGTTCACTAGGTCAGTGAAAGTGGATGTCATACTAAACTCAAACATATATTAAAATGAACTGAAATTAAAAAACCTACGAGACTAACAAGGTCCAGAGGCTTCTAACAAGGGACAGGTGCAAAAATGCAGTGGGTTAAACATGTTTTGAGAGATCTCAACCCACACTTATACCTCTATGAGCCAATGTAGAAAAAACAAACACAGCAATTTGCACCGTAAAACTCATTAAAAAGAAGTCTGTCCAACTTCAGAAAAGGTAACATAAGGAACAGACTAATAATTTGTGTATTTTTACAACATTTACAAAGCTAAATTTTGTGGGAAAATAAAGTAAAAGTTAAATTAAAAAAGAAATATTTTAATTTTGAAATTTACTTCAAAGGAAAGAAAATAAAGTTTAATTGATTTTATTCTTATATGTGTAATGTTGTATATGTATTTATATTTCATTTCAGAGTTCAACAACAGATTATTAATTCTATAATTTTGATTTTTGCAGATTGCAGCAGTGGGATGTTAGTCATAGACGTTGGATAGACTCCGTTGTACTAGGCCAGGGAGGGTAGCGCAGAGTTTCCGCAGCACTATACAATAGTAGCAAGATCACTCTACCATGAGCTTGTTAAAGGGCCCGTTTGATGAAAGTGACACCAACGTTCTCCACAACACTACAGATTTGTTTTTGCAGATGCAGCCGAGAGGATGTTTCAGTCATGGACTCATTTGATGGAAGTGACACCAACATTCTCAAACACTAATAATTTACAAATTTGTTTTTGTTGTAGATGCAACCTCAGTCATACACCCTAGAGTTTGGCTATGTTGTGACAGAAGAAGAGTGGCATATAGACTTCTGTATGTCCATTTTTATGGAAGTGACAAATTACTAATCTTTCTTCTTATATCCATTTCAGAGTTCTTACAAAGATGCATAGGTATAAAATATTTATTATTTTTTGTCTTTTGGTGTATTTTTGTCAATGAGTTAAAACCCAAAGAACAGTACATCGATCAGAAGTAATAAGTTTGACTAATGTAATTTGAGAGAGAACACTCTGGAACACAAAAAATATCCTACCTCATAAAAATTTAACACGACATCTTATTTTCACCTTTTTTCATTGAAGCAGCACACAGTGTAGTCAAGAATGTATGCATGTCCTTGAACTTCTAGAAATACAATACCTCTAATAGTTAAAACAGTCTGGTATAATGGTCAACAAGAGCTACATAAAAAAAAGGAAGATACCAAAGTTAAATTAAAAAAATATGTATTTAATTTTTGAAATTTACCTCAAAGAAAATAAAATAAAGTTTAATTGATTTTTTTCTTATATGTGTAATGTTGTATATGTATTTTTATTTCATTTCAGAGTTCAACAACAGATTATTAATTCTATTATTTTGTTTTTCGCAGATTGCAGCAGTGGGATGTTACAGTCATAGACGTTGGATAGACTCCGTTGTACTAGGCCAGGGAGGGTAGCGCAGAGTTTCCGCAGCACTATACAATAGTAGCAAGATCACTCTACCATGAGCTTGTTAAAGGGCCCGTTTGATGAAAGTGACAACAACGTTCTCCACGACACTACAGATTTGTTTTTGCAGATGCAGCCGAGAGGATGTTTCAGTCATGGACTCATTTGATGGAAGTGGCACCAACATTCTCAAACACTAATAATTTACAAATTTGTTTTTGTTGTAGATGCAACCTCGGTCATACACCCTAGAGTTTGGCTATGTTGTGACAGAAGAAGAGTGGCATATAGATTTCTTTTATGGAAGTGCAAATAACTAATCTTTCTTCTTCATATCTATTTCAGAGTTCTTATGAAGATGTATAGGTATGCAGTATTTATTATTTTTGTCTCTGTGTATTTTTGTCAATGAGGTAAAACCACAGAACAAATCAATCAGAAGTATTAACTGGTGTAATTTGAGAACACCCTGGAACACGAGAAATATCCTACCTCACAAAATTTAACATGAGACATCTTGTTTTCACCTTTTTTCAAGGAAGCAGCACACACAGTGTAATCATGAAGGTATCCATGTCCTGGAACATCTGGGAATAGCATATCTCTAATAGTATTTTTACTACTATCCTCAAAATTCAAACAAAACAGTCAGATATTTTGATCAACAAGAGGTACAATCTCAAACCATGTGGTGAAAAAAGACAACACATAACCAAAAAAAGTGACAGAAAATTGTCTACACTGACAACAAAATATTATACAGCAACAACCCATTCAAAGACCTGAGAGATTCTCAAGCACCAATTCAACCAAAGACCAGGGATGAACTCCAGCACTGAGCACCAACCAAAACAAAGAACAGACATGAACTAGGGCAAAAAGCACCAACCCAACCAAAGACCTAAGAGGTTTTCAGGCACCATGCAACCAACTAAACTAAATAGCCAGGGATGATCTCAGACACCATGCACCAACCTTTCCAAAGATCAGGGATGCTTTCAGGCACAACAACCTTACCAAAGACCAGGAATGATCTGACACCAAGCACCAACCAAAACAAAAAAAAGGGTGATCTCAGACACCACAGAATGTTAGCAAGTATTTGATATGTTAACTTATCTACTACTTGTGTAAGTAAAATGGTTTTTTTTCATTCTGTGCTGCATTTATTCTATCAAAAATTGTCAAAATGCAACATGAAATTTTTATGTGTTTTTCATCTCTTTCTTCAAAATGTTTTACATATTGAAATTTTTTGAAAATTCCATTGGACTATCAAAAATAATTAGTAAATAATTTCTTGAATAATTTTTTTTTATTGGAAATGTTAATTTACTTTAATCAATGAATATGAAAATAAATGTTCAAACCTTTTTCATGCATAACCAAATTAATAAATGTGTTAAATAAAAGATTACAAATAAAAAATTTCTATATTTTTTTTTTAGAAAATTAAGATATGCTTCTAAGAGTTTTTACAATTGAACTGTTCCAGAATATAATAATGTATTGTTTTTTACAGAAAATATAAGGTAAAATGACAAATTATGATTCGGGTTTACATGAAAACACTGATATCTTGAATGACAGTAGCATAGGTGGATCCAGGGAGCCTTGCCCCCCCCCCCCTTTTTGTGGGTAAAACAGTAAGTTCGGTAAGAGCCATATTTGGCCCCAATTATAAAGTTCATAGTAACAAGACAATAACTGTTTCAAGTTGCCTTAAAGACATGTTAGAAAGTTACACAGAACTGTTTTTGTCAAAGTTTACTTCTAACATGTTAATTTTTACATCCCAAAAAGGTCAAAATAAGGGATTTTGGTGAAATTTGTCAAAATAAGCCAGATTGCAACCAAATGAAGGACCAGGAAACATAGAGCGCAGGCGTCGACAAGCTTAAGATTCAAATAAGACGTGTGAAATGTCTTCACAAACATTATTTAAAAAGATCTTTGTTGTCGACGTATGCGCTCTATATTTCCTGTCCAATAATCTATGGAAATTTACCCATTTTCATTGATTTTTTCGTGAAAATCAATATGAGTTCAACTTGTGACGTCATAATGAAACGCAGAAACGTAAAATTTCCAACAAAATGGTGTATATCCTAGCTAGTCAAATTGGATTAGCTGTAATTTATCGTGATATTGGTCGATTAATCTGAATTTGAAATTTACGCTAAAAAGGGGGCCATTTTAGGACCTTATCGAACATACTCCTTTTGGTTGATTATATAAGGAATCACTATAGTATGACTAGAGGGGGCCCCCTCATGAAAAGTTCTGGATTCTGCCACTGAGTAGCGAAATAAAAATTCACTAAATTAGAAGGGGAGGCAAGTTGTATAAAATAAGGGTATCAATACGATATGGTATTTCAACAAATGATGCAATTTTGCTCTAAATTTGTGAAGTAAAATTCAGGTACACTATGCCAAGATCAAATTCATGTATATTTTACCCTTGGGAAGTGGTAAAAAAACTGCTTGAAAATTAAGATATGTCTGCAAAGTATCTAGTAATTGGGGAAAATATGGTTTGGTTCAGATTAATTGAATAAGATTTTGAATTTCTGAAATTAGTTGATATTGTAATAAAAAAAAATATTTATGATTATCCCAAACATTCACCATCAACGATTCTGGAAGATTATGTCGAGCAATTTTTTTTTGTTGTAAAAGTTTTCATCCAATAATTTATAACTGTAGCCAAATAATAATTTGATTAATTAAAGCCATGGACACCTTCTCATAATTTAAAAATATTGAGATAAATATGCCGATATAAATACAAGTGGTACTTATTTGATTCTTGTCGGTGGATTCTGGAATAATTTTCATTTCATATTTAAAAATTACCAAAAAGTATTTTTTTTGAGAACATATTCAGCTTGAATACATAAATGACAGAGATTTTTATTAAGCATTTCATGTGAACAACCAAGTTAGAAATTTGACCGAAAAAACTCAAAAAAAGATTCAGGCATACAAATTATAATATACATTAAAAACTGGATATTAAATGATAAAACCGTGGAAGAAGATTGATTTAATTTGATTACAACACTATTTAACCATTGAACAAGATTTTCTTCTGAAATGCAGCAAAATGGTTTGCCATCAATTTCAATAGTTAAATTGATATATATAGGAGATGTGGTATGAGTGCCAATGTGACAAATCTCCATACTTATATATGCAACAACATTTGAAGCTAAAAAAGAGGTTGGAGATTAACCCAGAGTGGAACGCCCATTTATTTAATTTCTTTATCAAATTGATCAATGCAGAAAGGGTGATAGTTGAAATAACTTAGGATGAGGTTTATTAGGTTGTAAAACAGTTTAAGGTCCTTGGATCAAATGATCAACAGATATTTATAAAACATTTTTAAACATTGTCTTGTTTGCATTGTTAGTGCTTTCGGGTGGTTGAAATTTTCAAAACAATTCATGCAGTTTTTGGTGATACACTCGTTTAAATGATAAAACTGAAATTTCAGTTTTGTAATTTAACAACTTCCCTAAATATTTTACTGTTTTCAATACATCTTGATTGTCAAATTGGAGAATAACATTACATTTGTACTTGAAACTAAATTAAAGTTTGTCATCTGCATTTAAAGTTTCATAGCTGAACATTAATGTTCATCTTGATTTTTTTTTTGAAGACTAAGCAAATATCAAATGACCATTTCAGAAATACATTGAGCTCAGAGCGCTGCGTTTCTTATCTATTACTAACATAGTTTCTCTTTAGAGTAGCTTGCAGTTGCTAGGGTCTGGTTGTTTCTTTTGTTTTTTCATTGGTTCTTTGAATGGTGTCATGGTTTTCAAGTGTTCAGGATATGGTGTTCTGCTTTTGAGGGAATCTTTATATGTAATTCTGAAATGAAAATATTTGATATTTGTTTGGTAGTTTAAGTATTAAAAAAATTATAATTTTGAGCTTAAATCTGTAAAAAAGTTTTATAATTTTCGAAACAATGTCAAAAACAAAGGTCTTTAATCAAATTCTAAATTATTTTTGACATATTATGATGTATTGGAAACCAAAATATTAAAAATATATTTGTATCTTAGATTGAATTCAAATACCTTATTGTGAAAAATTACCCAAAATGTTATATACTTAAGCGTCATCAAAATTATTTCAGGGTATCTGTTTCTTAAAAGCACTGATTGCTAACAAGATAATGGTGAAGTAAAAGTAACATTTCAAAATTATAATCTACCTTTTAAATTAAATTCACTTAATGCTTTGACCAAGTGGGAAGAACAAGTATTTAAATCATTTCAAATACCCCCCTTAAACCTTCATTCTTATTTATCTGAAACTATCATCATTTCCCAGAGTTATTTAGATAAAAATCCATAGTATTAAACAGAAGTATCTAATTATTTTGCTTCAAATATATCATTCTTGGGTTCATTTTTAACTCTAACCCCCAATAATATGCTTTCATTCAGACATTTTACAAATTCTCCATACAAATCCCCCAAAAAATAATTTTGTGAAAACCTAAAATTTGTCATTCACATGAATAATAATAATAAAAAAAACTGTCAATAATAAGGAATCCACAGTATTCACATTTTGCTTGAAAAATATTTGTAATCAAGTTTCATCAATTAGCCTCGAATGTTGTATTTAAGCGAAATAGTTGTTTGTTTCTTTGCTTTGTCTTTACACAGCTGAAAACTTTTACTTTCAAGCAAGGGAGATAACTTGTTTCAAATTTAATTTAATTAAGAAATTTCTAAAAATGACAATTTGTCCATTCGGCATCATATTTTTCTAAAATCAGTGTAATTCTTAAAAATGTTTGGTATAACTATTTGGTTTATAATTATCAGTACATAATTAACAACTATTTTTAATTTTAACTTTTTCGTCACATTTAACAATTACTCATCATGACAAGATTTTGACATTTCTTTTCGAAATTCCCCTTATATTTCTTTTAAAAATTGCATACAATATTCACTTTAAACATATTATAATTGTTAATGTTTGTGTCATTTTGGTCTTTAGTGGATAGTGGATAGTTGTCTCATTGGCAATCATACCTCATCTACTTTTTTATAACTAAGCAGGTTCAAATTAGATCATGTACCATACTTTAGGGGCAGTGGTAGATTCAGAGGGTGGGAGTTCTGGAGAGGTTGGATCCTCCTTTTGTCGAGCCTTTGACTTAAGTTGAAAAAGTGACACATAGCGATCCTACATTCCGTCATTGGCATCGTCCACAAATATTCACTCTGTGGTTAACGTTTTTAAAATTTTAATAGCTTTCTTAAACTATCCTGGATTTATACCAAACTTGGACAGAAGTTTGTAAATGATCATAAGATAGTATAGAGAACTAAATATTGTAAAAATAAAATTCCATTTCTTCGTATTTTACTTGTAACTGGACTTAGTTTTTCTCCTGGGAAATATTACATTCACTCTGTGGTTAAAGTTTTAAAAACTTTGATAACTTTCTTAAACTCTCCTGGATTTGTACCAAGCTTGGACCAAAGCTTGTTTATGATGATAAGATAGTACATGTACCCAGAAGTAAATTTTGTAAAAATAAAATTCCATTTTTCTGTATTTTTCACTTATAACTGACTTAGTTTTTCTTCAAGTTAACATAACATTCAGTCTGCTGTTAAAGTTTTTAAAATATTTATTAAATTCATAAACTATTCTGGATATTTACCAAACTTTGACAGAACTAGGACATGCTTCTTTTAATCAAAAGATAATAAAAAAAATTAAGGGATTGCTAAAGTGAATTTGATAAGATAGCCATATTTCGGATCCTATGGCACCTTCATCAGGGGAACTGCAGAATCCTGTAATGATAATTTGCATTTCACAATATCACCATCAGGATAAATTATAAATAGGAGAGTGAAGGTAGATGCGAAAATAAACTAGATCAAGAATGTTAAATAAAATATGTTTTTGTATATTTGGACGACATTTGACTTGCAATTATGTACCATTTACTAGGCTGGATATAGTACAGACTTGCATACCGTACCATTTCGACACTGGAAGCAGTACGTTTGTCTGAGCGAAGCCAATTGGAAGCATGTACCTCTTAGTGAAGCTAATTGGGAGCACATACCCTCTGTCTTGTTGCGAAGCTGATTTGAAGCAGTACATATATACCTCTGTCTGCTAAAGCTTATTAGAAGCAGTACCCCTGGCAGCGCGGTCCCAATTAGAGGCATGTAACTCTGAGGGAAGCCAATTGGAAGCATGTACCTCTGCAAAATTTGATTAAACACTATTCAACAAATTTTATTTAACATTCTTTTTAAACCATTAATACTTTTTGTCGAGCCTTCAACTTTAATTGAAAAAAACATGAGACTTAGCCATCCTACATTCTGTCAGCAGCGTCATCATTGGCGATCACAAAAATTCACTCTTTAGTTTTAAGTTTTTTTGAAATTTTTATAACTTTCTAAAACTATTCTGGATTTCTAAAACTTCCACCGAAGCTTGTATATAATCATAAGATAGTACCCAGAAGTAAATTTTGTAAATGAAACAAATTAATTTTTCCATATTCTACTTATAAATGCCAGGATACAATACATTCACTAAAGTTTTTAAAATTTTATTAACTTTCTTCAAATATTCTGGATTTGTAACAAACTTAGACAGAAGCTTGTTTATGATCAAAAGCTAGTATCTAGACAAAAAATAGTTAAAACTTGTTTCCTGTTTTTCCGTATTTTGCTTATTAATGGACTTAGTTTAACCTTATATTCTGAAGTTAAAGTTTTTAAAACAATTATTAGATTCATAAACTATTCTGGATTTTTACCAAACTTGGACAGAAGCTTCTTACAATCAAATGAAAGTCTGAGAGGAATATTTTTATTGATATTCCCCCCCCCCCCCCCCCCCTCATTTTTGTTGAGCCTGGGATTAACAGCAAAAAAAAGCGAGACACTGGGATCTGCAGAACCTGTACAAATTTTTTGGTTGCAATTAAATGAGAACAGAACCTAGTTTGAACCCTGCCTTTTATCCTGGGTGGGAGCCCCATCTCTTTAAAAATGGCTGGAACCACCCCTGGGGGAGAATAATTGCTTTTTTATCATTTGAAGATGGAAAAAACTATTTACGTTATTACATGGGATTTGTTTCCAAATGGCAGAAAAGAGGTGTTTCCTGTCTTGTGTTGACAGGAGCTAGTTCTGACTGTTATCCTCCATTTAAGGAACCAGTCATTCCCAAAGTTTACCTTGTGTCAGTCCATCTCTATTAATGTCAAGATATCAGTGATTTCTCTTCTCTTAAGTTTTTTGGAAGCATTCTTATGAAAAACAAATTTTGACATCACCGATTAATATGGTTCATGTATCAAACTTAATTTGGGAACAAAAATGTTACTTTTGAATTGTAAATTTTGAAACTATTTCCTTTCAACTATTCTAGTTTAAATATTTTATTACATGGAAGTTGAATTTGGACAATTATTTTTTAATTTAAAGAAACAGGATTTTTTGAGTTTACAATATTTCATCCTAAATTTTATCCTAAATGTAAAGATTTCTTACAACATACCACTATTTTGTATTATATTTGTATTTTATATTATCAGCATTTCTTTTACCATTGAAACTTCAAAGGAAGATTGCACTCACGTTGAAGTTGTGTTATTCCTAGTATGAAACTGGTTGAGAAATTTCCCCCCATTTTCCCGAAATTTGTGAAATTTTATTAAAATTTACAGACAGTACTCGTTTGTGTAATCAACTCCTGCAGTTATAATTTTTTCTATTCTTGAATTAGGAGATTTTTATTTAAACCTTTGTAAGAATGTAACAATTTTTGTTTAGAACTCACATGATGAGCATGCAAATTGATTAAGGTTAATCGTCATCACAAATGTTTGACCTTTTATATTTCCATATATTTAAATTTCAGTAAAGACCATTCTCCTTTGTTGATGGAAAATATGAACTTGCACAACTGAGCTACTTAAGGCTATGATCAATTTTTGTAGAATTATTTTCATACTTATGATGTGTGTGAAGAGAAACTTAAAACAAGGGAAATTTTATTAAACTATGCTCCAAAATATTAAAAAAATGTTTGTGATTTATAGGTGTTAGCCAATAAATATTCTGTTCTTTTTTTATAACCTCTTTTTTTAGGTATTTACATATCAGATGTCTGCTAACTAATATAAGAGCAATAATTTGAGCTATGTAAATAAAAAAAATGTAAACATAGTTCTAAATAAAAATGGAAAGAGAAATTGTGGGTATTTAAAAACAAACATTTGGTCAATTTTCAAAATTCAAGTTACATGTATAAAAGCACATCTGATATTTTTACTGTTTAAAATGTATGAGTTCAAACAATTATTTTTTATATTGAGAATTACTTCCATGCTGCCATGAATGTAAAAAGAAAATATTGTGAGATGCTTTGGAACATTCTTTGGACAATTGTATATTGGATTATATACAACGGAAAGGACATTGGAATATTAAAATGGATTCAGTGAACTAGTTATCACAAAGAATTATGTTGAAAAGCATGAAAAGTAGCCATGGCAGCAGCTCCAAGTAAGATGGTTACATAAATCTTCAACCAAGTCTGAGGCTTCACCAAGAAAATAAGAAGGCAAGTTTAATTAAGCCAAACATTTTCTATACAATCAGTAATTTGATAAAAATTGTATATTAAGGGCATATGATAGAGTTGATGTTGCTAATGTAAAATGTTATTTTTGCCATTCAATGGGAGATAACTCATAATTTACCTTTAGAAACAATGGAATATATTTAAATTATTATTTTTGTGGAGTTGAAAATTCAATCAATAAACTTAAGACTTACTGTTTTTGATTTTAATCTTTTATATTGATTTTACAGTTATTTATGTTATAGTAAGAAATTGGAATAATGTTTGGTAAATGTCAGGGAAATCGAAATATAAAGTATATAAATTGTAAATTTTCATATATTTCAGGGTTTTTTTGTGAGATTTTTTCATGGTGTGGGAATAAGACTTGGAGGTCTAATACAGCTAGTATATAGGTAGGTGCCAGTATACAGTTTCGAATAGAATAAATGTTTTATAAATATTCTTTTTAAATTTTATGTGGTTCAGGCTTGAAAGTTTGTAAGAGTTTGGTTTCTAGTTTACGCATTTTTTTTTTATCAGTACAAACATAACGTAATTTTGAATATCGAACCTAATTATTTAGTTTGTTGGATTGCTATCTAGTTAATATATGTTCTCAGCCTCTATTACACATATATAACCTATTTCTTTATAATTTCATATGGTAACAGTGATCTTTTGAAACCATTCTGGTAAGACTTAACACTTTATATTTCAGATTAGCATCAGCTTGTCTGTAAGGATTGAGGCTGAGAATGGCCATTGGAGCTGACTAATATGGTAAGAACCAATACATAAATTAATGAGTCATTTAGCCAAGAACATGTAAATACCCTAGAATGTTATGCAAAGAAGTATTATATTTTAATTATGCAGATCTTGAGACGTAGTAAACTTTAATTTTTCTTGAACTATAACTGTGATATAATCTAAAGGGAGGTATCAAGATAAATAAAGGAAATAAAAAAATTATTCAGTTACTTAGAAAATCTTACTATCTGTAAGTTTTCTAAAATTGTTCCCGTATATACATTGTATAATGAATGGGATGTGGACCATCATGTGGTATGATTGCCACTGAAACAACTATCTCCCAGAGACCAAATGATATGTAAGCAACAAATGGTCACTATGGCCTTCAACAATGAGCCAAACATATACCTTACAGTTAACTTTAAAAGTTAGAAACATGGCAAAATGTGAAACAATTCAAACAAGAAAACCAACAGCTTGATTTATAATGAAACCATGAAATAATAACAATTATCGCTATTTTGTGCATTTTTCCTTTGATCTTTTTTGTGATAATTTTCATATCATGCTTCTCGCTTGAGATGGAAAAATTATCGCTAGAAACTAAGGAGACCACGTGGCGTTGCTAACAAAATTGACATTGAAATTGACAAGGTCGTCATAGGTAAAATAGCGATAAACAGATTATCAGTGGTCATCTCAACGATAATCTATAAATACGTCGAACAACAACCAACTACTTGTCATCCCTTGTTTGCTACTGAAGACTGGTTGTTTGTAAATTCAGTCTACAGAATCACTTCAAAGCAAAGTAAAAGCAATGTTCTATTGTTCTATGCATCATAAGTGCATTTATTAACTAGTTACTTTTTCCTTTGCATTGAATATTGTTCTGAAAGATATTAGAATGTATATTTCTTTTTCAGGTGACTTCAACTGTGGCTGCAGGAAATTATTGTGCAATACAACTGAAACCAAAAAGAATGTAATTCAGACTATTTTTGTGTATGTTTTAAAGAATGTAATTCAGACTATTTTTGTGTATGTTTTAAAGAATGTAATTCAGACTATTTTTGTGTATGTTTTAAAAAATGTAATTCAGACTATTTTTGTGTATGTTTTAAAGAATGTAATTCAGACTATTTTTGTGTATGTTTTAAAAAATGTTCATATTTTTTTACCAAAAAAAAAATTTAAAAATTGTAAAGATTCTCCATTTTCAACAAAGCTGGAAGTTGTTGGCTAAATTGATACTTCATAATTTTCCGATTTTACTTTTAGACCTACTCTTGATATCTTAATTATGGTCAATGTGTTATCAAACATTTCCAGAAGGTTAAAAATGGAGAATCTAAAAAAAAAAAGAAAAATAATGTTATTTTGTTAAAATGTACATTTTGGTTTTCTGATTTGTTGGATGTATCTCTTTTTCTTCATTAGTTTGTTATTTTTTGCAGTGTTTTAGCTATAAAAAAGATTATTTCACAAGAAGCATAGAAAAAAACACATCTTGGTGAGAAAAGATTAATTCAGATTTTTAGTGTTAAATGCCACAATAAGCAAGATTTGTTATATATCTTGGTGTCCATTTTTTCAATTGGTTGAGAAAATCGGAGTAATGGAAGTGAACCACCTAGGTGAACAATGATGTACTAAATATTTTTGTTAATTATTTAAATAATTTATATCAAATTATTTATTATTTATTATAGCTATACCATCTTGTATTTTTGTTAGATATAGCAATGATGTGGAGTCTAAACAGGTGAAATTTTTAGCAAAGGGAGGTAATAAATTATTCCACTGTTTAACTCCTCATTCTTTTAAATTTATTATTTTACTTAAATATTCATATGTATAAGTTTTTTGTTTAATATCAGATGTATACTAGCTAACAATGACTATTATTTAGAGTTCTGTAAATAAAAAAAAATGTAAACAGAGCTCCAGATAATAGATTTAAGGGTGGGAGAAATTATGGGACACTATCGGTAGAATTGGATTTGGTGAAATTTTCAAGATACATGATTAATTGAGAGTGCATCTGATATTTTTTTTATTTATTTCTATAAATAATGGACCAAAAACGAAAAGATTGCAATTAAGATAATGATGACAGCCACTCTGGCAGCCAGGAGAGCAGCTCTAAGGAAGATGGTCAATAAAATTTTCAACCAAGTCTGAGGCTTTACCATGAAATTGAGAAGGCAAGTTTATTGAAGTCAAACAATTTCTATACATTTTCTAGAAATATTTGTTAAATGTACATATTCATCCTTATTTTCTGCATGAAAAACATCTTTCAATAATTTATTTACCAGTTTAATATTTTGGGATACCATTGTCAAGGGGTACAATCAAAATCACGTGATGGATATACACACACCGGAAGTAACAGTCGAGCAGACCGCTTGAAAGGTAAGTAGTCGTATTTACTTGTTTATATCAATAAAATTTAATAAATAAGGTAGTGCACAGAATGTCGGATACTATCTAGTTTTGAAATACACAATTATCATTGCTGGAAATCGTGCAGTTAATGCTAACACTTCGACACAAAAATTCGTTGAAAATTTGGAACTGTGTCGAAGTGTTTTCAATAACTGCACGCTTTCTAGCAAAAACAATTGTGTATTTTAAAACTACATACTATCCGACATTCGGTGTGCCAACTTATTAATCAAAATTTAATTGATATAAACAAGAAAATGCAACTACTAACCTTTCAAGCGGCGAGTTCGACTGTAACTTCCGGTGTGTGTATATCCATCACGTAATTTTGATTGTACCCCTTGATTGTACATTAACAAGAATTTCTATTACAATTGCAGGAGTAAATTCTAAGATAGGAATTAACTTTCAAGGGGAGACTAGCACAATTAACAGCAAGATTTGTTCATTCAATGGGAGACAACTCATTTTCATTATTCAAATTAGTTGAGTGCAGAATTCAAATCATAAACCTTGACTACTTTTGTTTGTTTTTCAATCTTTACAAAATATGTGGATTTTATACTATTGGTACTTGAAGTAAGAAATCAGAAAAATGTGTAAATCAATCTTTAGGTTGACATAGAAATTGGTTTGTAAAATTAATAAATGTGTTAAGTTCTTTTTAGGTACTTTCTGTGGCATATTTTCATGGTGTGGGAATAAGACTTGGTGGTCAAATACAGCTAATATGTAGGTAGGTACGAGTATTGTTAATCCTGTTTAAAAAAAAATAATCTATAAATAAGATTATTTTAAAATGAATACTGACTTTTCTAGGGTTAAAGGTTTATAAGAGTTTGGTCAACAGTATATACTCTTTATTTTATCAGTATCATATGACAATGGTCTCTTGGCAAAGTATGGCCTTATAATAGATTTTAAATTTCAACTTTTATCATAGAATATCAAAGGGGCCCCAATTTGGATCTTAAATGGATATATTTCAAGAAACTTAATGTGACTTAAAATAAATCGCTTCTTTATAATACATTGTAGTCTCCATAATTAGCTATATTGGGAGATATTATCAAAATGCTATAATTTTGTGAATTTTCATACCTAAAAGCTTAAAGAATACCTTTGATCCAAAATGTTTCGTAACTTATAGGAACCAAGGGTAATACATGTATTTAAATAAAAAGACATAAACTATTACTGGATATGCTAAAAACTGTTCTGAATTGTGAAAAATTGGACCTTAATTGGCGCTTTTGCGAATACACCAGAATTGCATAATCTAGATGTCATAACTTAATAGTTTATAGTGTCAGATGCCAAAATGAAGTGTTTATTTTGTATCAATAATGATACCAGAACAATATATATGTTAAATTTGTAGTATTTGGGCTTGATTTAAAAAAAAATAAAAAATCTTAGGGCCAACTTAACCCTTTTAAGCCTACTCCTTTTAGAATTGAATTGTGTTGTTGGATTGATGTCTAACCAATGTTGTCAAAACCTATCGCATATATAACCCATTTTATATATCATAGATACAGTATTTCAGAAGTTATCCTTTAAAACAATTTTGTATTTTATATTTCAAGTTAGCACCACAGCTTGTCTGCAAGGATTGAAGCTGGGAAACGGCCATTGGAGCTGAATTTTATGGTAAGAAACTAAAATATTGATTAATGAACTTTTAAATTCACCATGTATTTTTTTATGAACACATGTATTTTGAAATATTTTCCAAATTAATAGTTTTAATTATACTGGTAATCTGGATTGGGTATTTAAGAATAAAGAGATGTTATAAGATTGCCAACTACTCAACTATCAATAAGAGAAGCAAATTACAATCACTGTAGGACCTTCAGCAATGAGCAAAACCTATATGAATGTAAATAATGCAACTGGTTGAATATCACAATAGGAACTTGTATTTATAAATCTAATCTCTAATGCAAAACTTTGAGGCCAGATTTTTCTGAAATCTTGGGATTATTTATCTTGCATATTTGTCCATTTGTTGAAAAATCACAAGAATAGCATGCAATAATTTCTGGTTTTACAGTACCAGTTTTAAAGGCCCTGCCTGAACATAACAAAATGTGAAACAGTTTCAAACTAGAAAACCAATGCATTAATTCATACAACTAATAAAGGAAAATAAACATGATGCACATCAACCATTGATTTTATCATCCTTTTTTGCTAATAATTGTATAAATCGGTATATCGGTTTGATCTTGTTTTGACAAATATGTTTAAGAATGTTTATTTCTATTTCAGGAAGCTGTGGCTGCAGCAATGATTATGTGATAAAACTGAAGAATGTTATTCAAATTTTTTTTGTATATATTTCAAAAAATGTAATTTTTTATTTAAAAAAAAAAAAAAAAAAAAAAAAGGTGTAAAGATTCTCCATTTTCAATTAGATTGGAAGCTTGTATTTACAATTGTTAGATCTTCGTTATTCCCCCACCCCCTGTATCTCTATTTCATTTTTACTTTGAAAATGAAATGGAACAGACAAATTTTACTTGTCAACTTAATAATGGTCTGTCTAGTCAAAAGGCCTCCAGTTGGTTTAGAATGGAGAATCTAAAAAAAAAATATGTAAAGTGTTTTTTTTTAGTTTCCTGAATTTTTATATACATTTTGTTATTGCTCCCTTTCAATTTTTATAAATTCCAGATTTTAAGTTTTGGATTTATGGGGCTTTATTCATAAAAAAGGGGGATTTTTCACACCTGGACAATAACTCAAAAAGGCTTTCACCAATGTCCATGAAACTTTGGTGAATTGTTTATATCTATTGACATAAGCTCCCTTTCCCTTTTTATTAATTTTAGGTTTTACGTTTTCTTAAGTAATGAATTTTTATACTTAAAAAAGGGGGATTTTATGCAGTTTTGGTGAAACTTAAAAGAGCAACGGCCGTATCATGTGCTAAAGCGCATCCCTTTATTGAAATGTGTTGTTGTTTTTACATATTATTTCTTTATTTTAATTATACAAATTTTGTATTGTTAAATATTTAAAGGGTGTGGAGTCTCAACAGGGTGAAATTTTCAGGACACAAGGGAGGTAATTCCTTTGTTATACTCATTATACTTGAAATTTCCTGAGTGTTTATATGGAATATAACTTTTTTAATTAAAATATTCACTTTTGTACACATTTTCTTTAAATATCAGATGTATACTTGCTAAAATTACTTTTATTTAGAGTTCTGTAAATAAAAAAAAATGTAAGCAGAGCTCTAGCTATAGATAATAGATTTGGAGGGTGGGAGAAATTGTGGGTAACTACAATTGATTAGGTGAAATTTCAAAAGACTTAAAAAGTGCATCTGATATTTATTTTTACCTAATGTTATTTCTGAAAGCAAATGGACAATAAGATGAGGACATAAACCACCTTCAAGGTTAGGATAGCAGCTCTGAAGGAAGATGGTCAATTAAATCTTCAACCCAGTCTGAGGCCTTACCATGAAAAATATGTGGTGAGTTGAAATATTCCACAAAACTAATGATCATATTATTATAGGCATTTTAAATTATTTGTTTATAATGAGTATGATTTTGAGGACATCTACATCAATGCTGAACAATTTTATAACACATTAAAAAGAAGATGTGGTATGATTGCCATTGAGACAACTATCCACAAAAGACCAAAATGACACAGACATTAACAAATATAGGTCACTGTACAGCCTTCAACAATGAGCAAAGCCCATACTGCATAGTCAACTATAAAAGGTTCTGATAAGACAATGTAAAACAATTCAAACAAGAAAACTAACGGCCTTATTTATGTAAAAAAAAATGAACGAAAAACAAATATGTAACACATAAACAAACGACAACCACTGAATTACAGGCTCCTGACTTGGGACAAGCATGTACATAAATAATGTGGCGGGGTTAAACATGTTAGCAGGATCCCAACCCTCCCCCTAACCTGGGACAGTGGTATAACAGTACAACATAAGAACGAACTATAAAAATCAGTTGAAAAAGGCTCAACTCATCAGATGCACAAAAATACAAATGGATGTGAACAACAACTTGTATTCAATTGAATTGTTTTGTACCTTAGGTATCAAGTTAACATACAGAAAATGATAGTATAAGACAAATTCATAAGAAATGTGACAAGGCATAATTTTGTTACACTTTTAAAAAAAATCTTATGGACAATTTAATCTTAAAAACATTTTTTTCCAGGTTGTTGAAATTACAATGTTTTCATGGTGTGGGGAGTAAGACTTGAATATCTGATATTGTTAACATGATGGTAGGTATACAAGCTTTTAGTTTTTTTCATAATTTAATAGTAATTGATATCAATTGTTTTTTAAAGGTTTGAAATACTATACTATATGATAAAGTACAAGTTTATTTTTGTATTGCAAACTTAATAGAATTGAAAATAGCAATCGAGAATGAGTTGGAGAGATAAAAAAAACATACAAAGAGCAGAAAACATAACCATTAGTTTGATTTTGAATACCAATTATTTTCTCACAGAATTTTGTATGTTATTCGAGAACTTTTACTCAATTATTATGATCTATATATATTTTTTAAAGTTGCGAATAACTGACCTTGAACTTTGTTTTACAGGTTAGCATCACAAGTTTCCTTTGGGTAACTTGCTTGAGGAGTAAAGAGAGCTGTTTAAGGTGAGAATTTATTAATCAACAAACAATTTAAATTTTAAGTATACATGTATCTATGCCCCTAGATATCTATGTATCCATTTTTACTGATTTTTTGTCCCTTTCCTGAACAAGAAATATGAAGGGGATATAACCTGATATCAAGTAAAAAAATAGCTTTTATAAAAAGATGCATAATAACTGCCTTACATTCAGTGGTTCATATATTCGTTTCAACTTTCAAAAGAATTTTATTCCTACATTTTTAACATAAATTTTGTGTGGAGTAAGTGTCAACTAAACAACAAATAACATACCGTATTCAATTATTTTAACTTTTTGTTTAGTGCATTTATCAGCAGCTTCTGCATTCATCATGTTGAATATTTCAAATAATTACTCATGGAAAATTGATGTTAAGGTGGTACCCAACACTTTCACTAAAATTAATTTGGCTCGTTTATATTTTCATAAAATTTTGACAAAGTATTACTTTTGACCCTTTGACAAAAATATAAAAATTTCAAAAACATTGAACGAACTATTTTATCAGATAAATTACACTGATTATATAGCAGTCTTACAAACACTACTTTTGATCATTAAAAAGCTTAATCCTCCCTAAATAACACGACGTAATTAAAACGTTTAGCTGATTTTACAGAGTTATCTCCCTGTAGTGTAAGGTACCACCTTAAGTCTCAGAAAAGTTTGGAAAGTTTATTTTTGTCTTCAGGAGCCTGTTTCTGGGGTTTTATGTTGATGTGTTACATATTTGTTTTTTGTTCATTTTTTGTACATAAATGAGGCCATTAGTTATCTTGATTGAATTGTTTTACAGATGTCATTTTGGGAATCTTTTATAGTTGACTTGATAATGGTTTATGGGCATTGCTCATTGTCGACGGTCATACAGTCTATAGTTGTTTTGAATTTCTGTATCATTTGGTCTCTTGTGGAGAGTTGTCTCATTGGCAATCATACCACATCTTCTATTTTTTATATTTCACATTCAGTGATATCAGGTTCTTTTTTTATTTGAAAAATTGCACATTAAATGTTATTATATTCCAGAATAATAATTAATTCGAAATCAAACAATAATTAAAACTTGACTTTATTTGTTTCAGTTGAAAGTGTCACCTTTGCTGCCTTGTGTGGTACAATCTTCAGACAATATCCTGCAAACCGTGGCTGAACTGTTACTATCTTTTTTTAGTAGAATCCTTAGACAGTAATCTTGTGGCAGAATGAGTTGTAAACAAATTGTTTTTATTCCTGTATTGAGTTTCAAATTGGATATTTTTTTATTTATATTATTTGTATTCCATTTGCATTCAATTATTGTTTTTTAATTGATGATTCATTAAAACTTAAATTTTGCGGGGTCCTAAAGGACTTTCTTAGAGGGGGCCAGCGCAATTAATTAAACAAAATTTTTCCCGCAACAGGGAGAGGAGACATCCCCATAAATATGCCTTTGAAATGGGGTGTTAAAGAAGATTTGTATTGTTTGTTTGTTTGTCCATCATCAGCTCTCATCCACAGCTTGGTAGATTTTCATTGAAACTTTCAGCTGATTTTCTGTACTAAAGGCAGTATGTTTTTTAATTTATTATAATGAAATTTTGGGTTTTCCCAACCTTTTTGAAGTGAAAACAATGGAACACAGTGTTGGCAGATACTGAAGATTATTTGAAAGTTTAGAGAAAGTCCCATTTAATCTTGATAATTGTGGGTTAAAGTTGTAGATGGATAAACAAACATATCATACACTTACTCACTTTACCTATTTGCGAATCCAGAACTTAACATAAAGGGCCCAACACCAGTCATTTCCTGTACAATCAACCAAATTTTTCCTCCGAAAGGGGTTTTGGGGGGGGGATATTTAATAAAGATTAATATGCTTAGAAATTTGGTGTGAGTAAATAAACTTTACTTTTTATTTTAAAACAGCATGTGATTAAAAATATGAAATGAATTGTTAAACATATCCTTGGTGATCTAATAATTTTTTGCACAGATCAAGATATTTAGTCAGTGGTGGATCCAGCAATTTTCCAGGAATACGGGGGGCACTGACTGCTTCAGCGGGGCCCTGCTCCAGTCATGTTTTAGTGATTCCCTAAATATTAAACCAAATTTTTCCCACTGAAGGGGGCCCTCTGAAAAATCCTCTTCATCCACGTCTCTGCTATTTTGTTTTTTTATAACCCAGTAAATAAGTTGAGTTTGTTCTCAAAAAATAATTTGATTCATGTATTTTTTATTGTAGCATAAACATAGCTTTAATTTCCTTTGTTTAAGAATTGTAATGTTTTTTTAATGTCATTTTTAAAAGTTGGCACTAATTGAGGATTCTGTTGTTTATGGAATTCTTTTATAAGTTTGGTTAGCAATAAAAAGGTTTTTTTTATTAAACAAAGAATAATTACTCTGTTTACAGAATTTAATACATGTATCAAAAATTAGACATGATTTAATTTAATTCATAATGCTTATTTAATTGGAAATTACATTAGGATTATCTCCCCCTAATTAGTATTCAAAACAATATTATAAAAACAACCCGGAAAATAAATAGAATCCTCAGTAATGTCAACATTTATTTTGTATAAATGTAATATTATGCTAATGATACAAAACCCATGATGCAGATCCTTTTCCTCCTTTTTATTGTAGAGATAATTTACAGACGTGTCCAAAATCATATCCCTAGAATCAATTTGTTTTTTGATATTCGTACACACCTAACAAAAGCAGATTGTGTTTGGTTCCATTTGGATATTTTGTATCATTGTGATATATCATAATAATTATAATTGGTAAATAAAATATATTTGAAAAACCAGCCTCATTTCATTTGAATTTGGATAAGTAAATGGGGGAAGAGATTTCTGTGGTCCACGGTATGACACACATGCAGATGATTTATATTTTCATTAGGTGTCGATCATCATCATTCAACTTTTTTAAGAATTTTTTGTGTAATTTCTTTGCTGGTTTGAATAAGACCCAAAATAAACGATGCTTTAAGCACTACCTTACAGAATTGATCATTGTGTTTGCTGATTACCATCATATAGCTACCAATGCTGTTAATAGGTGACTATAATGCTAAAAGGATTTATGTAAAATCATAATTATGCAAACTGTAGAAGAGGCTCGATAGCTCCATATCTGTATGCAGATGCCTCATGGTGTTTCATTATACATTTTACCCTATATTTCAGGTTCAATAAGCAGAGTGTTTTTATGCCCCATCTATGATAGTAGAGGGGCATTATGTTTTCTGGTCTGTTCGTCCGTTCGTCGTACCGTTCGTCCGTCTGTCCCGCTTCAGGTTAAAGTTTTTGGTCAAGGTAGGTTTTTTTTAAGCTGAAGTGCAATCAACATGAAATTTAGTATGTATGTTCCTTATGATATGATCTTTCTAATTTTACAGCCAAATTAGACTTTTGACCCCAATTTCACGGTCCAATTAAAATAGAAAAGGAAAGTGCAAGTTTCAGGTTAAAGTTTTTAGTCGAGGTAGTTTTTGATGAAGTCCAATCAACTTGAAACTTAGTACACAGATTCCCTATGGTATGATCTTTCTAATTTTAATGCCAAAGAAGACTTTTTACCCAATTTCATGTTCCATTGAACATGTAAAATGATAATGCGAGTGGGGGCATCCATGTTGGGTACTTTGAACACATTCTTGTTATGACATGAATTTGACATTTTTTAGGCAGCAACCATTTGATTTTCGGGGGGGGGGCTGGGGCTATGTTTTTTTTTGGAAAAAAAAGTTTGTTTCCAGGTTTTGGTGAAAAAATAATTTGTTTTGGACCATGAGAAAAAAAAATTTTGGTTTCACCCTCAGCTGCCACTATGTAATGCTAAAATTGAAAGAAAAAAAATGTTTTTGGTTTGTCGCTAAAAAAATATATTGTTCTTCGCCAAAGGCGAAAAAAAAAAGTTTGAACAGGAAAAAAAAACCATAGCCCCCCCCCCAGAAAATCAAATGGTTGCAACCTTATGTGTAATATGGCTGACTATATATTTGGTATATTATAAAATTATAAAAAAGGTATACATGTCCTTCATACAAAGATTACATCAGTGGTCTTTGTGTTATTGCGTTGGTCTCAAGTTGGACCCCCTGGCATGTTAAAACCAATGATTTAAAAAATGGCATTTGCTGCTGCTCTATTTGTGGATTGCACAAAGTAGGCTTAATATTCACGAACCTGTCCTGAATATGCATTTAATTGCAACAGGACTTTAAACAGTAATTCATTATTACCATCCTGAGGGAATGCCTAGCCTAAACAAGTCATGGTTCAGTGATTAATGTTCAGTTTTGTGATTATGTACTATTTGTTTCTCTCAAACAAGGTAATTCTTCAATATATTTCATTTCGTTTGAAATTGGGGTTTTCCCTTTAGGTATTTGTAGTTATTATATATAGATGGGAATTAGTGTAACTAGTTTTAGAACTAGTTCTGCAGGACTAGTACTATTTATAAAGTCTGATGTTACGTGTACAAAGCACGAGAAAAGTTTTGGCGGTTTCTACGGGTGGGGTACTATATAAAGTTTGGCATTAAAATGTATTAGTATCGAAGGTGCTCGCAGTTAGGTCGTATAGTACGAAGTTAGTCACATTAATGGCTGCTATGTTTATTACATGTATTTATATTATGTTGTTTGTATTATAGAGTGAAATAAAATTTGTATCGCAAGAGAAGATAATAATGTTACTGCGAGCAACTAACTCTATTTATGTGTTTGTTTTGTTTAAAGCCTAATTGAATTTAGAGTAGAAATACTTTAAATTCGGACGAGCAGGGCGAGGGAGAATTTAATGTTTATTTATGTTTTAATGGATGGAATGATTGTATGGTGCACATGTCTGTCTAACAAGGTTCTTCTGACCTTGACCTTATTTTCATGGATATTTGTTCATATTTAAATTTTGTGATAAGGATTATTTCTTGGATACTATAAGTAAAAGTTATAAGAGATATTCAAAAAGGGTCAACTATGTTTGGTATACAGAATGATTATATAAAGGTAAACATGTTTGTCTGATGAGGTACATCTGACCATGAACTTATTTTCATGTTTTTATAGCGCCTGCAACTTTAGTGGCAAAAGCAAGACTATCTAAGCCATCCTACATTTCGTTTGTAGTCTTCTACAAATATTCACTCAGTTTTTGAAATTTTAATAACTCTGTTCTAAACATGAACAGAAGTTTGTTTACAATCAAGCTAATATTCAGATGGAAATTTTGTAAAAATTTATTTCCTGTTTTTTTGTATATTACTTACAAGTGGTCTTAATTTTGCTAGCCTTCAACATTTTTCGAAATAGTGAAACATAGCAATCCTACATTCCGTCGTCGCCCCCACAAATATTCACTCTGTGGTTAAAGTTTTTGAAATTTTAATAACTTTCTTAAACTATCCTGGATTTGTACCAAACTTTGACAGAAGCTTAAAGCTTTTACAAAAATCTTCTCCTCTGAAACTACTGGGCTAAATTAAACTAAACTTGGCCACAATCATCATTGACAGTGGCGTAGCCAAGGTTGAAATGATGTGGATGCTTCGCCGAGCGGAGCGAGGCTAAAAAATTTTGGACCTTTTTATGCAGAAAATTATTTTTTATTTAAGCACATGTATGTGAAGTTAGCAGCCGGTTCGTTATTCGATATTCTCACACTCATTTAAGCGGTCTCAGGTAGGTTTTCACTATATATTTTGAATATCCAAGTGGCACTTTGGGCGCTCCGTAAACATGAAAGACAGGAAGTGTACCCAAATTCCTTTTAGTCACGTTTGTATCTACCTATTGACTAGATGTCTGCTTAATATTCAGCAGACTGGAGGATCAGGGGGCTATCCCCATTGCCCTGTGCCCTTTGTCCTAAAGTTTTGAATTTTTTTAACTGACAGTGACAATATAAGCCCTCCATAGATATCGAATATAACAATATTCTGGGAAATCCTTCTATTACAACCTTTATATATACAGAGTTTATAATTTAATTAAATGTTATGGACATTGAATGACCAGGGGGGTCTCACACTCATTTAAGCGGTCTCAGGTAGGTTTTCACTGTATATTTTGAATATCCAACTGGCACTTTGGGCGCTCCGTAAACATGAAAGACAGGAAGTGTACCCAAATTCCTTTTAGTCACGTTTGTATCTACCTATTGACTAGATGTCTGCTTAATATTAGGCAGATTGAAAGATCAGGGGGCTATCATCATAGCCCTGTGCCCTTTGTCCTAAAATTTTGATAATTTTTAACTGAAAAGTGACAATATAAGCCCTCCATAGATATCGAATATAACAATATTCTGGAAAATCCTTCTAATACAACCTTTATATATACAGAGTCTATAATTTAATTAAATGTTATGGACATTGAATGACCAGGGGGGTCTCACACTCATTTAAGCGGTCTCAGGTAGGTTTTCACTGTATATTTTGAATATCCAACTGGCACTTTGGGCGCTCCGTAAACATGAAAACAGGAAGTGTACCCAAATTCCTTTTAGTCACGTGTGTATCTACCTATTGACTAGATGTCTGCTTAATATTATGCAGATTGAAAGATCAGGGGGCTATCATCATTGCATGCCCTGTGCCCTTTGTCCTAAAATTTTGATAATTTTTAACTGAAAAGTGACAATATAAGCCCTCCATAGATATCGAATATAACAATATTCTGGAAAATCCTTCTAATACAACCTTTATATATACAGAGTCTATAATTTAATTAAATTTTATGAACATTGAATGACCAGGGGGGTCTCACACTCATTTAAGCGGTCTCAGATAGGTTTTCAATAGTCTATATATTTCTTTTTGGGGCATTCCATAAATATTTCTATATATAATTCATAATGTTTTCTAGAGTTAGTGGTTTTTCTTTTTGTTTAAAGATTCTTTAAAGAAATATCATGAATAAAAGTAAATCTTTGAAGTTGTTTTATTGACAACAATCTATATTATATAAAGACAAATATGCAACATAGAAAAGGGTTTATATTCGAGGACAACTAGAACTTACAACAGCTTGGAGAGGTCATTTTACGATTTCCTGCGTATCTTACCAGTCATTATAACTATGAAAATCATGTTATCAAGTATTTCTTTTTTTTCAAGATTTTCAACAAATTTTTGAATATCCAACCGACTGCTAGCAGCCGGTTGGATATTGAATATCGAATATCGAATAACGAACCGGCTGCTAACTTCACATACATTTTAAGCACATGTACTCCCCCAGAATCCGACACTAGTTACATTTTTGTTTAAATTCAAAATACCCACCTTTTCATATATTTATATTTTCAACTGAATTTTATTGTTTCCTCGAAAGTACCTTCATTTAATTCATGAATATTGCATTTAAAAGTTTCCCACCTAATTTTATATTTGACATATCAAAAACGGACCCCATTACAGCGGCACTTTTGTATAATTAAGGAACTTCAATATAGGAACTGAAGTGACTCTTCTTTCCAGGAATTTGCGTCTACAACCTTAGGTTTTTGATTTTTGATTACTAGTATTTAGCTAAACGCGTTGCAGGAGACATAAAAATACCGGGCCTCCGACCAACCGGTCGTGTTAGCACTCTCATGTGTACAATTTTTGTCAGATTAAGTGAAACGCATATCATCAGCAATGTCTTTGACACTTTCAAAAATAAGTAATATTCAAATATTTTTAACCAGTTATGACCCTTTGAAATATAAATGGTAATGGAAATCCCATTTCATTTGCTGTAAGCTTTAATTTCTCTGAAGATATTGAAAAGAGAAAAGAAAAAGAAAACAAGCGCTTTTTTAGTTATTCCCTTGTTCCTTGCCCTTTGATAGATAAAACATGACATGCACATTTGTGATGTGCATGGCGGGGAACAATTTGGACCTTTTCTTTAATTGAAAATAAAACTAGTATTTGAACCTAGATAGAAACGGGAATTCATAAGCCTAGGAATTTTCACGGTATATTACAAATTGATTTTTTTTATCACGTCGTTTACCATGTCACAAAAACGATATCAGGAGTCAGGATATGGTGTTTTAGTTGTTAGTTGCTATAGTCAGATGAGAAGACATCACTTCACTAGGTTCAATTTCAGAGGAAACATGTCCAAGGGTCTGCGTTTCATCATCCTCTCCGCTTACCTTAATTAGCCGATAACGTAGATTTTTTTGACGAACAAAAGTTAACTTGAAACACTATTCTGCGATTGGACTATCTTGTTTACATATTCTAATTTATCCTGAATGAAAGACCATGCAGGCATACTGCTTCGAAAATGACTGGATATTAACCTCAGCCTTGATACATTTGGATACTTCTGAGTTGAAGTCTGCTATTTTATTTTTTTGGTCAAAATGATGTGGATGCTTGAGCATCTGATGGTTTATATCAGGTTAATTAGTGTAAATGTGTATTCATGTGTTGTTTTTGATTTTTGTTGTCTAAATGTACCTTAATCATTCTAATCATTTTCTGTGCTTTATTTTGTAATTCATTCATTTGATTGTATAGCTCAAATTTTGGGCACCATGATTGGTTAATAAAAATTATCTTATCTTATCTATCTACATGCAAGCTACGCCACTGATTGAGGTATTTAGTTTAAAAAATGTGTGGTGTGACCTGGCCAACCAACCCAGACCAATAAGGTCTAGATCACTTACCTGCTGATAGAGCACCTGCTGATATAGCACCATCAGCTGGCGATATGGCACCTTTTTGGGAAAATTTGATTTGCCTCCCTTTGCACAGTGTCTTAAGTTTTCAGAGAAAAAACTATTATTGATATAATTTAACTAATTGCCAAAAAAAACCACATTGTGTTCTTCCACAACCGTTTTTAAACTTAATAAAATATATCCACAAATGTGTATTTTCACAAACAGATCTAATTTACAACTATTTTCTTCTCATTTTAAGTTAATTTAAATTGTTTTGTCGGAATTAATTTGAATAAATACCCTGAAATTGTAAGTATTTTTTAATTGGCTTTGTAGTATCTCCTTTAGATTTAAATAATATGTAAACTATAAGCTAAAAGAATAAGATTTAATTTTCGTTCTTAATATTTTTCATATAACTCACCAATAACAATGCCTGACCTGTCATATATATGCATGAAGTTCTGGAAGGGATGTTTATATATATATATTAGAGAATAATAGAAAAAGACAACAGAATGGACACAAAAAGGAAATTAAAAACAATCGGATAACAATAGAGAATAATATATGTAAACAACAACTTAAAGACAAAAATGTAAACCTCGTTCTAATTAGACAAACAATGGTGCCTGTCATACACATGCATGAAGGTCTGGATGGGTTGTTGATATAACAGAAAATAACGGAAAAAGAAGACAGAATGGACAAAAATGAATAGATAATAATATTGGGGGAAAAGAAGAGAATAATGGCATAAAATATAATGAACTTATAGATCGAGCAGGAGCATTTTTTTCTATTTGAATTTAAAGCACAATGAAATAACTGCCTCTAAAGCTAGATTGTTCAACACATACACACTTGGATATCCACAAATGTTCTAGTAAGAAGACAATCGAAAAATAAATCAAGACCACTTAGAAAAAACACTGTTTTTTTTCACGGTATCTTATACAATTTTACTAACAGGGTGATAAGTTCTATTCAGGCAAAAACTACAGTTACCATCATCCGCTTGTCAACAGTTAAACTGTAGACGCATTTTTCGCGAATTTATAGTTTGTAAGGGTTATTCACTGGGGTAAAGCTGATGACCGTAACTGCATTCACGGTCATCCCAAGATGTCAGCTGAAAAATTAGGTCAGTATTTTTATTGTCTGTTAAGGTGTTTCTACATCATTTTCTTTACAAAGCATACTTTGATACGATGTAAATTTATAAAAGATTCACACGGAAGTCACAAATCTCTACCGAGGAACGTGTACAAAACGGGAATTTGTATTTGAAAAATTCGCTAGGATGACCGTAAATCGTAAATGAGATGACCGTAACAGGATTAGCGATTCATAACAAGGCTGACCGTAATTGGTTAAAAGATGACCGTAAATTGTTAAGGATGACCGTAATTTATAAAGAATGACTAAATTTAAAAGGATGACCGTCAATTGAAAGAAATATCCATATATGTATGCATTGTCTTTTGTTGAGTTAGTCGCCATAGGGGATCGGTAAGTTCTTTTTAACTATTTGGCGTATTTTGAGTTTATATGAAAATGATAGTAAATAGCATAATCGATGTTCTGGGTAGTTTTGATTTAAATGGACACTATAGAAAATAGACACCTGCAAACAATATGTGATTTTAACTGTGTAACTGAGTGGACCGTATTAAATGAAACTCGTATGTCTGTTTATTTTGCTATCTTCTGCATATTTAAAAAAAAATGCAACTGAAAAACGAGGTAAGTTAGTTTTTTTTTCTCAAACATAGACTTTATATAACTTTTACATACATAAAGGTACTGCCATGCTTTAAGGTTTATGAACCCTTCTGTAGCACTTTTTGTACGATTTTTTTTTCAAACATCAATTGCATCAAAACTACAGATATAATGAATAATAGAAACAGCCCATTTTAAACATATACTAGGGGGAAACTTGATGCAAATCATTATTATGTACTGGTGCATTGCATGTAATAGAAAAAGAGTATACTTTGTGGCAAATAAACCAAGATTTTTATCGAAAATCCACAGCCTTTAATAAAGAGATTTTTGTTATAAAATTTGAAACATAGATTACTCACTTGCTTTTCTATGATGTGCTAGTGTTTATTTTTCATCAAAAGTTCTAACCAACCTGTACGGGAGAAAGGTTGAAAGACCAGTCACAATTGGTTTTACATTGGTCTTTTCTCTTTTAATTAAATACAAATAATAATAAACCTTTTGGACAAATAAAGAGTTCATAAGATAAAATATTCCCTGTGGAACACCTCTCCGCCCCCCTTTTTGTACTCTGTATTTTCAACCCTCGAATTAAGCTTTTCAATCTAATTAAAATTAAAACCTTGCTTTCTAACCAATCTGTTCATGTACCGGACCGGCAACTTTCTTTATTCAGTACGAAAATCTACAGTGCCGTTATACACATGCATGTTGCTTGCTTGGAGTATATGCCCCGAAAAGAAAGGAATAGCCTAACTCCAAGATACCGTATATTCCTGCATCACGTGATTTTTACCACGTGGAGCTTACATTAGAATAAATACCGAATATGGAAAGTGAAACTACAATTCAAAACATAAAGTCCGAAGGCACAAAAGAGAAAAAAGAAGGGTGTTTTGGCAAAGGGTGCCGGGATAATTCTCTCTGTGATCAAAATATACGTGAAATATTTGCCAATGCCTCTTTTTTGTTCTATAAATTCTAACCCAGAGTTTTCTATCTGTTACTCCATGCCAAGAAAACCTCGCTAAAAATTCCGATCGACCTCCTACGGCACCCATTAGTATTTAAAGATTTGATTTCATTCAACAAATTAATTTATGACCTTCATGTACGTGTCGCTTAGAACACAGCCATATACCAAATGGTCTATATTAATCATCCATGTAATTTGCTCTATGGGGTGTTTGCAGAATTTCAACGGAGGCAATTTCTTGGCATGAATTTCAAAATACCTTGTGCAGAGTAACTTAAGGTTTACTTGATTTGGTCCATATTTTTATTTGTTCTAACCAATAACTACATTAATAAACTTGTTTTAAGGAAATCAATGCTAGCACTGCATGCAATAATCCTATATCTATCGGTCATCAATTTTTTGTCTACCTTTATGATAATGTTGTTTAATAAATACGCCTTACAACAACACGATTAATTATTTGATACAAAAAAGTTAATACAATTGAATTAATACGGATATTTCTTAGAAATGACGATTATACTACGAAAGTTACGGTCATCCTTTATAAATTACGGTCATCCTTTCGAAATTACGGTCATCATTTTAACAATCACGGTCATCCTTATTATATGTTACGGTCATCTTGAAAATATTTTAAAGATGATTTACGGTCATCTTAGCGATTTTTTCAAATTCAATTTCCCGTTCTATACACGTTCCTCGGTAGAGATTTGTGACTTCTGTGTGAATCGTTTATAAATTTACATCGTACCAATGTATGCTTTGTAAAGAAAATGATGTAAAAACACCTTAACAGACAATAAAAATACTGACCTAATTTTTCAGCTGACATCTTGGGATGACCGTGAATGCAGTTACGGTCATCAGCTTTACCCCAGTGGTTATTGCAAACTTTGCAAACGTATGTTAGAAACAAAGGATATAAACGTGTGCTCGCTGAACCGTTTTTATCGTTTTTGTTAGAAAGAAATGCACTCTAGATACGGAACAACTTCAGTTTTTTTGTAGGGTTCGTGTTGATCAGTCTTAAGTTTATAGTTGTGTGTTTTGTGTACTTTTGTTTGTTAGTAATTTTTTCTTTTCTCCATGGTGGTGTCAGTTTATTTTCGACTTGTTAGTTTGAATATCCCTATGATATCTTTTGCATCTTATTTGTTTTCAATTAAAGTAAAACAGCTTGCTGAATGAGTGACAGTATTTTCAATTCTTTCTATTATAAAAATAATAATCCACGACTAAAAGATTGAATTTTCAGAGAAGAATTAAGCGCGTTACATTCTAAGCTCTGTGGACAATTTAATTTTGAGAAACCGTAGGACTTGACTACAGCTAACTTGAAAATAGCATTGTTCGAATCGTATTATCAGATTATTACATGGCATTTTTCATATCGCATGTATTATCGGGCACAGGACGTTTGCGCTTTTTTACCTGTAAAACGATAGGACATTTGCGCTTCAATTTTGATTCACCTGTATTAAATTGACCGGACATTTGCGCTTTTTACCTAAAGTGGTCTACCTGTAATCTTAATGAGAAGTAATCATTAAGCTAAAAATAATAACTTATATTTGTCATTATAGTTAGTTCACATTTACAGAGTCTTGAACATGGAGTTTAAAGTTATAGAGACTAGTAAATGAAAAAAATGTTTATGATTAGGTACATTAATGAACAGGCTCCCCAAACAAGAATTGAGAAGTAGAAACTCGATCATTTATTTAAGTACCAATCAGGACAGATAACAAGAGCAAGATTTGTTCACTCATTGGGCTTCGAATATCAAGCTATAACTGACCTGTAATTGTGATGACAGTACATGCATGGTTTTATTTCATAAGAATGTGTACTTTTAGCTGTACATAAACTTTTAAACAAATATCAACAATATGACATGTTTGTGCTATGAAATGATTTTTAAACTTTTAACCATAAAGAATGACTTTAACTCTGCCCGGTCAAACCTGCCGGTCCCAAGCCCGGATAAAAGAAAAGGGAAGTCATAGATATATATATAAAAAAAGCGCAAATGTCCTATGTGAAAAGCGCAAATGTCCATTTTTAAAACAATTTCCCGAGTGTTTAATTTTTATACGACAATTCTTTTCTTCGACGCCTCCGGGTGCGGGAATTAATTTTTTATTTTTTTTTGTAAAATTATTAATCAGACTAGACTTCGTGAACTTTGTTATTTCCCGAGTGTTTAATTTTTATACGACAATTCTTTTCTTACAAAGATATTTTTCGCTGGTATTTACTGATTGTCAAAGTCATGTGATTTGCTATGGTGGAGTTGACCAGTGCGTTAAAAAAACGTCACTCGGTCATTTTGAAATTCAAATTACAGTAATACACATAGCTTAGGCTGAGAATGTCATGACAATCAGGAAACCTCCAAAGCGACACAGGATTGAGCAAGAACGTATTGACGTCTATTTCACTATTCCACCAAACAGAAAGTAATAGTAAATACTCTATAAACTATTATACTCTCATGAAAAAGTTCCATAATATTATTTACCTACGAAAACAACCCCAAATGCCCAAGCTTATTTTATAAATAACAAAGTTGAATAATGATCCCCAGTCATCCCGCCGCATTTTTGCACCTGTTCCAAGTCAGGAGCCTCTGGCCTTTGTTAGTTTTGTATTATTTTATTTTTAGTTTCTTGTGTAGAATAAATTATTTGGAAATTAGTATGGCGTTCATTATCACTGAACTAGTATATATTTGCTTAGGGGCCAGCTGAAGGACGCCTCCGGGTGCGGGAATTTCTCGCTACATTGAAGACCTGTTCGTGACCTTCTGCTGTTGTTTTTTCTATGGTCGTGTTGTTGTCTTTTTGACACATTCCCCATTCCCCATTTCCATTCTCAATTTTAGAATAAGCTCAATTTGAGGAGGCAGTCTGAGAAAGAAATAATTGACTCTGATTCTTGCCTTAAACAAAAATTCTGGCCGTATCTGGATTGAAAACAATAGTCTTGTCCACTTTTTTGCTATTAAAAACGAAAATTTGCAACAAAATTATTTAGCATGAAATGAACATGATGAAAAAAACGGGCGTAGTTTTTTTGTGGCCGGGGTTTGCATGTCTGACAGGAATGTCTGTTTCGCCGGACCTATATATATTGAATACTTTTTCAAGACCAGACTGTAACCTGCCTGCTGGGTGTAACCTTTAGGTCTCCATTTGTCGACCTTCATTCTAACTTCGTTGTCATTTCAGACACTTTCGTAATCTTTGGTGAATTTGGAACCCCTCACTTCGGTTCTCTAAGTTATGTTTGGTGAAACATATCAATCAAACATTTTGATAAAAACTGCTTGTTTGTCTTTTTTAACTCGTGTCGGTCGTATTGTAAATTTAATCGAATTTCCTTGTCTATTTTTTACTGACAAGTCCTACCTATATCAAATATATCAGTACATAGCTTTGGATCAATACTATCATTTTATGATAGAGAATTAATAGGGAGAATACAGCATAAAAAATGTCAAAGCCTTACACTTTACAGCAACTATAACATATACATGCCCCAAGACAGGAAACGTTTAAATAGTGCATATTACCCTTATTTTATGTTTTTAAGACTAAAAAGGTACAAAACAATGTTTCGCCTCGCTCCGCTCGGCGAAATTCAAAATCTCCGCCCCCTCCTTTCAAAAATCCTGGATCCGCCCCTTATAGCCTCCCCCTCATCTTACTAGAAACCAAAAAGTAGCTAGCTCCCTTAAAAGCACGCAGAGACAAAACTGTGTCTACAAAATATTCAATGTTTTAATATGACCTAATATGTCTCGGACATATTCGTCATATTCGTCTCAAGGACGCACGTGACCTTAGATATCATAGTATCATACGTCCTTGCTCTACATGCAGACTGGTAAGAATGTTTAAACGGCAAATTTAATATTATCTTTACAATGTGACCTAAATTACATGCATGAGGGTCATGCATTGATCACAGGAACTTTGAGCCTCAATTACTGATTTAACGTTCGCAATTGTTAAATTGTCACCGCTACTCAAACGAAGTTTCTTACTTACGGTAGTTGGAGGGTCTAAATTAAAAACGATTGATTTTTTGAATAATTTGCAAAAATGTGGTTTGTATGCTTTTTCTTAAATATAATTAAGAATTGAATGCTTCTTTTTGTAAATTTATTGGGGTGTAAAAGCGTTGACCGAAGTACATTTTGTATGAAGCGCGGAAGCGCTTCATACTAAAAATGTGCGCACGGTCAACGCTTTTACAACCCTATAAAGTTACAAAAAGAAGCATTCAATACTTAATAATTACATTTTTTAGCTTTGATCATGAGAACACGAATTTTATAAATTTTGTATATTATTCACCTGTGCACTTTATTTTGGGACCACGTGCTATCATGAATGAAAAGTTTTATTGAGTGATGCAATTGCTTACGGCATAACAAGTGATGTGCCGTTAGCCAATCAAAATAAAGTATCATAATGAAACATACATCTAATGTAATTATAAAGAATTATCGGTCACGGAACTTTTTTTCAAGCTGCAGGCGGCGCAAAATTGTTAAATTTTGTATAGTTCAGATATAAGTAACCCAATTATGTGTGGTAAAAAGAAAACTAAATCATTCTTGTATTTTCAGAAAAAAATGTAAGAAGATACTGCCTTGATAGTGTTCTTTCAGAAAATAGAATATAGGAAGAAAACACAGTGGGCAAATTCATAACATATTTCTGTGTAAAAGAAATGTTATATGAGTTATCTCACCATGACATTCTACTCTCGAAATTTGCACATTTCGTTAAATTTCTAGCCCGGGTGTTTTCTGCCTTTTTGCAGTTTTCATTAAATTTCTAACCCGGTTTTTACAGTCAAAGATGGAGGAAGGCACCATAATTGCGATAAAATGTTACGTTTTCAAATTTGTTTTAATCAATTTTTTCAAGTTTAACGTTACTGACAAATCATGTAAAAACGTGTTAAATATTTCATTTCAGATCTGGAATCAAATATCGAGTCACATTGGCAGATGCGTCAATTTTGCCTGCGTTGCAGTATTTATTAAGGACATATGGACTTATACTATATTATATCATTGGTATGTGCAAGATAAGATACCAGTAGGAGGATAGACATTTTAATCACATAAAAAGGATCTATAGCAAAATAGAAAATGACACAATTTCAAAATTTAGAATAAAAATGGTAAAAAAAATAATATTCTTATTTCAACTTGATTAAATTCTGATCTATTGACTTGCGTGTTCGTCTTATATGAGGATAACGAAATAAAGGCCAAAGAAAAATCATATCCGATGCGAAAGATACCACAGGGACATTCAAACTCATAAGTCAAAAATAAATCGACTACGTCATGGCTTTACAAAAAGAAAAAGACAAATAGACAAAAAGACAAACAAACAAATAATTGTACACTCAACACAACAAAGAAAACTAAAGACTGAGCAAAAAGAATGCTTCCAAAAACCAGGGGTGATCTCGGTTCCTCTGGAAGGGCAAACAGATCCGACTGTGCACGTGGCACCCGTCGTGTTGCCAATGTAAGTACAGACCCGGTAATAAATCTAAGTCGGTAGGTCACATTCGGGGGAAAAAAGGGGCTGGATTGGGAAGAGTTACGACATTAGGTTCTCACGTGCTGTCATCTGGCCATGGGAACGGATATTCCATGTAACAGGCAAAATGTTATACTAGTAAATCTTAAACGTCAATACGGAACCGGGGATATTGAATGATCGAGATGGAAAAAAGAGACATCGTGAGGATGGACCAAAGAACACCATGCATTTGTTAGGCTGATATATATAAAAAAAGAATTGTCCGTACCTTCTTGTTGCAGTAGGTAACACCGACAATGATGACAACGTATGGAACGTCATAACCTGCTTTATAAGAAGAAAACACAATGGCATGATGTCAATGTTGCTTACGTCAATTCAAAACACTATAAAATGAAATGAATTCTCCATTACTTGATGTGAAAACTTCTTTACGTGATGTATAGTTAGTTCATTAGATTATGTGTATACTTCATAAGATTACGTCAATACTTCATTATGTGAATACTTTATTAGACGATATAAAAACTTCATTACAGTACGTGAACAATTCATTACATGATGTGATTACTTCATTAAATGATTATGTGAACACTTCATTAGATTATGTGAAAACTTCATAACATGACGTAAAAACTTTATAACATGATGTGAATACTTCATTACAAGATGTAAAAACTTCATTACATGATGTGAAAACTTCATTACATGATGTGATTACTTCATTAAATGATTATGTGAACACTTCATTAGATTATGTGAATACTTCATTACATGAAGTGAAAACTTCGTAACATGACGTAAAAACTTTATAACATGATGTGAATACTTCATTACATGATGTAAAAACTTCATTACATGATGTGAAAACTTCAGTGCATGATGTGATTACTTCATTAGAGTATGTGAATACTTCATTACATTATGTGAATACTTCATTACATGATGTGAAAATTTCATTGCATGATGTGAAAACTTCATTGCATGATGTGAAAACTTCATTGCATGATGTGAAAACTTCATTGCATGATGTGAAAACTTCATTGCGTGATGTGATTACTTCATTAGATTATGTGAATACTTCATTGAATTATGTGAATACTTCATTACATGATGTGAATACTTCATTACATGATGTGAATACTTCATTACATGATGTGAAAAATTCATTACATGACTTGTATACTTCATGAGATGATGTGAAATCTTCATTACGTGACGTGAAAACTTCATAACATGACGCTAAAACTTCATTACATGATGTGAATACTTCATTACATGATGTAAACACTTCATTATAGTTGTTAATTTATGTGTCATGTTGGTCTCTTGTGGAGAGTTGTCTCATTGGCAATAATACCACATCTTCTTTTTTTTTTATATCAATAACAATTGTACTGTAATGATAGGTATCCCCAATACAATAAATATGATCACTTTTTGCAAACCATTTGACCTCTTTTAAAGTTATTCATTTCAATCTAATTCCAATACAGATAAAATGAACAAAGAGGTTTTTAAACAAGAACATTATTGTGCTCTATCCTTTTCATCATATACTGATAAAATGACATGTGTAGTTTCCAGAAGACTAAGAGTTCCACGCGTCAAACATTGAAGAGTTGGTGAAACCTAAATAATAAATGCAATGGAAATGATGGAATGTTTCTCATCCATAGTTTATACGACGATTTTTTGCATGAACCCCCTGAGGGGTTCATGCTTATATATTGGCGAGTTTTGGATGTGTCTATGGGCCACTCGATATCTCTCGGCCGGAAGTCAGAATAAAATTATCGGAACGTCTCTAAAGTTTTCGGTCATTTATTCAGGTCTTAACAGGTTGTTGGCTACGTCTTTGATGTGGTCCATTGACGGCTCTTGACGACGCATTTATATTTGTTTTAAAATGTGCACTGTGTGGATCTGGGTCAATTATAGCGTGGTATTGTCTGTTGTCTCGATAACATGTAAACTAATTATGTTTGAAGATTTAACCACGGGATACTGTGTATTTCATCATACTAGACTTACGGGAGATAACATTCTGGTTGAAATATTGTAATATTAGATCGGAAAACAGAAAGATAATATTAGATTGGAAAACAGAAAGATAATATTAGTTCGGAAAACAGAAAGATAATATTAGTTCGGAAAACAGGAAGATAATATTCTTATCAAAAGTATTTAATTCAATCGGAATCAAACAAATATATACAAAATAAATATTGCATTTATGTTCCTGGAGAAACTACCAATGATTGGAATCAGAATATTTTCAGAGTTGCATTAAAGTATTTTACATGACAAGATACTCTGCTTTGGTATTTTTAGATATTCATTTGTAAAGGAAAAATAAAAATTAAATCTAAAGACATTCTTGCATCCTACAAAAAAAGATGTGTATAAACAAAAATCATAATATTTCTACATTAATTATTTTAGTTTTTACACTTTATGAGTAATTATTATTTATTTTTTTTGTATTGTACAGTAATATATCTATAAAACGGAAAGTAAGATCAATTTATTAAATATTTAAATTTTAAACGGTCGTGAATAAAAATACTTGATTGTGTGTTTTCAATTCATAAAGCATGATTTTAAATCCTTGCAGCTCACAACAACCGTACAAATTATTTACAATAATTACAACAACATTTAATTACAACCCCAATGTTGATTATTTTATACTGTTAATATTGAGTCTTATGTAGACGAAACGCGCGTCTTGCGTATTAAATGATAATCCTGATAGTTGTCTCATTGGCAATCATACCACTTCTTTTTTTTTTATATTTTTTTTTTTTTTCATTCGAGCGTTACTAATGCTTTTTTGGTAGACTTAACTAGTGTCTGGCGTGTTTTTTTATATCTACATACCTTTTTATATAAATTGGTTATTTTGAAAGTGTGTACAGGTATTCATAAACTTCGGAGTTAAGAAATTCTTTGGCAAAGTTTGTTTCTCTGTATAATTTTTGAATTGGTTTAAGTAAAATCAGGAAATCCTTAAAATTTGAGATGTTTTATGAGACCAAAATAAATCTCTTCATAAGAAGTCCCAATCAATTGCATGCAACAGGTTTGACCGCATACAGCATCTTCCATGAGTAAAGACAGCAGGCTGAGCTTCAAATACGAGTTGAGAATATAAAGGCATTCATTTAGGAAACAAAATATAAAGATATGATAGAAAAATAAATGCATCCAGAATTTCATATTATAAAGCAAACGGAGTGCATAAATTTATATTGCAATAGGTTTGTGCAATTTGCATAAGTCATCCGGTTAGTAGAAATTAGGATTTGCCAATTGATGGGCTGTAATCGGAAAAAAATATGTGCATTCCCAAGTAATATATAAAATAGTCGAGCTTTAAAAGAACTATTCAAATATAAGCTGTAAATGTATTCGTTCAATCGGCTTCTTCTATTCACAGTCAACAATTATTTCAATTCAAAATCAAACACAAATTATGCAACAATATTTTGGTGACCCGGCAGTCAGCGGTCTTAGGTTCATGTATTGCTTTTCTTTTTCTTTTTTTTAAAGAAAGCAACTTGGTTTTTGATTGGTCAAAGTATAAACTAAGAACAATAATGCTTCTTGCAAATATTTGCGGCAATGTTGCTGCAAATAGTTGCGACAATATTGCTGCAAATAGTTGCGACAATATTGCTGCAAATATTCATTTTTCGTATGCAAATTAGTTTTCTTGCAAACGGAATTATTTATATGCAGTCTTTGTAAGTACCAACCAAACCGTTTTCACAAGAATAACAAGGCAGTTTTCTAACTGTCAAATAAGCATCGCCCAAAGAAGAAAAAACTTGATGGAAATTTCTGATACCAGGAACGGGTTTGAAAGATATTTTGTCATGATCTATACTCCCGACATATCTGAATATTCGGCACTTACAATACAATGACTTATAGTTTCCTTCAAATGTTAGCCGCAATATTAAAAAAAAAATCTGCCGCAGATTGTATCATTTTGTTCTCGCGAAAAAAAGCCATGTCTACTTGTTTTTTAAGAAGCCCCCGGCTGCGTCCTTATGATCCTTTGTGTGAGAAGTTTCGAAATAATCTCGAATAAAAAGTTCATATCCGTGTTTGGAACAAATGTCGGTCAACATTCCAAAACAATTTCGTGACTTATATATTGAACCGGACAACTGACCTGTCCATCAGTAATATCGAATCATATCTAGATAGTCCTTGACAACGGGTTTGAACTTTTTGGGTAAACAATTGGTCATGTTTCTCATCCAGGCTTATTACCAAAAAACAAATGCTCAGTACTAATACATGGAATTTCCGGCAAACTTTCTACTCCGCCTACCCCCAGAATAACATGTCGATAAAGTGCATTTTCTTCTAAGTGTATTTTTTTTCCTTTAAATTCACAGTGATATATTCGTACCGTTCTCAAGATACATTGGGAGCATCATCCGAAACATTCAAATCTTCGTCCCTATTTTTTTTAAGAAGCCTCTTTAAATAGTGCTAAAAGATAGAATCTCTGAAAAGAAATGCTACGATACAATTACGCACCCAAGTTTTACTCGTTTTAAAAATTTTGAAAGTTCTGCACCCAATGCAATTTAAAAGTTGCGGGCAAAATAAAACCCGAAGATTCAATCTGTTCCGCGTCAAGGGCAACACTTTTCAATATCACGGAATAACAAAAAGGATCCGAAAAATAAGTAACACATAGATAAATCAAATTGTAGTTTAAAAAGTCTCTCTCTATATATGTAGATGAACAATTAATGCATGCACCGACAATCGACTAAGTAGTGCCCTTGATCTGAGTGTTTTTATGGCGCCGTTTTTTTCTTCTTCAAAGTGTTGTTGTTTTCGCTATTCGAAACGACGTCAGGTTGTTGCCGTAATAAAGGAGTAGGGGCTTTAATGGCCTAAAATGGCCCCAGATTTACAAGATAATAAAAATTCTAACAGAGCAGATTTTTCTCTATAAATTATTAGAATATGAGTAAATTATTTAAAAAAAATGTTTTTACTTAACTACAAAAGGTTCAATGACGTCACAATGGTAGGTGTAAATGACGTCATTATTGGGAAAATAAGCAAAATTACCGAAAATTTGATGGTTTTTCTAAATTTTGACCACCGCACCATGCTTGCACCAATTAGAAATTTTAACATTTTGACAAGTTCATACATATCAAACTTCGGATAAAAAATCTTTTTGGTGCAAGGTTGGTGCGATAGTTTATTTTATATTTTTTATAGCCAAGCGGAGCAATAAAAAGCTGAAATTTGCCGTCCAAATTGGACCTTTTCATCTGACAAAGTTTAGTTTATACATTTGTACATTCTTATGCCTATAGAAACTTATTTTTTTTGTTTATGAATGTAAAGTGTATTCCTAATTATATATTTTCTTAAGTATATCTAGTTAAGTTTCTTTAAAAAAATCCGACAGCAATGACCTTCATGTGTAAGGCAGTCAATAATAATTGTTAACAACTTTGAGGACATTTTTTTTTATTATGAAATTTTAGATAGACCTTCAATATAACAAAATCTGTACATTTTTGATGTTTTTGCTAATTATAAATTCAAAATTTGTTGTTTGAATGGGGCAATCTTCTCTCTCTGGTATTAGGGTCAGATCCATGATTTATGTAACGGAAAAAAAAGGGGGGGGGGGGGGGGGGGTGTATTTTACTTAAATTTCCATAATTGGCGAGAAACACGAGATTTATTTCGAAAATGATCCTACCTATATTCCAATTGGATGTGTCTTTGTGGGGAATGTGCATAGAGAACAAGTTCTTAAAAATTTGATGGTAAAAAATGGAAACAGCATAAGGTAGACTATCCATATATCCGGTATAAACGTAGAAATATATAATTATATAAGTACGACTGAGCCTGTGACAACTATACAACAGATTTATCCATTGTATCACCAGCAGTGATGGTGATACATGGCTATGTACATTATGTATATACAACTCGTCTAAACATCAACCCAACAATGTAAGATCTGTAAATTTGCAAATGTATATATATATATATATATGGATTGATTGATTGATTGTTGGTTGCTTAACGTCCAGTGGCAAATATTTCATGCATATTCAGTACGAGAACAAGTTCACAATAAATACAATAGGTAGGTTGATACAATAGAGGTCATCTGGGATGAAGGTCGGAGAAATTTGGACTGCCACCGGAAAAAGAGGGCATATTGGATAGGGACAGAAAATTTGCCTTGCAACAGGCCACCTACGGACCCCTCAGAGAGTTGTTGCAAAGGTTCTAAACGCGCAAAGAGCGTGGCCCACTCTTTACACGAGGCATCGGATTTAACGTCCCCCTTCTGACCGGACGTGACTGTGAACTTGTTACATCCCGCACAGCCAAACGGACGCCCCACTTCGGCAAGTGTGTTACTGCCGGTCGGGAGAAGACCAAGTGACCATATTTCTATACCCCAGTCACCCTTGGGGATTATATATATGGATAATTGACCTTTCCATGCATAGAAACAAGAGCCTGAAGTCTGTAAGCATACTACATGTCTGTTGCCTTTTTAAAGGCTATGTTTTGAATAGTTTTATAATCATGCGTAAAAATGAAGTGTACATTTTAAAATGTGACCCGGCTTTGTTGTTAAGCCCCATTTGTGGGCATTATGTTTTCTGGTCTATGCGTCTGTTTGTCCATGCATATGTCAGTCTGTTCGTCCGTGCGTATGTCAGTCTGTTCATCCGATTGTCCTTGTGTCTCGCTTCAGGTTTAAGTGTTTGGTCAAGGTAGTTGAATCTGACATCAGACTTTTTTTGAAGTAAATTTTACTGTGTGTATTGTGTGTTTGATTTTTTTCTACTTTGCCTAGAGGTAAAGGGAGAGGGGGTTTGAGATAGCAAAAATAACATGTTTAAATCTGCCGATTTTTTGGGCCTGTCCTAACCTAGGATTTCCTGGCCATTGTTAGTCTTGCAATTTGGGCATCCATGTACTAAAGACACATTCTTGTTTTCAATAATTTTGACGAATATATAATGAATATTGTCATGATGATCAAAGACCAAGTCATACGACACTAAGATTAGTAAAGGCGAAAAGTAAACTAGTCACATTGACAAAAACTACAAAAAAACAAATGATATATATATAATGAATATAGAAAAAATCTAAGAATACAGATTTATTTGATATAGTAGCATGTTCCAGTTTTGTAATTCTATAGAATGATACGGTTATAAGTCTGGACGACTGAAATAGATAATAGAAATAAGATGAATTTCAAAAAGTCAACCCTAACGATCCTTTACATAAGTCTAGAAGGGGAGGGGGTGTACTTCAATACTTAAATGATAGGGGGTGCAGCTGTTTTGTCACCTTACCCAGTTTTACATTTTAAAAATATATACCTTTTCATAATTTGCTTAGGAAAAAAAGTTATATCATATATATCTGATAGTTTTCTTAACTTTTCACTTATTCAAGCATAAAAAGGTGTAAATAGAAGTGCCCCCTTCAACCCCAATCCCTTCCGGAAACATAACTACTGCCATGGAAATACACTGACTTTGGAATGTGTCTGTATCTATTTATTTAAGATAATCAATATTAAGATTTCTTAGCGCTAAATGTGTCTTGCCTTTATATCATTCTTCTTGTCGCTGATAAGTGAGACCCAACCCAGCATCAGATGCACAATCTGTATATATCAGCAATACCCGGTGTTTTGTTTTGTTTGTTCCTGTTTCAATATTGCTTTCCCCCTTAATATTTACCTTGGAGTTCGTTTCTTTTTACAATTTACATCTTAAATTGCCTTTCTGTTTCAATATATTTAAAATTAAATCTTGTAAATAGAAAACAAATCGCGGTTGCCATGGGCACAGATATGTTGCTAGGGAGAAACAACAGTGAATTTGGCAAAAATGTGCAATTAATTATGTTATATTTAAATAGTGTACAAGTGTAAAGTTCACTACATGCTAAACAGGTTCAATTTCAAATAAAGATATATTAAAGCTGTATAATAATCATATTTGATGAATTTAACCCCGCCATTTTAGTGGTTGCTAGGCAACAGAATAAACGAGCTAGACCCAAAATTCGATTATTTTCAGAAGGTCTATGGTATAGAGTTACAACATGACAAATTAAATGAAATTTTGGGGTGGGGCCAAAAATGGCCCTTATAGCCCCTAGTCCTTTTAATTATAGTATAACTAATCGCCGTATTTGAATATCAGAAAAAATTAATGTAGAATATGTAAGGAACTATATGTTTTTCCTACGCATGTTTTGTTTCGACGTTATCGACGTCTTGACAACGCCTATTGTTGTATGACGTCAGAGAGTGAAATAACCACGTTTATTTCACATGTGAAATTATCGGTTTTTATCTAACTGGGAAATCAATGTAATTCATTGCAACCAATGTTATATTGTGTATTCATACATCTTTTTCATCATTTTTCAAAAAATTTCAAACATTGTTCAAACATTTTTTTTTATCGGAAAGTACGAATGCTACGGAGATCAATAAAGATAATTTGAAAAGACTAGAAAAAAGTAAAATCACAAAAATACTGAACTCAGAGGAAAATCAATTTGGAAAGTCCATAATCACATGGCAAAATCAAAAAACAAAACGCATCAAAAACGAATGGACAAGAACTGTCATATTCCTGACTTGGTACAGGCATTTTCAAATGTAGAAAATGGTGGATTAAACCTGGTTCTATAGCGCTATAACCCTCTCACTTTAATAACAGTCTCATCAAATTCCGTTACATTTACATGATGCGTTAAATAAACAGTCACAATCAATAAAATAGTCAAAATATGGGAACATCAGTCATCATCGTATAACAATTTAACAAAAAAAGGAGAAAAATAACATGTCTATATATTAGAAATATAGATTCTTACACTGCAACAAGTGTATTACGATATTTCTCCACTCGAGACAGTTAAATTTTATTATTTAAAGCGCGAGGCTTGCCGAGCCCTTTAAGTAATAAAATTTAACTGTCGAGAGTGGAGAAATATCGTAATACACGAGTTATAGTGTCAGAATCTGTTTCTCTAATGCTTTTTATCGTTCTTTTTCAAAGATTTTCATAAAATTGTGCTCTTTATATGCGACGTCATCAGGCAAGGTCGCCTTTTTTCATGACGTCACAATAGGAAAGTTGAGAAGAAAACAAAACATTTTGACGTCATAATAAAATTTCGACTAATCATTTGCCGAGAACAGATTTTTCACTAGTGAGGAGAAATATTTTTCTCACACCGGTCAGGAAATGTGAAAATAGCACAAACATTAGAGAAAGTAGTTTCGGAAATGGAGATAAGACACAACGAAACTTTGCCAATTTGCCTGGCATTATAATGGGTTGCCATTTCATGTCAATTTGCGGCAATTCTTTTAAATAAATCTGCAAAAAAAGGAGGTAAAAAGAAAGTTTATACTTCAGTGTTCATCGTCAAATTTTACCCGGTACAACCCATTATTTCTCCAAAATCCAGAATCAAATGCATATCAACTCGAACAAATATCACTTTGTTTTAACTCTGTTTGGTGGATGGATGGATTGATTGATTGTTGGTGGCTTAGGGAGCTACCATTTGACTGTTATGGGGGGGGGGGGGGGGGGGGGGGGGGGGGGGGGGGGCTAGGATGAAAAATTTTGTCCTGCTTTTTTTTTAAGTTGTAATCTCTGTCCTGCCTTTTTATTTTTTACTCTATTCGGTCCTGCCTTTTTTTTTACTAGTTTATCCTGACTTTTTTTTACCCAAATTGTCATCCTGCCTTGTTTTTTTACCAAGATGCTCATCCTGCCTTTTTTTTTACTCAAAACTCCTGTCCTGCCTATTTTTTTCAAATTTCATCCTAGCCCCCCCCATAAAAATCAAATGGTAGGTCCCTTATAAATTAACTGTGACCCAGTGGCAAATATTTCATGCGTGTCAGAACCAATCTAATTAATATATATATATTGATTGATCTCTGATTACGTTATACTACGTAATCAGAGATCAATATTTTAATTATATTGTGTCAGAACGAGAAAAAAAACAACAATAGATACAATATATATATCCTGTTGTTACAAGAGTCTGTGCGGAGTGAGGGTTGGAGAAATTTCAACTGACATTAATTAATGAGTGTTACCGGTATATTGAATAGGGACATTGATTTTTCATTGCAACTGTCCACCTACAGACCACTCAAAGGGCTGTTTCAAGCGGGTTCTTACCGTGCTAGAGTGGGCGTGGAACTATCTCTACACGATTCAATACCCGATTCCGGCCGCACTTTGCTGTGTTTATTCAAACGGACCCGTACGTGTTGGACAAAAAGCAAAAAATATCGGACAAAAAGCGATACGGACAAAAAGCAAAAGTATCGGACAAGAAGCAAATTGCGGACAAAAAGCACCGTATCAGACGCCCAACTTTGGCAAGTGTTTTACTGCCGGTCGGACGAAGACCTACGATGACCATATTTCAATTTCCCAGTCTCCATTGGGGGTAGTACTCTGATGGATAGCTGTCTCATTGGCAATGACATCAGTTCCTCAGTATCAAGTTATATTTTTACATTTGTATATCCAATAAAGTTAAAAGTTCCCTGAAGTCACCATAGCTTCTCTCACTTTAAGCACTAGATCTCAGAACCTCTGATGCAATGTTATAATATTGAATGTGACTGATAATATAATCTGAAATTTTCAGCCCCCCCCCCCCCTTTTGTTTTATCCGTTTGCTGTACTTCTCATTTCTATAACGCTTTCAAACAGTAGTACTCAGAACTGCTAACTCGTTTTAAATATTCCGCACACAAGTTTTGTTAATGAACATCAATGTTTGTTCTTCCACATAGTCACTCAAACATTGCCAACAAATTTAAAATTGTCAATACCTCACACTATATATATAAACGGTCATATTGTTTGAAAAAGGGGGGGCAACTATAAAAATCTTTATTGAAATGTTTAAATATCTAAAACGCATTTATTAATTTCACTTGTATTTAATCAATTATAAAAAATCCCTAATTTTGATATTGTAATAAGCCGTGTTTTATTCCGTTTACCCAAAATCGATCAAATAATTCCATTGTAGACTGGGCTAAACTGGAATTCGCTTGTACCATACTATTACCGTAGTGATGGAAAAAAGTAAACTGTTTTCCATCATGAATATGCATATTGTGGGCGGAACCATTGGAATTTCAACCAATTGAAACTTCAATCTGGAGAAACCAGTCAGTCGGTGAAAACGTGCTATAATAAATATACACAAAAATGCAATCGATCGTCAAATATTTGAACTTTTAGTGTGTGCTACATCAGGAAACAACTCTTTTTTAAAAATGGCAATTGGATTTATAGGTGCTGGCCGAATGGCCCAAGCCATGGCAAGGGGATTTATTTCAACGGGTATGTAACGTGTTATTTTATAACCCAAGAGCCGGCATTTAAAGGGAAATAAACCAGTTATTTTTAATAATCAGCTGATTGAGATGTTGATGATGCAATGTTTCTTTGTGTCTGGGTTAATTTCTGGAAAAATATTTTATGTGACAATATTATTGAGTAGAATTACCAAATTAATTTCTAGTATAAACAATAAATCTTTAATTTGCTTCTTCTAAACATATATTTCCATGTCTATAAACAGAGGGAATGATTATACATGTATGTATGTCAGAGGAAATAGATAAGACATGTAATTATGTCGATTCACCTAAAAGGTTATTGATCTACTTTTCAGGGATTTGTGCTGATATTATTATATCATTGTTCTTTTATACAGCATTATAACATAAATGCAATGTGTACATGTATGTAATAGTTAATTAGTACATGTGTATACTGAGATTACTTCAGAGTCTGGATGGGGTTTTTAGAATAGAGAATAATTTTCCTATATATATATTTTACAGAAATATAAGGGAAAAAAAAGAATAAAAAATGGGTCAAAAAGATAAAGAATGGTAAAAAGGGGTTCTTATTATATGGTTGATTGGAGCCCCCTTTTTTGACGATCAATGCATTTGAATGGGGACATATGGATGGTACCCCCTTTATCATAGATTTTGAACCCCCTTTTAATAATAACAGAATCCTTCCTTGAAATGCACATTTCCTACTTATTATGGCAGTAACCTGCATCATTGGATGCACCAACTGCAAAGGCGGATCCATTTAAAAAAAAAAAGGGTGGTTCCGAACCTAGGATAAAAAAAGGGGGGGAGAGAGTGGTGGTTTCAACTAAATGTGCCCTTTGAAATGTGCATTGATCGTCCAAAAAAGGGGGGTTTTTAACCCCAGGAACTTCAAGCCCACCCCCCACCCCTCCCCCTTTTTGGATCCACCACTGAATTTATGTACTTCATTTAATATGCACATGTCTATTGTTTTTGGTTTAAGTGAATAAGTAAATACAATTAATCTATTGTTCATATTAATTAAAAGTTAATCAGTTAAATTCCACTCAGTTATGCCTCAACATGCTCAATGAACAGATTTCTATAGTAGATTAAACATGAAATTTAAATGTCAACTGTCCCTTTTGTTGGTGATCTTGTAATTGGATAGGGAGAGACAATAGATTGGGAGTTCTGTCTATAAGCAGAAAACTGGGCATCCCAATTTTTAGTAAAGTGCAATTATTAATACTTTTGATGCTATAGATAATAGTCAATATTAGAAGCAGGGGCCAATCTAGCCATTTAAAGGGTTTGGGGGGGGGGGGGGTTTGTAGGCCTAAGGGGGGAGGTTGGGGTGTTAGAAACCATATGTCCCCATTCAAAAAGAGTGATTTAAAAAAAAGCGAGGTTCCAAATTTTTTTGTATAGGAGTTATGAAAGTTTGCACGCCTTAGTATAAAAATTACTACTGCAACTCTGAAACCACATGCACCCAACAAAATTAAAGGAGACTGTAAATCATAAGGTTATAATAGGTAGGTGTGCATATCAATAAAAATTATGGTTCAATGTTTTTTTCTATGAGTTATTCCTCTTAAGAATTTTGGTAGTATTACTACCGGTACATGTACTAATTAAAACTCTTCTGAAATCACACAATATAATTTGATTAAACTTTGTAGTTGATAAAGACACTATATGTGCATATCGACAGGAAGCTATAATCATGAGAATACATTTCTAGGAGTTATGCCCCTTTTAATTTGAATTTGACCTTGATAAACTATTGCAACAGCTTGTAAGTGCATTAACTCCCTTTAATCTTCAGTTTCCACACTACAGAATTTTCTCAACCTTTGTAGTTAATGACGACATAATCATGATAATATGTAGAAGTGCATCTCAACCAGAAATTGTTATTAGTCATGTTAGTTAACTTTTGTAGGAGTTTGAAATAAGAAATCTGGGGATTTTTTCCCCAAGACAAGTGATAATGACGTGGCATTTGGGATGGCTTAAAAAAGTTTGTTAATTATTTAAAAACTAAAAATTAAGTGTTTTTTTTTAAATTATAAATGCCAGATCATTTATAACATGTATAAATTAGTGTCGACCAAGATAAGCATGATTAGATACAATGTAGATACAGAAAACTTTTTAGAATGTCATACATCATGTACATGTCATATTGACTTTAATACTCAGAGGTGGATTACATGTATGCCTGGTCACCCTTTTTTTGGAAAAATTTGGTTGCTTATATAGGAAATAATTTAAGCATTACGGGAGCCCCTCCTAGGCAGTCAATGGGCCTCCACTTATAAAATTACTGGATACACCACTGAATTATACGTCTTGCTCTATTGAGTTTTTATTCGAAAAAATATAATACATATAACTTAAACATTTCAACAGCATCACATCATGCATATACAAATAACATAATTAGTTTCCTAAAAGAGCACCACATGCAATTGTGAAATAAGAAGATGCAGTATGTCAATGCCAACTATCTAGAAATCTATCCATCATAGTACAAGCGAAGGTACATCAGCATTTCAGCAACTATAGGGCACTGTACAGCCTTCAACATAACCATACAGTATAGACCATAACATGATAAAAAATAAAGGTCTGATAATGGTTTTAAATTAATCACAGAACTAATCATTAATATCTTATAGATTAATGGATGAAATATATAATACATTTGATATCATTATACAATTGAAAAATTGTTCAAAATGAATGATTGAAAAGGTTGAAATATTTATGAAGTATAATATGATGCAATATCTCAATATTTTTACTTTAAAAAAATCGAATTATTTAACCTGTAGCATGTGCAGAACAAACATCTTAATAGGAAGCTTAGTTCACCTGATTATAAACTTAGTGATAAATCGGTTAGAAAAATGATGCAATACAAAAAAGGGCAAATACATTTGTTTACTGTATAAAAAGTTTATTGATCTGACTTTGATGTGGGGCTGATATCATTTATGAAGACAAATACATTTTACTATGTTGATAATGTGAATGTGAAATAATGTTAAGCCAAATTTAATAAATGGTTTGATTTCCATCTCCTCAACCTTCCAAATAATACTAGAATAGGATTAGACTAATTGATCCTTTAAGTTGTGTCCCTGCAGTGGCAGATCCAGGGGGGAGGTCCAGGGGTTGGAACCCACTTTTTTTGGACGATCAATGCTTTTGAATGGGAGCATATAGTTGGACCCCCCCTTTAAAAACACCTAAGAAATTACCAAAAACATTGCATGATCCATATGCATGATCCATAATTTTAAATCAGTATTGTTCAACATGTTCAAAAGTTCAAAACCACACATTAAAATTGAACAATTCTTTACTTACAATGTGATGTAAAGATCATTTTATTTCCCTATTCAATATTTCAAACAACTTGTGTGAGCAAAAACAAAGGCCTATTTGCCTTAATTTCTTATCAGTAGTCCATTTGATCATTTGATAGTTATACTTAAAAGTGAATTATGAATGAAAAATTGTGATAAAACATCTACAGTAGAAAAATGACTATATAACGTGTAACATCTGGTATTTGTATAGAAAAGAAAAATAATTACATGTACTACTTTACAAATAGTTGCATCACCTTATGGATAGTACTATATACATGATATACATTTACAACTCGTCTAAACATCAACCCAATAATGTTAGATCTGTAAATTTGCTTTTGCTTTTGCTTTTGCTAAAAGCAAATTTACAGGTCTAAACATTGTTGGTTGATGTTTAGACGAGTTGTATATACATAATGTACACAGCCATGTATCACCATCACTGCTGGTGATCCGATGGATAAATCTGTTGTAGAGTTTTCACTGGCTCAGACGTACTTACATTTATATATATATATATATATGTAATAAGTGTTAAAGATTTAAAAAAAAACTGGAGTTAAAAATTGGCAATCATATCACATCTTTTTTTTATATATATTTAATTTCAACTTTCAAGGTTCACTTTGGTATTTTCCTTAAGTGATTCCCAGGGGCAGATTAGGATGAGTGGGGAGGGGGAGGAGAACAGGGTTTCTTCTATAAAGCTTCATACATGATTTATGCATATATAGACTTTTTACAAGTATCACATGCACTCCAAATATTAATGGTGTAAGAGGCACAAATTAAATTTCAGACAGTCAAAAAGTTTTCATCTGACCATGGCCACATTTTCTGGTTAATTGTTCAATGTGAAGCGTTGGCCACATTTTCTGGTTAATTGTTCAATGTGAAGCGTTGGGCTTTTTCGTTTTTCTATTATACAAAGAGCAATAGGTCAACTATATTTGGTACATGGAATAATTGTAAGGTTTCTATGTATGACTGACAGGTTTTTATCTAGCTACCTAAACATGTTAAATGTGGGATACTTTTACAAATGTTGAGGTAAAACCTTTACTTTTTATACGACCGCAAATTTTGAAAAAAATTTCGTCGTATATTGCTATCACGTTGGCGTTGTCGTCTGCGTCATCGTCGTCGTTGTCGTTGTCGTCGTCGTTGTCGGCGTCCGAATACTTTTAGTTTTCGCACTCTAACTTTAGTAAAAGTGAATAGAAATCTATGAAATTTTAACACAAGGTATATGACCATAAAAGGAAGGTTGGTATTGATTTTGGGAGTTTTGGTCCCAACATTTTAGGAATTAGGGGCCAAAAAGGGCCCAAATAAGCATTTTCTTGGTTTTCGCACTATAACTTTAGTTTAAGTTAATAGAAATCTATGAAATTTTGACACAAGGTTTATGACCACAAAAGAAAGGTTGGGATTGATTTTGGGAGTTGGTTTCAACAGTTTAGGAATTAGGGGCCAAAAAAGGGCCCAAATAAGCATTATTCTTGGTTTTCGCACAATAACTTTGGTTTAAGTAAATAGAAATCAATGAAATTTAAACACAATGTTTATGACCACAAAAGGAAGGTTAGTATTGATTTTGGGAGTTTAGGTCCCAACAGTTTAGGAATTAGGGGCCAAAAAGGGACCCAAATAAGCATTTTTCTTGGTTTTCGCACCATATCATTAGTATAAGTAAATAGAAATCTATGAAATTTAAACACAAGGTTTATGACCATAAAAGGAAGGTTGGTATTGATTTAGGGAGTTTTGGTCCCAACAGTTTAGGAAAAAGGGGCCCAAAGGGTCCAAAATTAAACTTTGTTTGATTTCATCAAAATTGAATAATTGGGGTTTTTTGATATGCCGAATCTTACTGTGTATGTAGATTCTTAACTTTTAGTCATGTTTTCAAATTGGTCTACATTAAGGTCCAAAGGGTCCAAAATTAAACTTAGTTTGATTTTGACAAAAAATGAATCGGTTGGGTTCTTTCATATGTTGAATCTAAAAATGTACTTAGATTCTTGATTATTGGCCCAGTTTTCAAGTTGGTCCAAATCTGGGTCCAAAATTAAACTTTATTTGATTCATCAAAAATTGAATAAATGGGGTTCGTTGATATGCCAAATCTAACTGTGTATGTAGATTCTTCATTTTTGGTCCTGTTTTCAAATTGGCCTACATTAAGGTCCAAAGGGTCCATAATTAAACTAAGTTTGATTTTAACAAAAATTAAATTCTTGGGCCTCTTTGATATGCTGAATCTAAACATGTACTTAGATTTTTGATTATGGGCCCAGTTTTCAAGTTGGTCCAAATCAGGATCTAAAATTATTATATTAAGTATTGTGCAATAGCAAGTCTTTTCAATTGCACAGTATTGTGCAATGGCAAGAAATATCTAATTTCACAATATTGTGAAATAGCAATTTTTTTTTTAATTAGAGTTATCTTTCTTTGTCCAGAATAGTAAGCAAGAAATATCTTATTGCAAGAATTTTTTTTAATTGGAGTTATCTTTCTTTGTCCAGAATCAACTTAAATCTTTGTTATATACAATATACAATGTATATTCACTTTTTACTACCAACTGATAAATTTAAATGATCTTTACCATCCAGTGATAACAAGCAGTTTTTTTACATCTTAATATTTTATGATGTATTTAAATGAGTAGTTATTGTTGCAAACTCCATTAGAATATTTTAATTGAGATTAGTTTTGGAATAAGGGAAAGGGGGATGTGATTAAAAAATTGGCTTCAATTTTTCTCATTTGAAATTTCATAAATAAAAAGAAAATTTCTTCAAACATTTTTTTGAGAGGATTAATATTCAACAGCATAGTGAATTGCTCTAAGAGAAAACAAAAATTTTAAGTTCATTAGAACACATTCATTCTGTGTCAGAAACCTATGCTGTGTCAACTATTTAATCACAATCCAAATTTAGAGCTGAATCCAGCTTGAATGTTGTGTCCATACTTGCCCCAACCGTTCAGGGTTCAACCTCTGCCGTCGTATAAAGCTACGCCCTGCGGAGCATCTGGTTTATATTTACAACTTCAGCTTGTGTACTCATGTTTCTGTTAAAAGCACAAAGTAAATCTGGACAGAAAATCCTTAAGAGGGAGTATAGCATATATGTCTCACATGTTGACATTTTTTGATTTAAGGTGGTACCTAACACTACAGGGAGATAACTCTGTAAAGTCAGCTAAATGTTTTAATTATGTTGTGTTGTAAAAGGAATATTAAGCTTCTCAATGATCAAAATTGGTGTTTGTCAAACTGCTATATAACCAGTGTAATTTTTCTGACAAAACAGTTGGTTCAAATTTTTTTATTTTTTTATATTTTTGTTAAACATGTTAAAGGATTTACTTTGACAAAATTTTATGAAATTTAAACGGGTCAAATTAATTTTAGTGAAAGTGTTGGGTATGTGACCTTAAGGTTTATTTAAAATTAATTTCTCTCGGATACATTGAAGAAAACTGACAGACAACCCTTGGGATACAATTCTTAAGTAAGCTGTATTGAGTGGATGAAACAAAGAGACAGTATACACCTATGGCCTGAGTGTGCGGGTAATAACAAGTTTGTTGTCCCTGAGGTACCAACTATTGCTTGAAACAAAGCTGAGAGCAATAGTTGGTATGCGAAGGTACAAAAAAACTTGCTATTACCTACACAACCAGTCATTAGGTGTTTTATTAAAACTGAACAACACAGTCATCCAGTGTTTATATTTACCAAATTAACTAATTTTCTAAAAGTGTAGATATAACATCTGAAACATGTGAAAGAAATGAAAAATACGTTTTTTTTTAGCTCGTGTTGTATTTGTAAATATTTCATTAATTGCTATCAAGACTAGACAATGCTAGAAATACTTGTGCATATGATAAATTTAAGCTAAAGTACACCAAACGCAAATGCACTTTTAGATTACGAAGATCAAGCCCATATTATGATCTATTATGAATAAGGTGCTATATTTTAGATCTTTTATAATTGCTTCTTATATATAATTATATTAAGTGAAATTACAATCGACACAAACAGATTATGCCATTTACATATTAGAGCTTGACGTTGCCAAGCACACAAATTCAAGCAGAATAGTCATGATAGTCACTGGCAATTGTTTCTGTCAATATGGGGTTTACTATCCATACCTGTCAAGTAATTTTTCGTACAGGTATGGATATAAAACCCCATATTGACAGAAACAAGTGCCGGTGAGAATAGTCAATGACATCATTTTGTCCAATGAAGAGTAAGCATGAAAAAGTACGGGAAAGATGATTATGACACTATTAACCAGGGTTATAGTCTGTGGAATGAAATTATCACAACAATTTCATTATTTTTTGTATAGAAAAAACAAACTGAGGTATGAAAATATAACTTGTTTCTTACTTGTTTAATAAATATGATTTATCTCCCTTTGTAAAAGAAATGCATTTTAAGAAAGTAATTTATTGTAATTTAGAATTACTTTCTACCAGCACAGTTTCATAAATTATTTAATGAATATGGGAATAGTATTGATATAATGTCAAATATATTAAATACCAGGATGACTTGGAATTTTACTAGTGAATTTGTATTGTTTTCTGAAGCGTATTTTGTCCTCTAATTTTAAGACATGTATACATGTAAAGTCCAAAGTCTAAGGTCATAAGTGTTCCACTATTGGAAATAACCTTTCTATATCTATTAGGAACACTGTTTAAATACATATCTACAGGTCCTTAAGAGATGATTCTTGTCTGAAATTGATCATGTTGATATTTTTCTCTCGTTTTTATACAGAAAAATGTTGTTAATCGTGTTAATTGTAATATTTATGATAATTATATTTAGGAAAATACTTGGTAATTGTTTAAAGACAAATACCGATATTATGAATTTAAATACAAGAATCATACTGATTATAGTGTAAAAATATGAGACTTAAGGTGGTACTAAACACCTTGACTAAAATTAATTTGGCTACTTTAATTTGCATAATATTTTGACAAAATATTTACTTTGACCCCTTGACAAAAATATAAAAAATCACTTTCTCAAAAAAAATTCGTTGGATATATATATATCAGTGTGACAAACTCTAATTCTGATCATTTAGAAGTTTAATATTTTCTTTAAATAACAATAAAATGTGATTAAAATATTAAGCTGATTTAAAGAGTTATCTCCCTGTAGTGTTATAAGTACTGTAAATTCAGAAATTATTGCGTGCATTTGCTATTGGGATTTTGACTAAAATGAGATTTAAATTTTTGCGATATAGAGAAAAATCCTGTTTAATTCATATAAAAAATTTCTAAATGCCAGTTTAAATTATTGCGATTTATATTATAACCCTGTCGCATTTTTCGCAATAATAAAAACATTGCAATAATTTCTGAATTTACAGTACCCGGTAAATGTACCACATTTATTTCAATTTTTGTATACCAGTACTAATGATGATTTCTCAGTTATGACATGTCAGAAAATTATTTCAAATCATAAAGAACTGTACATGCTGTACACATTTATGATTTTTCATTAAAAATTTCATCAAATTCAGACCTCAGACATCACATGGACAATTATTAATTTGTATTTTTAATGCTTTTGTAATGTTTCAAATTGTATTGACCAAATCATCTTTGCTCTATCTTTGTAGGTGTTATCAAGGCACAAAACATTACAGCAAGTGATCCAGATCCCAGAATGCTTAGGTATTTAAAGGTAAAGAAAGAAAAAAAAAACAGATTTACTGGACAAAAATTGCAGAATATTTTAAGGGCAAATTTATCTGATAAATAAAAAAAAGCAAAACATTTGCCCCAAAAAAGAAAGAAAAAAAGTGTCACAATAAAAATTAGAAATTAAAACATTCACACCCTTGCATAAGAGTTTTAAATTTCAAGAAGTAGGTAAGGATTATGATTTGTATAAATGGTAATTGTGACATCATGTATATATGGAATTCTTGATTCTAAGTTTTTGTTGAGTCTGAGACTTTTGTCGCAGACAGCTCGACATAGGGATAGTGATCCGGCGGCGGCTGAGGCGGCGGTGTTAGCTCACTTCTTAAAAGCTTTATATTTTAGAAGGTAGAAGACCTGGATACTTCATACTTTGTATGTGGATGCCTCATGTTACGAAGTTTCTGTCAGTCACATGTCCAATGTCCTTGACCCCATTGTCATGGTTCAGTGACTACTTGAAAAAAATGTTAAGATTTTTTGTAATGTTAAATTCTCTCTTATTATAAGAAATATGATAACTATATTTGATATGTGCGTACCTTGCAAGGTCCTCATACCCGTCAGACAGTTTTCACTTGACCTCGACCTCATTTCATGGATCAATGAACAAGGTTAAGTTTTGGTGGTCAAGTCCATATCTCAGATACTATAAGCAGTAGGTCTAGTATATTTGGTGTATGTAAGCATTGTAAGGTGTACATGCCCAACTGGCAGGTGTCATCTGACCTTGACCTCATTTTTATGGTTCAGTGGTTATAAATAGTTAAGTTTTTATACGACCGCAAATTTTGAAAAAAATTTTCGTCGTATATTGCTATCACGTTGGCGTCGACGTCTGCGTCGTCGTCGTCGGCGTCGTCCAAATACTTTTAGTTTTCGCACTCTAACTTTAGTAAAAGTGAATATAAATCTATAAAATTTTATAACAAGGTTTATGACCACAAAAGGAAGGTTGGTATTGATTTTGGGAGTTTTGGTCCCAACATTTTAGGAATTAGGGGCCAAAAAGGGCCCAAATAAGCATTTTCTTGGTTTTCGCACTATAACTTTAGTTTAAGTTAATAGAAATCTATGAAATTTTGACACAAGGTTTATGACCACAAAAGAAAGGTTGGGATTGATTTTGGGAGTTTTGGTTTCAACAGTGTAGGAATTAGGGTCCAAAATTAAACTTAGTTTGATTTTAACAAAAATTGAAATCTTATGGTTCTTTGATATGCTGAATCCAAACATGTACTTAGATTTTTGATTATGGGCCCAGTTTTCAAGTTGGTCCAAATCAGGATCTAAAATTATTATATTAAGTTTTGTGCAATGGCAAGTCTTTTCAATTGCACAGTATTGCGCAATGGCAAGAAATATCTTATTGCAAAATATTGTGAAATAGCAATTTTGTTTTTAATTAGAGTTATCTTTCTTTGTCCAGAATAGTAAGCAAGAAATATCTAATTGTAAGATTTTTTTTTATTTGGAGTTATCTTTCTTTGTCCAGAATCAACTTAAATCTTTGTTATATATACAATATACAATGTATATTCACTTTTTACTAACAACTGATAAATTAAAATAATCTTTACCATTCAGTGATAACAAGCAGTTTTTTTACATCTTAATATTTTATGATGTATTTAAATGAGTAGTAATTGTTGCAAACTCCATTAGAAATTTTAATTGAGATAACTTTTGGAATAAGGGAAAGGGGGATGTGATTAAAAAAATTGGGTTCAATTTTCTCATTTGAAATTTCATAAATAAAAAGAAAATTTCTTCAAACATTTTTTTGAGAGGAATAATATTCAACAGCATAGTGAATTGCTCTAAGAGAAAACAAAAATTTTAATTTCATTAGAACACATTCATTCTGTGTCAGAAACCTATGCTGTGTCAACTATTTAATCACAATCCAAATTTAGAGCTGAATCCAGCTTGAATGTTATGTCCATACTTGCCCCAACCGTTCAGGGTTCAACCTCTGCGGTCGTATAAAGCTACGCCCTGCGGAGCATCTGGTTGTGTTTTGGTTTGTTTTTCTTATTATACGACCGCAAATTTTGAAAAAAAATTCGTCGTATATTGCTATCACGTTGGCGTCGTCGTCGTCGTCGTTGTCATCGTTGTCGTCGTCGTCGTCGTCCGATTACTTTTAGTTTTTCGCACTCTAACTTTAGTAAAAGTGAATAGAAATCTATGAAATTTTAACACAAGGTTTATGACCATAAAAGGAAGGTTGGTATTGATTTTGGGAGTTTTGGTCCCAACATTTTTGGAATTAGGGGCCAAAAAGGGCCCAAATAAGCATTTTCTTAGTTTTCGCACTATAACTTTAGTTTAAGTTAATAGAAATCTATGAAATTTTGACACAAGGTTGATGACCACAAAAGAAAGGTTGGGATTGATTTTGGGAGTTTTGGATTTAACAGTTTAGGAATTAGGGGCCAAAAAAGGGCCCAAATAAGCATTATTCTGGGTTTTTGCACAATAACTTTAGTTTAAGTAAATAGAAATCAATGAAATTTAAACATGATGTTTATGACCACAAAAGGAAGATTGGTATTGATTTTAGGAGTTAGTTTAGGAATTAGGGGCCAAAAAGGGACCCAAATAAGCATTTTTCTTGGTTTTCGCACCATAACGTTAGTATAAGTAAATAGAAATCTATGAAATTTAAACACATGGTTAATGACCATAAAAGGAAAGTTGGTATTGATTTTGGGAGTTTTGGTCCAAACAGTTTAGGAAAAAGGGGCCCAAAGGGTCCAAATTAAACTTTGTTTGATTTCATCAAAATTGAATAATTGGGGTTCTTTGATATGCCGAATCTAACTGTGTATGTAGATTCTTAACTTTTGGTCCCGTTTTCAAATTGGTCTACATTAAGGTCCAAAGGGTCCAAAATTAAACTTAGTTTGATTTTAACAAAAATTGAATCCTTGGGGTTCTTTGATATGCTGAATCTGAAAATGAACTTAGATTTTTTATTATTGGCCCAGTTTTCAAGTTGGCCCAAATCGGGGTCCAAAATTAAACTTTTTTAATTTCATCAAAAATTGAATAAATGGGGTTCTTTGATATGCCAAATCTAACTGTGTATGTAGATTCTTCATTTTTGGTCCCGTTTTCAAATTGGCCTACATTAAGGTCCAAAGAGTCCAAAATTTAACTAAGTTTGATTTTAACAAAAATTAAATTCTTGGGCCTCTTTGATATGCTGAATCTAAACATGTACTTAGATTTTTGATTATGGACCCAGTTTTCAAGTTGGTCCAAATCAGGATCTAAAATTATTATATTAAGTATTGTGGAATAGCAAGTCTTTTCAATTGCACAGTATTGTGCAATGGCAAGAAATATCTAATTTCACAATATTGTGAAATAGCAAAAAAAAATTTAATTAGAGTTATCTTTCTTTGTCCAAAATAGTAAGCAAGAAATATCTTACTGCAAGAATTTTTTTTTAATTGAAGTTATCTTTCTTTGTCCAGAATCAACTTAAATCTTTTTTATATACAATATACAATGTATATTCACTTTTTACTACCAACTGATAAATTTAAATAATCTTTACCATTCAGTGATAACAAGCAGTTTTTTTACATTTTATTTACAGTTTATTTTATGATGTATTTAAATGAGTAGTTATTGTTGCAAACTCCATTAGAATATTTTAATTGAGATTAATTTTGGAATAAGGGAAAGGGGGATGTGATTAAAAAATTGGGTTCAATTTTTCTCATTTGAAATTTCATAAATAAAAAGAAAATTTCTTCAAACATTATTTTGAGAGGATTAATATTGAACAGCATAGTGAATTGCTCTAAGAGAAAACAAAAATTTTAAGTTCATTAGAACACATTCATTCTGTGTCAGAAACCTATGCTGTGTCAACTATTTAATCACAATCCAAATTTAGAGCTGAATCCAGCTTGAATGTTGTGTCCATACTTGCCCCAACCGTTCAGGGTTCAACCTCTGCGGTCGTATAAAGCTACGCCCTGTGAAGCATCTGGTTCTGTATGCAATAGGTCTGCTATATTTGGTGTATGAAATGATTGTAGGGTGTACATGTCAAGTTGGTAGGTGTTATCTGACCTTGACCAATATGTCAACTTTATTTGGTGTAGCGAAATATTTTATGATCTATATGTCAGTCGCGCAGGTTTTATTTGACCTTGACCTCATTTTCACGGTTCATTGCTCTGTGTTAAGTTTTTGTGTTTTAGTCTGTTTTTCTTAAACTATAAGCAATAGGTCAACTATATTTGTTGTTTGGAAAAATTGTTAGCTGTACTTGTCTGCCTGGCATGGTTCATCTGACCTTGACCTCATTTTCATTGTTCAAAGGTCAATTTTTAGTTTACTTGGTTTGTGTGACAGTTGTAATAAAGCTTTATTTATATTTAGGACTTTCAACATAATATCAATGATTAGTAAAGAAGGCGAGACATTTCAGTGTGTGCACTCTTGTTATCAAATATAATTCAGATTTTTTTGTTTACGCTCAAAAATGATATTCATAAACATTTTTTATGCTGGCATTTCTAATAAATATGAAAATTAAAAATTTAAAAAAAATGATGTGTTTCTGCAATAACAATGGCATTCATTCAAAAGATTTACACAGGATAAATATTTTTGTTAAAACACTTTAGAAAAAATGACAATACCCCTAATTACTATTTTTTATTTACAGAATCTTGGTATCGCAACAACACTAGAGAATACAGAAGTAGTGGATAGAAGTAAAATGATAGTTATAGCAGTTAAACCCTCCATTGTATCTAAAGTACTTAAAGAGGTCAAAGATCATGTGACGATGGACAAAATAATGGTTTCCATAGTAGCAGGAGTTCCCCTGTCTATATTAGAAGAGGTATGTCTAAATATTGAAAATTAATAATTTTGCCTGGTAAGCATGGTAAGAACTGAAATAAATTCAAGTTATAACATGATACTCAGGTGACACCAGTTTAAGTGGGTCTCATTTAGGTCTTAGCGTGATGCAGAATTGCCAATTTTTTGTAAGCGTGACATGTGAAAGTAAAACTATTGTGACGTGAAAACAGGAAATGAAGCCTAGGGGGACATGGGAAATTACAAAAAAAACTGAGAATAACTTACATACATAGTGTAAGCCGGATACAGAAATCTGACAAAACAGTAGGCAGGATCCGGGATCAGAACCCCCCAATGAGACTCCCATTTACCAACTACTGCTTTATATTATGCCTAATTCCGTTTATTACATATTTTTCGCTGCACAAAACCATTTCCCTTTCACCTAATGTTAAATTATCTGTTTATCTGCATAGTCTCAACAATTGTCCTTTCAGTTATAAATCACAGAAAAAGAAATAGTCAGCTAAATATGCTTACCTGTAGTTAAAACTGACAAGATTTATTACCATACTAATTTTGTCTGAAAAATAGGCCAAGCATGTACAAGCAATGAAATTACCCATCAAAAAACCCATATTATATATTTTACTTATTTCTTCTTTTCAAATGATCTTTTGTATATAAGAATTAATCGGTTCCCTTGAAAGAGACCCGGAAGGCTGTATGGTGACCTATAGTTGTTAATGTTTGTGCCATTTTGGTCTTTTGTGAATAGTTGTCTCATTGGCAATCATACCACATCTTTTTTTTTATAATAACTTGAATTTAAAAAAATATAATTCTTACAGAATCTACCTCCAGATACGAGAGTGGTTAGAGTAATGTCAAACATTCCTGTCACTGTACAAGCAGCGGCGTCTGTGATATCTCTAGGTGCTGGTGCCCTGCCTGATGATAGTGAACTGGTACGGGAACTACTACAGTGTATAGGGATATGTGAAGAAGGATCTGAGAGTTTGTTAGATGCAGTCACAGGACTGAGTGGCAGTGGGCCTGCATATGTAAGTATAAAATAGAATGGACCATGGCTTCCAATATGGTCATATATATTCTGGACATTTATAAATTTACCAAGATTTAATAGGCTATTTTCATGACATGCCTGACTTTTGACTCTGGAGTGTATACATTGTCAACAGGTCACCTATTCTGTGGTAGGATATTCTGATACTTGATTAAGAAAGAGCAACTTAAAAAAATAAATTCAGCCTTATATTTTTGAAAAAAAATTGTATGGTATTTAAAAATCTACATTTTCACAAATTATATAAGAAAAAGCAATCTGAGGAAATATATAGTTATGATACTAAAAATAATTAAAAAATAAATCGATAAGAGGGAAGGGGAAATTATGTGTTATTCTTAACAGCTTCTTTTTTGTAAGTTTAAAATCTAACTAAAACCATTTCCCACCTAAATTAAAATGTTAAAGAATACACTGAGATAGATAGATACTTTATTCTCTAAAAATTATAAATACTCCTTTACAGAGAAACATACAATTTAAATACAGATACAACATGTACAAGAGCATATAGTTTGATTACATCCAATTTAGTTAATTCCTGTCTCTTAATGCATGTAATGAAAATTAGATTAAATAGGCTTCTTTTTATTGTTCCTGCATGTATTAAAGTACAATATACATTATTAATCCTATAAACCTGTGAAAATCTTGCATGGCTTTATCAATATTATTTATTTCAGGCTTTTACTGCAATAGAATCTCTAGCTGATGGTGGTGTGAAGATGGGGCTCCCAAGGGATTTAGCAATTAAATTAGCTGCTCAGACATTACTGGTGAGTCTTCATATACTGTAATGATATATGATAAAAAGAGAATATCAACCCGCAACCAAAATGATCCCTCAGAAGCTCTTGGAAAATTTATTTGTGTCTCCTGTTAATACAGATGTGATATTAAAAAAGCCATATCAAATACACTTTAATTTTTATATGTACCGGTACCTCAAGTACAACTGATCTCTCAGAAGAAACATGACATAATACGTATTTAGGGTTGGATAAAGCTTTTGACACTGTGACTGATATCGATTGCATGATGTCATTCAGCTCAACACAATGTGAAGCTTTTTTGCTTGTTCTCTGCTCTCAATAGCCAAAATAGTTCACGTTGTGACTTGCAGCTGATGGTTTATGATATCAATGTGTAGAAAACCTGATAATATATAATTATCACTAGCTGGGAAGACACTATCAAATGGGGTTACTATCTAAGTCCTTAATTTTATTGATATTCTAAAGTGAACTAATTTCTCACCCTGCAAACCGAGTACAAATAACCTGCAAACATAATCAAATAGAATTTTTTTAAATGATTGGTCAAAGTACTCATTTTTCTGCGTATGATTAAAATATCCTGTTGTGTCATAGTCGGACATTTTAAAAAATTGTTTTTTTCTTTAGCAATGCTATCATCTTCCTCTCTGTTTATAGCTGATAGTTTAGAATTTCAGTTCACCAAATTGTACACAGAAAATGTTCATCAAATTTCCATATAACATCTTTTTCATTAGTTTAAATATATGCGTATATTTTTTATTTTCAGGGATCTGCTAAAATGGTTTTAGAATCGGGTAAACATGTAGGTCAACTAAAGGATGAAGTCTGCTCACCAGGGGGCACCACAATAGCTGCAATGCATACTCTAGAAAGAGCTGGATTTAGAGCAAGTTTAATAAATGCTGTTGAAATTGGAACATTAAAAGCCATAGAACTTGGACAGCAAAAAAAGAAAGAGGCCGCAGAAGAGCAGAAATTAGAGGAAAGCTTAGAAGAGCTGGATTTAGAGCAAGATTAAATAAATTATGTTGAAAAGTAAACATTAAAAAAGCCAGAGAACTTTGAATCTCAAAAAAAGAAATAGATCCTTGAGCAGATATCTGAGGTTTTACTAACATTGTAATATCCATCTTGGAATTCAAGTTTCTTTTCTGATATTTGTTCAAAACAGAAGAAATATTCTGAAGTATCCAGAAAACTTTTGTAAGGAGGAACAAAAAAACGTTTAATGGTTGTTGTTTGTTTTTGTTTATCATGTTTGTTTTTCATTTATTGTTTTGTACCTTATAGATCATACCATTAGTTTTCTACATTTTTTTCATTTGTAATTTTGGGGCCTTTCAAAGTTAAAGGGGTATGGGTTTTGCTCATTGTTGAATGCTTTACAGAGACCTATTACTGTTAGTGTCTATGCCATTCAGCTTCTGATGGAGAGATGAACTGTCTCATTGGCAATCATATCACATCTTCTTTAATTTTATATCAATTGACATGATTTCTTGATTTTTCCCATGCAAGTGGATTTTTTAGAATAAAGTTATAGTTAAATAAAAAAAAAAATCATATTTAAGAATTTTAATTGTACATAAAAGATGTGATACCCAGAAACCTACCGATATACAGTATTCCTAATGTTTAAAAAGTTCAAATATTTCATGTAAACAATTTATAGAAATGGCAATTTCATTTACAGTGAAATCTGTTTTAAACAAACTCTTTTTTAGAATAACCTGGTTTTTTTTTAAGAATACATATATATATGTTTAGTTGAGTTTTGACGCAGATTTTATGGTTCACCAAACACACAACTGTGATGAGATGAAAAAAGTACATTCTCAGGTATAAGTTATGGCTTAAGTTGGTGAAACATGAAATCATAGTAACAAAACTTAGAAAACATGTAAACATGTTCATCATGATGTGAGTTTAAAAAAATATTTTGTCCCATTTATTTTTTGGGTTCACTAAACATAAAAATGTGATAGCATGAGTGGGGTGAAAGGTCATTATCGACACATTTAATTTTTTTTTTATTTATGTTTGTGATTTTTTTTGTAAAAAATTGTGAAAAGAAAGACAAATAAAAAGTGCTATTTGTGTGTGCCTGTCTGTGTGAGTATAAAACTACTTTTACAGCATTTCAATTAGTACCGTTTATTGGTTTTTACATCAATTAGCCAAATTATTTTCTTGTTCTAATTGTTTTTCATTTGTCCTTTAGTGGCTTTTATAGTTTACTGTACTTATATGTGCGGTTATTGTTTAAGGCTGTTAAGGTGACCTATAGTTTCTATGTTATTTGGTCTCTGATTGAGAATAGTTGTCTCATTGGCAATCATATCACATTTCATTATTTTCTTTGTATCTCATATTCATAAGCTAGATTTAGATTGTTATTTCATAATTTTTTTCATATTTAATGTATGTGATAGAATATTGATTGTTATTTACAAATGACATTTTTGCATCTTAGAAAAAAAACATTTAACCACACCAAAGAATTATATGTGTAGTATTTCAACAGCTGTTATTTACTGTATGACATGAATTTGTAAAATATATGTTAAATTGTTACAGCATTATTGTATGAGGGTGTGGATAGGGGTCTACAAAATAGGGAAATTTGGACCAATGATGTAAAGAATAGAAAAAATGGACCCAAAAATTAAATAATTGAGAAACAATGGACCAAAAATATGTAGAATGTAGAAAGAATAAGAAATATTTGGAAAAGAGAAATATGAGGTGGTAAAATATTAAGTATAGAGAAAATGGACCAAAAATATTAAGAATAGAGAAAAATGAACCCTGAATATAAAGAAAAGAGAAAAATTGACCAAAAATTTTAAGAATAGAGAAAAATGGACCAAAAATATTAAGAATAGAGAAAAATGGACCAATAATATAAAGATCAGAGAAAATTGTCCCTAAACATTAAGATTAGAGGAAGTACAAAGATAAGAGAAAATTGACCAAAATTTTAAAGATTAGAGAATATTGGGGAAAAAGGAAAAAGAATAGAGAAAATTTCCTAAACAGTATAAAGAATATAGAAATGAATGACCCTCCCATCCAAACCCTGTTAAATTGTGTTGTTACAGTTCAATCTCTTTATTTTACTTTTATATTATCAAATTTGTAGTACACGAAAAAAGTTTGATTTTATTGCAATGTCAGAACTACGCAGAAAGTTAAAATAGAGAAATATTTTATTTTTGACAGCATTATAGGGTTTATGTGCAAATTATATTGGTGAAAATTGTATGAAGTAGATTTTACATTGAGTAATGTATATTCTATGAGGGGTAATATTCACTATGACTAATATTTATGCCATACCGGGTAACCATTTTATTATACACCAAAGATTGAAAAACTTTTAAAGAATTATTTTTGTAACTTATGATCTCCCATGATTTGAAGCAATTTTTGTATTAGTGCAATATATCATAGAAAGTCATCAATTTGCATACATCCTAACTATTTGATGTGTTCAGAAAGAGTTTCTTGTTCAATTGTTCAACTGAAAACTGTATATAGAAAAGTTATGTTGCAGTTATTTTAATTTTTTTGAGATCCAAATCTTAAATTCAAATACGCAGTCATCATAAACAGCCGATCAAATGAATTTACACACTATTTCTAGTGTGTCCACAATAAGAATATAAAATAAATGTTTTTGGGGTATTGTTTTTTGAAATCCTTATTTGACCTATGTGTGAATGAAAACATTTTATTTTTGATGGAATCCTATTGTTAAGTGCACATTTAAGTAAAAAATTAGACGCTAAATGTTTATGAATGTGATATTTTGTGATAATTAAATGTGTAAACTTATCCTGTTATGATTATTTAGCCAGGTTTCATACATGTGTGTGTAATTTTCAGATCGCGTTTTGAATATGTTCCTTACCTTGTAACTACAATCCTCTTCCCTTTCATGAATGTGACCTACAGTATTAGACTATTTATTGGACTCGTTATCACATAAGCAACAGGACAGGTGCCACATGGGGAGCAGGATCTGTCTTTTTCATTTTGAGCGGTGGTGTTTTCAGTTTATTTTGCGATTTGTGAGTTTGACTGTCCCTTTGGTATCTTTCGTCCTTCTCTTGAAATCATACAGTTTCTATCCGATAGTTATAAAATCATTCATTATAGAATCAATTTCATAACAGCATGGACAACCGCAATACTTATGTTGGTAATAATATTGAATTATTTACCTTTAACTTGTTTGTTATCGGCTATCAATAGCAGTGATTTTAGGCTCACTCAATCTGTCAGAGGATTTCCAGCAAGCATTTAAATAAAAAAATAGAGTAAGGTACATGCAGATGCACACACAAAAATAAGCCCTCTGCTAATTATTCGTATTATTTGATTTACAGTGGCAAATCCAGAAATTTTCATAAGTGGGGGCCCATTGACTGCCAAAGAGGGGCTCACTCCCATCATGCTTTAGTGCTTTCCTATATAATCAACCAATTTTTCCCCAGAAAAAGGGGGCCCAGGCCCCTGAAAAACCATCTAAATCCACCTCTGATTAAGGCATTTAAAAACCTTGGAGACCCCACTGTTTAAATGTCAATAACACCTACGATATGACTACCCAGGGTAATGGTTGTTTCAGACGAATGTTCACCTCATCTGACCCAGTCAAATGATAACCTGAGCACAACAACAAACAGTCTTGTCCATGCTGTTATGAAAATGATTCTATGCTGTTTGTATTGTTGATCCATTATGGCAAATGTCAGAGATAGGTTGAATGATACCAAATGGACAAACATTCAAATTCATAAGTTGAAAATAATAAAAAAAAATTGAAAACAACACGTTTAATAATTTCAATGCATCCAAAGCGCTTTTCTGGATTTACCTTCATCTGGAATGCTTTGACATTGCAATGGCAAAAAAATGAAGAAAAAAACCCAAACAAAAGCCAAACAACAGTATACAAAACATAACATAGAAAACTGAAAACTTGATCAACACAAACCCAGCCAAAAAAAAGGGGTGATTACAGGTGCTGTGGAAATGAAAGAAGATCCTACTCCACATATGGCACCTGTCATGCTGCTCATGTAAGTTTAAAGCAGGTATGGAGTCTCACAAGTCGACACATGAACAAGGGATAAAAATGTCTAATTAAAGTTCAAACTTCCTATTGGCTTATTTGTAGAATTTGGCTAAATGATGAGATCTTTTTTTCAGGATTTTTTTTCCCCTCGCATTGGACTTCTGTCACAAAAAGCAAAACAAAGGGATGGTGATCTAGCAGAGGCCACTCTATTAACAAATTACTGACTAACTAAAAGCTTAATATTTAAGAAGGTAGAATACTTGGATGCCTCATACTTTGTATTTATATGCCTTATGAAATGAAGTTTTCATCTGGCATTTGTCCATTGTCATTGACGTAATTTTCTTGGTTCATAGATAACTTGAAAGAAAAAGAAAAATATTTTGTAATGTTTATTTTTCTAATTATGCGAAATAGGAATACCATATTTGATATGTACCTTGCAAAATCATCATGCCTGTCAGACAGTTTTCACTTGACTCCAACCTCATTACTTGGATCAGTAAACACGGTAAATTTTTTGTGTCAAAGTCCATCTCTTGATACTATAAGCAATAGGTCTACTATGTTTGGTGTATGTAATAATTGTAAGGTGAACAAGTCCAACTGGCATTTGTCTTCTGCCCTTGACCTAGATTTGATAATTCATTTGACTGTTAAACTTTGATGGTTTGTTTCATGTCTAAGGAATTAGACGTTATAGGTCAATTATTTTTGGTGTTGAACGGTTATAGGGTGTACATGTTTATCAGGCAGGATGAATATGACCTTGCCCTCATTTTCATAGATCATTGGTAAATGATTAGTTTTTGTAATTTTGTCATGTCATCAGATACTATAAGCAATAGGTCAACTATATTTGGTGTATGAAATGATTGTAAGATCTATATCTCTATCTGGCATGATTCAACAGACTGTGCTTTCATATGCTACCAAGAACTTTTGAAAATCTGTAAAAAAGTAAAAGGCAGGGGCTGAATAAACCAACTTCAAATGATTGATATTGAATTTCCAAAATTTTTCAAAAAATAGGACTAAATATCGATTTCCCATTTTGGTTCCAATTACAGCTTACCATCCTCACGGTACTATGGTTTTCCTAATTATTGAAGGCAGTATAGTGACTCATAGTAAATAACCTCTACATCATATGGTCTCTGGTAGAGAGTTGTTCACTGAGAATCATACCCCATCTTATTTGTGTATGAGATCACTAATTAAGTCTAATAATGTTATTTTCCATATATTTCCAAGGGACATAACTTTAGTAAAGGTTGTTGGTTTGCAATCTTCCAAGAACTTTCTGAAATAATCCTTTGATATAAACTTTATTAAAATCAACAAGAAATGTAGGTGTGGAAGTGCTCACAATGCAATTTCATGAATTTAAATATAATTTGTATATCCATGGTGCATAATTCCATTAAAAATAGTTGTTGGGTTCTGATTTTGAAAAGTCCTTAACACAACTGATAAAAACCTTTTTGTTCAAATCTTGGAAGAAATGTGTTAAATGTGTAGATGAGCAGGCTTACAAGACGGGACTGGCAGACACATGGACATACAGACTCTTGGACACATTGTATTTTAATGTCCTCTACATGACATTGTGCTGGGGACTGAAAAGAAAGAAAGATAGAGCTTGTATAGAAAGCCTGAAAGTATATATGTCTTTTGATTGAGTGAAGCCATTTCAATTGGTATTTAATAGTGTGTCTTTCTATGTTGTGATGTTACACTATTGTTTAAGTTAAGGGTAAGGTTTAAGTTAGGAACCTGATGTATGTAGATGTCTTTGTTTATGTGGTTCATAAGTTTTTCTCCGTTTTTATTTTTTTAAAGATTAGACGGTTGGTATTCACATTTGAATGGTTTAACACTTACTAGTCATTTTTGGGACCCTTAGAGCTTGCTGTTCTTTGTGAGCCCAGGCTTCTTGTTGAAGACCGTACTTTGATCTATAATTATTTATTTTTACAAATTGTGACTTGGATGAAGAGTTGTCTCATTGGCACGCAAACCATATCTTCTTATATCTATTGAAGCAGTTACCATGGAAAGAAATAATAGATACAGTCTGGATGTAAAAGACAGGAAGACGTTTTTTTTTTCTTTATTTAATGGTATAACATTGTTAAGGTTCTTTACATGCAATATGACACAATAGAAAAACATTTAACAATTCAACAAATAAACAACTAAGTCTCATGCTTATTCTATAACAAATAGTACTTATCAAACTTCGGAAGAAAAATATTATACATACATAATATTTGAAAAGATATAGTGGAAATATTTTGAAAAATTATTTAGGATATACATGTATATGTTCATAAATTATACACACATGTACTGTGAAAAAGGCATTATTCAAAATACCAAACGCCAAGGTAAATTTCAAAAGGTAAAGGTACAAAAAACCTGACAAATCAAACCTTACACTATAAAATTTGTAAAAGTTCCAGGGAACCCAATGTTTCGTCCTACTTTTGCTGTTAATCGCAGGCTCAACAAAAATGAGGGGAAAAAGGATAAAATAATACCTCTCAATACTATCTTTTGATTATTCCTTACTTATTAAAGGGCAATTCCGAAAAGAATTCATGATTATTCATTTAGTTCTTATTTTTGTTCCAATTCTTAAAAACATTTTCACCCTGAATTTCAGTATTGTCATTTAAAAAAATCCTATGTATACATGATTTTTAATTAAATAGAAAAGAATTATTGAAAAATCTTGTGATTCTGACTTTTTACTTTGGCATCTTCAATAATTTTTTTAATATTTTTTTTTTTGTAGAATGATTCTACATAATACAAACTAAAAATAAATTTACTGAGAAATATAACAAAAGAAACAACAATAAATATCCTTCAATAAAATACATGCTAATTCTAGCATACTACTAGATGATGTTAGCTATCTTCAGCTTTCTCAAATCTTATCTACTTCTATTAATATGAAGATTTATATCTGCACCCATTTTCCTCTTTACATATTTAATATCATTGATACACAGCTACTTTTGCATAGGTACTATTTCTGTACTAAAAAATGCAGTACTGGAAAATTACTTTTAATATTTAGTACTATTTCTTTACTTTAAAACTATTGTAATATTTAGGTAATTGTCTTTTACAGTACTTGATTTGTACTAAATATTTTGGTACAGAAATAATACAATATTCCATGTTTGAAAATCATTACTTTAAGAGATTTGAAATAGAAAAACTTTCAAAATGCTGAAAATGTAGCAGTAGTAACCAAAAATCTGTAGTACCTAAATTTCAAGTACAAATTAAGTACTGTTAATTCAGGTACCTAAATATTACAATAATTTTAGAGTAACAAAATAGTACTGAATATTAAAAGTAGATTTCCAGTACTACAAAATTTTAGTACAGAAATAGCACCCATGCAAAAGTAGCTGTGTAGAAGTATAAACTATATATACATATATAAAAAGTGTGTAACACATAATCTGTACCAATGTAAACAAATACAAATGTACAACAATAATTTTTTGATTCATACTATAACATAATCACAGTTAAAATTATAACAAAAATGAGGCAAAGTTAATAAAGTTAAAAGATTCTCATGCAAGAAGTTCATATTTGAGGGAGGGTAGGAGGGGTCCTGATCCCGAATTCCTAGGCTTAAAAACACAAAATCCCAAAATCCCGGGCTTAAAAACACAAAATCTCGAGGTCCAGAAACACAAAAACAAGAATTCCCGGATCCCGAAAGGGCCAATCCCGAAATCCAGAGCTTAAAAACACCCGATCCTGGAGTCCTGATAAAGTTCCTATCCCCCCTCATATTTGAGTTAACAAGAATTTACACAGATTTTTGTTTACATTTTTTTTTAATTTAATTGACTTTTCATAAAAAAAATATGCATTTTATTCTGTTTTTAACAATTTTAAACCATTGCATTCTAAAAATTGGTCTTAAAAAGTTTTTTTGGAAAACAGTAAGACATAAAAATTGAATAAACTGGGAAACTGTCAACATATAGTTTTGTTCATGCCATACATCTGGTATGAATTTGGCAGTTTGAACCAGGATCCCCAAAACATCTGTTGGACCTGTAGCCTAGATGAGAATCTTCTTTCTTTTTAATTTAAGTTGGCCAAATGGTCTAAAATTACACAGAGAAAAATATTCTGTCTTGTAATGGTCATATTCAAACTGAAAACAAATCTGCTGAAATAATTAAAAAGCCATGATTTTGTAAGCCCTATAAAGCATTCAATAAATTCAACAAAAAATAACAAAATCACATGTGTGGAAAAAATGGAATGTACATAAAAAGAAATTTTTGACAAAAAAAAATCATTTGCCAATATTTTTAGTTTAGTCGTATGCATGATTTAAAAATTTCTTTTGTTCCGTAGTAATGAATCAAACAGAAGTGTTCTGCAACAACTATTTCAAAAACTTTTCTTTTGAAAGATTTTCTAAAAAAAAAAGAAAAAAAAGACAGTTTGATTTTAAATAGGTGCCATCCAAATTTTTAAATCATATCTTAAACTATAATCTATAAACTTATGCATTCAACTGTATATATATGATTATGAGTGAGAAGATGGAAGATTCTTGCATTTAATGGTGCAGATTTGATAAAAATTGAACAGAAAAAAAATGTGGTTTTGCATGAAATTTATAAGGCTAATGATCAACTAGCATTTTTTGGCTATAACTATAAAATAATGTTATCGCACAAGGCAACAGATTATAAGTGGATATATTTAAATGACCTATAACAATGATTTATAACAAATATGTATTTCTATATGTAACTGGCCATCTTTACGACTTAGGAATAATACTAAATCATTGAAATATTTTGTTCTATTTATAAGTTGAAGTTTGATTAAATAAAGTCTGCACATTGTGGTATTATTTTTTCTTTCTTTCAAAATTAAAAAAAAAATCAATCAAAACAAAATGTAGAAAATATTTTACTTTTTCACTATCAAGTCCATAATCAGATGTAAAAATGCACAATGTGTTACTATTTATATTAAGCTTACTTTTCACTATTTATTTTTTAAATTTATAAGTTGCGTTTTTATTTATTTTCAATTCTGACCCCATCTAGAGCCCCATTTTAAATAAAGCTCTTTAAACCGAAGTAACTTTCAAAATATCTTTTTTCTACTATCCAATATACATATATAAATATCTACATTTTTTAAACATTTTAAAAATAACAAAATGGAATTTAATGATAACAACTAAATCATAAAAATAATTATAAAGTAAAGAAATAATAAAAAATTAACTACAAATCATCATTTCCACATTTTCCTCTCAAACTGTCTGGATCTTACAATAAAATTTACTGTAGATTCATCAATTTTCATGAATTTTTAAAATTTGTCATTCATTGAACATTTAATTTCATGGTTCACCTGTATCCATGAGTAATTGGTATCCAACGAATAATAATGAATCCACAATAAGTCCAGTCATACAGTTTCTCATGTCCATTTGGATTGCGTAAAGTTATAAATGCAAATTTCTGTGAATTCATTATTATAAGTTTTTCATCAAAATAAACCTCATAGATTTTATTGATAAAGTAAACCTTGGGTATAAATTTTCAACAAAGTTCAAATATTACATAGCCTTGCATATGGGTCTCATTGGGGTCTAAGAGTGACGCGGAATTGCTGACACTTGAAAGTCAAATTATTGTGTTGTGAAAACGGGAAATGAGGTCTAGCGGGGTCCTGGAAATGACAAAAAAAGGGTCCTGGAAATGACAAAAAAATGAGAATTGCTTACGTACACAGTGTAAGTGGGATACGCTAATCTGACAAAACAGTAAGCAGGATCCGGGATTGGAACCTCCCAATGAGACCCCCTTTTATGAAGACTTTGGCAAAGCCATTAAATCAAGTATCAACAATAATCCAATTTTTCATAAAAAATACAAAAATTTGAATCTTAGAAATAATGAATCCACAGAATTGAGAGAAAAAAAACCAACATGTTATTACTGTTTTAAATGTACATGTTCATACAACAGGTTAGGTGGGAAATACACAAATCAATAATAAAAACAATGTACAATAACAAAAGTCCTGCAACTCATTTTACAGAAAAAATGACGATCAAAATTGATCGTTAGTTATACTAAAATGTCAATGACTTACAATACAAAAAGAAGATGTGGTATGATTGCCAATGAGACAACTATCCACAAAAGACCAAAATGACACAAACATTAACAACTATAGGTCACTGTCCAGCCTTCAAGTATTTTTATTCATAATTTTTTTTGTGAAAACAGCTTCTGTATGATATTTACAATAAATCTATATACATAAATATTGCATTTGTTTACACAACAGTTAGATTGGCCAGTAGAATATTGCATCAATTTCATGTGAAATGAACATTAACAATATCTCGATATGACAAAAAATAACATGATTATTTTTCAGAAAAAAATTCGTCTTTTCAAATAGAAGTTTTACCAATCTATGGTAATTCATTTTTAAATATTCAAAAGCTCATGCAATACCATATACTATTGAGGACAAAATGCCTGGACATAAGTGCAAAACTCCTAGAAAATATCTTAAATATAATTTGGCATTTACAAAATCTCAATTTAATTCTTTTAATAATGATTTATTACAATGCTTCAATGGTTGTTTAAAGCAGGGATTATATGATTTATCTTTACAGCCGATTTCATTGAGTGTGTAGGTAAAGATAATATCTTGGGTTAGCTTGCTTTGCTAGCAGAACCCTGAAGTCATTATTAGGCAAGGTATACTACCCTCCTTTAAGAATAGACTAGTCCGACTGATAACCAATCTATCTGTGTGTAGGACTAGGCTACTTTGAAAAGAGGGTAGTATACCTTACCTAATAATGACTTCACGGTTCAGCTAGCAAGCAAGCTAACCAAAGATATTATCTTTAGCTACACACTTAATGAAATCAGCTGTAACAGAATATTTCTTCCATCAGACAAATGAATTAAAGATAAAAAATAGATTTTATTTGCAGTAGAAGAAATTTACATAAATTGAGGAAACCTCAAAAACCATTGGAATCCAAAATAAAATAGGCGGGGTCAACACCATTAAGTACTATAAAATTTTTTGAAAATTTGATTAAAGGGAGTCCCAATTTAACAGGAGTTGTGAATACAAAATGCCTGTTAAGTGCCAGTCTGTCTAAGAATCAGGCAGTGGTGAAAACATGACAAAAAAACCTCACCCAATTTGACATTGATTTCAGTTCATAATATGTAGTTATGCACAAAAATAACATTCATTTCCATTTTCTGTTCTGGTAATAGAAGATACAATTTGGTTGAAATGCACCAGAAATTAACAAATAAGGGGAGATAACTCTGTAATTTGCTACCATTCTAACCAATTTTCTAGTCGAGTTATTTGATATTACCAGACACACACAAACGAAAGACTAATAATTTTTAACTCAGGATGATGGTTAGTATTAAATAGCATGATTAACTCAGTGGTTTTTTTCTGATCATGTTTTGATTTTTACCTAAATTGCCTGATTCTTATAAAGACTGGCACTTAAGTTACATAGGTGACATAATTTTCACAAACGTATGTAGTATAATAATATAAAGGATAAAAAAAATAACATTTTAATGGAACACACTAAAAAGTGTCAATTTTCCACATTGATTATATACAGTACAAAGACGCCTGCTAACGTATACAATCTGTATTTAAAGATGTTGATACTCTCGAAAGACCTTTTAATAACGGTATTAATGCTGAATTTTGGAACCCACATAACATTTGTTCAAAAGAAAATAAATTTATTTCATATCATTTTTTTCTTTTTCGTCTCATTTTTAATGAAAAGGGCAACTTACTCTTGATGAAAGCATCACAACGTTTGGCATTGAAAAAATATTTCTAAACAAATATACTGCAGAATGTATCAAACAAAATTTCTAGAAAATAGTAAATAATTATTTTCCTACTATATCATTAAAACCTCTAATATAGTGGTCAATAGATGAGGGGGGATTGGAAGGGTTCTGATCCAGAGCTTAAAAACAGCCAATCCCGGAGTCCTGATAAAGGTCCTATCCCCCCTCATAGATAAAAGAAGACAATGCACCTAAGAAAAAACACTATAAAAATGTTTTACTGCGTCACTATGGGGTGTAACAGAAGGACTGCTATAACAACAGATTCTATGGCAAGTTTATGACTTAATGTTTGTCTTTCTCCTTCATTACATTTGGTTTCTGTTAAATCTCTAGCTGGAAAACACAATTTGCATATTTCTGTTATCTGATTATAAATCATCGTCACCGATCGTACTAAAAGCATCGTTCGTCACAACTCCTTTCTTGTCATTCTTCCCATTTCCTTTAGCTTCCTGTAAAATGAAAGTTGAATTGTTGGATTAATTGGCAACAGTTTTTTCCAGTTGCAAATATTAGACAGCATATTTAGGATGGTACATTATATGTAAATATTTGGTTTAGTATGTGAAGAGATTTGTCTATTGTTTGAAAATATTTTGTCTATTGTGTGAAAGGACTTTTCTGGTGTGTGGTGGGATTTTGTCTGTTGTGTGAAAATATTTTGTCTATTGTGTGAAAGGACTTTTCTGGGGTGTGGAGGTATTTTGTCTAGTGTGTGAAGAGATTTGGTCTGTTGCGTGAAAATATTTTTTTAGTGGCTGAAAAGATTATCAAAAGTGTGAAAAACATTTTTTCAGTGTTATAAAGAGATTTTGTCTAGTGTGTGAAAAGATTTTGTTCAAAGTGTGAAAGTTCAGTTTATAAAAAAACAAGAATGTGTCCACAGTACACAGATGGCCCACTCGCACTATAATTTTTTATGTTCAGTGGATCATGAAATTGGGGTAAAAAATCGAATTTGGAATTAATGTTAGACAGAGCATATCATAGGGCACATGTGCACTAAGTTTGAAGTTGATTGGACTTCAACTTCATCAAACACTTCCTTGATTAAAACATTAACCTGAAACAGGATGAACAGAGGCACAGACGAACAGAGGCACAAACGAACAGAGGCACAGACAAATGGAGGCAAGGACGAACAGAGGTACTGACAAACGGAGGCATGGACGAATAGACGCACAGACCAGAAAACATAATGTCCCTTTACTACCCCTCTTCTATCGTAGGTGAGGCATAAAAATTGTGTATTGAATGAACAAATTTTGTCTTGAGTGTGAAGAAAGCTTGTGTCATAAATAAATAAACTGATTAGACCGTTGGTTTTCCCGTTTGAATGGTTTTACACTAGTAATTTTGGGGCCCTTTATAGCTTGTTGTTCGGTGTGAGCCAAGGCTCCGTGTTGAAGGCCGTACTTTAACCTATAATGGTTTAATTTTTAAATTGTTATTTGGATGGAGAGTTGTCTCATTGGCACTCACACCACATCTTCCTATATCTATGCATCTGTTTATAACTAAAAAATTAAACATTTTTAAATGGCTGACCTCCTCTGGACTAGGTAAAGCTGACTGTGCCAAACCCATACCATAACTATTATCTCTTTTCAGCTGCACTTTCTTTGCTGTTCCTTTTGATCTATCTTGTGGCTGAAAAATGGTAAATATGAAAAAAGTTCCTTCAAAATACAACAAACATTTTGAACACATGCTTTAAATATCTATTGTTGAAGAGTGTACTGTTATACCACTGTCCCAGGTAAGTAAGTAAGTAAATTTTATTTAGAGTCGGCATATATATACATAATAACAGAGAAAACATGAGCTCTGGTGAGCTCTTTAACCGACTATCATACAGAAAATCATGCAGCATCATGCAAATACTACCAGGTTAAGGGAGGATTGGGATCCCCCTTACATGTTTAACCCAGCCACATTATGAATGTATGTGCCTGTTATTCAATGGTTGTTGTTTTTATATGTGTTACAAATATGTTTTTCATTCATTTTTTTTTACCGAAATAAGGTTGTTTGTTTTCTTGTTTGAATTGTTTTACATAGTCATTTCGGGGCCTATTATAGCTGACTATGCGGTATGGGCTTTGCTCATTGTTGAAGGCCATATGGTGACCTATAGTTGTTAATTTCTGTGTCATTTTGTTCTTTTGTGGATAGCTGTCTCATTGGCAATCATACCATATCTTCTTTTTTATATAGTTGTTAATTTCTGTGCCATTTTGTCTCTTGTGGAGATTTGTCTCAATGGCAATTATACCACATCTTCTTTTTTTATATATCTACTTCCATATGTCTTTTGGATATATTGTGTATTTGGATTGCTGCCACCTTGTTAACCACAAATCTTCTTTTGTTTATGTTCACCACTGTAAATTCAAAAATTAATGATACATTTTTGTCCAACTTTAAAAAAATCGAAATAATAAATGCAAACACTAATTGTTGAAAATAAAGTTTTTGAAATCAAAAGATTTTTTTCAAAAATAGTGTTTGTGAGGTAACATGTAAATTTTGCATACATCTTGTATTCAAAATTTTTTTTACACTTGCAATTTGAATTAGGAATATAAAAGACTGGAACTATCTAGCAGGTTAATATATACACCATAACTTCATGCCCCACTTGAGGAGCAGGATCTACTCACCCTTCCACAAACCTTAGATAACCCCCAGTTTTTTGTGATATTCTTGTTACACTGTCTTCAATTTTCTATGATGTGTTTTATGTACTGTTAATTGTCTTTTGTTTCATTTTTTTATTTTTTTCGTCATGGCCTTATCAGTTTATTTTTTGATTTATGATTTTGAATATCCTTTTCGTATCTTTCACAGCTCTGGTTAAAGTTTATAATTACAAAATATTATTTGTGGATTTAGTGAGTACAGGTAAACCATCAATTCAAATGTATTAAAAGTACACATTTTCTAAAGGCTTACAAGGAGATTTGGTTAAATCCATAAACTCAGATATCCATGAAAATGTAACTTGTCCTTAATCCACAAAATAAATGATTCCACTGTACTGTAAACCAACTTATTTTCACTTTTAGCCCTTTCGATTTCATTTCGCAGTAATTTAATTTCATGATTTTCTAACTAACTTGATGTAGTTAAATTAGGGAAGATGCAAGTTTTACATATTCACGACAATTTAAATTTGCGTTATTTTTCTACTCACGAAAGTTCCAAAAATAAATAGTTCGCGAAATTTAGTTGGTTTACAGTATATCAAATTTATATTACTTACTCGTTTGATTTTTCTGCCTTGTTTCTGTGAGATAAGTTCATCGACCATGGACTGTAAACACATGCTCATTAAAATTGCCTGAAAACATATGAATACTAGATTTCATTGAGATGGGAGCCATCTCTTTGGGCCCCGCTGTCAATAATGTGGGGTAAATAAGTTGTATGGATAATCTGATATGAAGCATTATTTGGAAGTTATTACATAGTCTCACATGTGATTTTAATCTAAGATTTTAAGTTAAAACTGATAAATATTCTCAACTTACTTTCATAGTATAATAGTGATATGACTGCATGATGTGAACTCATTGTTGACTACTCTAAGGTGACTTCTGGATATATGGATTGATGTTTGAACAATGTTTAAAGATGCTGCCCAATTGATATTTGTCACATATTTTTAGAATTATGCCTTCAATATATTATGACCCACCAAGTATAAAGTATGAAATATTAACGGTTCTCGAGAGGTAAAGCGGACACAATTTGTTAAGAACAACGAACGGATGGACAGACCAACGGACTGACCTTTGACCTAGGATGCATACATTATGACACATTTAATATATATGTTAAGTTGAAAATGTTTGTCAGGTATAAAGTATGAAATAATAACAGCTGTCCTCTCAAAATATAGTGTGGATCAAATTTGTTAGTGATGGACAGACCAACAGACAGACAGACCTTTGACCTAGGAAGTGGTACATACATCATGACACACCCTCTGGTGTTGGTTAAAATGGATGTCAAGTATAATATTTGAAATCATAATGGTTCTCAAGATATAGAGCGGACACAATCTTCACCACAGGACACAGGATTGTCAACTGAAACCAAAGTTTTTTTGACGTTGACCTTTGACCTAGGAAGTTGTACATACATCATGACACGCCCTCTGGTGGTGGTTAAAATGGATGACAAGTATAAACTTTGAAATCATAACGGTTATCTAGATATGGAGCGGACACGATCTTCACCACAGGACACGGGGTTGTCAACTGAAACCAAAGGTTTTGACCTTGACCTTTGACCTAGGAAGTTGTACATACATCATGACACACCCTTGGGTGTTGGTTAATAATCATGTTAAGTATTAAGTATAAAATCATAACGGTTATCTAGATATGGAGCGGACACGATCTTCACCAAAGAACACAGGGTTGTCAACTGAAACCAAAGTTTTTGACCTTGACCTTTGACCTAGGAAGTTGTACATACATCATGACACACCCTCTGGTGGTGGTTAATATACATGTAAAGTATAAAGTATGAAATCATTATGGTTCTCTAGATATGGAGCGGACACGAAAGTGTTACGGACGGACGGACAGACGGACGGATGGACAGACAGACGGACGGACAGACGGACGGACGGACGGACGGACAGACTGATCACTATAGGGCGACCCGCCTTTTCGGCGGGGCCCTAATTATTTATACAGTGGTAGAACCAAGAGAGAATTTGTATATATATCAGAAAATAAGCAAAACAGACATACATACAAGAGGCAATAGATTTACAGAAACTTTTTTATGCAAGTTAAATTGAAATTCATTGGCTATTGTTTTGTTGTACATTTCACTATTTCTTGAGTGATTTAAAGAAATAAAGGATTGTGGGTAAATCAAATTCATTGTAAAACACTAGTACTGAAATGATAATAACATTTTGCCATTGGTTGTTAACCTATATTCACTGTGTCTAAACCACACCGGCAAAATTTGTTCGGACTCGATGGTATCTAACATCCGGCACAATGACGGAACATTAATAGACAGAAGAAAGCTAGGTTTCTCCTTATTTTCTTATTTTTTTTTATGATATAGAAGAATTTGAATACATATACAACTATTTTCTATTGTGATATGCAATATTTTCTACTACCGTTCTATATTAATGGAGAAATAAGTAAAAATGCACGTCAAAATGACGAATTGAGTGAACCTTGCCTCGAAATTGTTTAATTTCTCGTTAAATTGTTTACATTGTACGGAAAGAAAGGTACGGAAAGACAGATATTGACACGGAGATTGCAAATTTAGTTATTATGAGCATCTCAATAATTGTAACTCTGTGTATGGAACGAAAGAAATGGGTCATGTCAAAATGGAACTGGCCGGTTTCGTCAATGTATACAACCCGGTTTCGTCATAGATTTCAAAATGCATAACCCGGTTTGGTCAAATAAAAAAAATCATAATCGCATTACATTCTAATTGATTATTTAACTTCAGCGTTCAAAAGGAGTTTTGTGGGTCGTTTGAAAACAAGTTCGTTTACCGGACAGCGGCTTATTATTTATATGAGTCTCAGATTCAAATAAATAATAAGCAAATTCCTACTCTTATTGAACACAAATATTTTAATTTTACTTTGCATTCCTAACTTTTTTAACAGCATATTGAGATTAAAGCTCTCTAAATATGCGTTTTCTATATGAGTTATGGGAAAATACGGACGTATTATTGTATACAGCCGTCTGTCCGTCCGTCCTTCCATCCGTCCGTTCCTCCATCTATCAGTCATTCGGTCCGTCCGTCCGTCCGTCTAGCTATCTGTCTATCTTTCTGTACAGCGTAAACATGTCGCACCGTAACTTGAGAACAGCTTATCTAGTTTTCATGAAACTTAACAAAGTTATTTCTTGAAACGATTTGTAAACCTTTTAGTGAAAATCAAATTAAATCTTTTTGAGTTACAGAACTTTGTAAGTAAAACAGGAGTGTGTTTTTTTAACATGTCGCGCCATATCTCAAAATGATTTATCATTTTTGCATCAAACTTTACACACTTCTTAGTAATATAAATCTTAACTTCTGCATACTTAGAGGTGATGTTTTAATTATTTTTTTTAACGTTAATTAGGTTTTCTTTGGGAAAAAAGGGGGTCACAAACTGCGATGTATCTCAAAACCTATATAAAAAAAATATCATAATGTTAATGTTAAAAAAATAATTAGATATCAGTGTTTGCTATTTAGTATTTATATTCCATTTAAAATTAGTTTAAAGATCAGTGAAATAACGGATACGACTTTCATTAGGAAAATGTGTAGTACTATAATTACCTATGTAAATACATGTAAACACGCCAAGTTTACTTTATAATACATATCATATTTAAATTCTTTCGAAAGACAATGTTGAGATCTGTGTTAACGTTGCTTTTCATAAATTGTTGGTTTAAAAAAAATATTAAAAAACCGGGTGATATATATAGACGAAACCGGGTGTTGTGTAGTAAACAACAATGACGAAACCGGTGTATTTTAATTTGACATGACCCATTTCTTTCGTTCCATACACATAAATACAAGAATTGAGATGCTTATAATGACTAGTTTTGCAATCCCTGTGTCAGTATCTATCTTCCCGTACCTTTCTTTCCGTACAATGTGAACAATTTAAAGAGAAATTAAACAATTTCGAGGCAAGGTTCACTCAATTCGTCATTTTGACATGCATTTTGACTTATTTCTCCGTTAATATAGAACGGTTGTAGAAAATATTGCATCTCACATTAGAAAATAGTTGTATATGTATACATATTCTTCGATATAATTAAAAAAAATAAGAAAATAAGTAGAAACCTATCTTTCTTCTGTCTATTGATGTTCCATCATTTTGCCGGATGTTAGATACCATCGAGTCCGAACAAATTTTGCCGGTGTGGTTTAGACACAGTGATATTGTGTAGAACAATTCTAACCAATCAAATGGATTTTGAATTCGGTTTTGAAAGATATACCCATAATGAAAGATTCTAATAAAGTGATATCCCCATCCCATCCACAAAATCTGAACATTTAGGAGATTACTAACTGGGAGCCAGTAATTGGGTATTACAAAGCGTAATAAGGACATCATATTAGAATTGGGTATTTGCAACCATCAAATCACCTTTTGATGCCATCAGAGCTTAAAATACTATATTGTTATCTCCATTCTAATGAAACTGGCAGAAAACAACTTTAAAAACAAAATTAAAAATCTGGCATATGTCGTCTGTGCTTGCTTTCATAGCATCATTAATGAATTGATGGCATGAAAAATTGTGACAATATCCAATCAAAACGAATGTTACAAATGGTGTTTTATTAGAGTTAGAGATAGTATAATTTGTACCTGATCTGTTTTGATACTAATCCACTGTAAACTATCTCTTGACATCAAATATTCAAAAGCCAGTTCCATCTGTGGAGGTTTTACACTCGCACCATTTATCTCCGCAAACTATAAATAAGTATATTTACTATAAACCTTTTTAAAAATATAAACAACCAAAGCATGGCAACTGAAAAAAACTTAACTAATTAGCCTTTGTAAGTCTTGTATGTTTCTTAATTTTAGTTCATTTATATTTTTTGGAGTTTAGTATGACATCTATTTTCAATAAACTAGCACACATTTTGTTTTCCGGCCAGCTGATAGCTGCTTCCAAGCACTGGATTTTCTTACTGTGTTGAAGACCCATTAGTGGCCTTTGGCTGTTTTCATCTATTTAGTTGGGTTGTTGTTTCTTTGAAACATTCCCTATTCCATTCTCAATTTTATTGATTTTAATAAAATAATGATATGTTTCATAAAAAAAAAATCTGATTAGTTTCATAACATCATAATAAGTGCTCTGTTTATTCAGGAAAAAGACATTACCATGATTCAGACCTGGGAAACTTACAGTTATAAAATGTTGGAAATCATTTTCAATTTAGAATGTATCTGATGCAATCACATCTCTGATTTCTCGTCCTGTTTTTTTTTTTTCCCATTCTTTTGGGTTTGCGTTAGCTCTTCAAATTTTGTTTTTTGTTGGAATGTGTATCTGGTATGAGTTATGTTATAAGAAGGTGAAGGTGGTACCAAACACTACAGGGAGATAACTCCGTAAAGTCATCTAAACGTTTTAATTACGTAGTGTTGTAAAGGGCATTTTAAGCTTCTCTATGATCAAAATTGGTATTTGTCAAACTGCTATATAACCAGTGTAATTTTTCTGTCAACACGGTTGCTTTAAAATTTTTGAAATTTTTATATTTTTGTTAAAGGGTCAAAGTAAATACATTGTCAAAATTTAATAAAAATTAAACGAGCTAAATTAATTTTAGTGAAAGTGTTGGGTACCACCTTAACATCAGTAATAGTTACCTTGGGCACAGAACTGGTTATTCTCCAACATTTTATTCTTGTGATTTTAAAACTACCTTCTTTCACAGAATTCTAAAATTCAAATAAATACAGATAAGACATTAATATACCAATATTATTATGTCATTATTAAACACATACAAGTTTGTCATTCATCCATAATCTTTATGTTATAAAATATACTTTTTCAGATATTATATGTGTAGCAGGATATGCTAACCATTCAAGTGCACCTTACATCAATCAATTTCAGTTAATATAGTGTTATGTGGACTATAATTTGCCTTTTAATTGTATTTAATTATTTTTGCCCATTATTTGTTGCTCTCTTTGACTTATGTGTTTATGATTCTCAATTCAATAACTCAGGCCTCTTTATTATTTTATGTATTGTGAATTCAGCAGTATGGTTAAACTTGAGATATTTCAAAATATTTTTTTCAAACTTCTAAAATTACTGATGTTTTTCTGTTCATTATTATAGCGTAGACATTTTATTGTAGGTCATGGATAAGTTCAAAATGAGAATATTAACAGTGCTGTTACTGAACTTGTGTCAGATTACAGATAATTCTCTAAAGCATGTAGAGCAAGACTTTAGTTAGGTTGCTTGCTTTGTTTTTATATTGTACAATCATTAGGATAACACCCAATTAAATTCAAATATGATATATACAGGTAAAACTATGCCTATATATTGTTTAACTATGTCAATCTTATTTATAAGGCTTGTATAAATAATTATATAAACAAAGCAAGCAAGCCAACCAAAGTTTTGCCTTACATGCATTAGGAAATTAGCTGTAAAAATTAATTTATTGATGGTTACTCAACTTTCAAAGTGCATTGTTCCTATTACAGGTTTGTTTTAACAGCAGGTCCTTAGTTAATTCAAGAAGTTTTCTAAAGAGGCAAGTTTAAAATGTGGTACCAATACTTACTGCTGCCATCTGTATTCTGAAATTCATTTCCCTTCCCCCCGTACAAATCAACACCCGAGAATCGGCCTGTGGGTAGTCTGTTATACAAGGCTTAAACTGTATGTAACCGTAGTACTTGAAGGTTCTCACTAACCGAAGGTACTGGAAAAAAGAGAAACCTGTTAGTAAATGAGACACTTATGCTGAGTTCACACAAAATTGGAATTCGATTCGCATTAACTAATTCCAATTAGTTTAATTCGCATTCAAAACGTTTAACGTCCTAACGTCAATCTAATTCCAATTGGAATGCGCATCAAATTGGCTTTACTGTCCAAACAACTTTAACTTTTAATTCGGATTAACAAAAACGTATTTCTAATGCGAATTAGTTAATTCGATTTAGCCAATTCGAATCAATTCGATTTAAAAAAGAAGAGTTTGTGAACACGAATAGCAAATTCGATTCGTTTTTGATTCAAATATTAAAGGTACGTGTGAATGAGGCATTAGTTGTCTCATTGGCAATCATACCACATTTTCTTTGTTTTTATATCATGTGTATATATTGACAAGCTATCAGATAATAATAATTTTTTTTGTGTAAATCTGTGAGTGTGTTTTTTTTAAACCAAGACATAATCATTGTAAAGATGATCTATCCTAATGCAGTGAAATTAATACCATTAGTGTAATGACTAATAAAGATGTGCATTTTGACATTAAATGTCTCTTCAGTGATGCAGTGTACAAATGTATGTCAATTATGATTGATAAAATTCTTATAAGGAGATTTTGTGAAAAAATCAGCTGAATATTTTGCAAACCTTAATTTTGTTTGTACTTTTTGTTTCTAATTCTGTTTAGTATATCTGTATACTTACCTCCCTTTTTGAACCTCTCTGTTGTAAAGTTGCTAAATGTTTCAGTTGTTCTTTTGTTCCCAATGTCCATGACCTTTCTATATCATTTACAGCCTATATTAATATTTAAAAATAAAATTGGACAAAAAAATGACAAAAAGCTCCAAAAAGGAACAAATATATCTGTTTCATTCATTTTCAGCTCTGCTTTATACTATGATGTGAACATTTTTCTTGAAATGTTAACATAAATAATTTGGTTGTAAAATAAATAAAAAATCCTCTTTCATGAAGAATATCTGACTATATCATGTGGAATATCTAGACGAGCCTGTTCCACATGATATAGTCAGTATCAAAAACTCAACTACCTACTATTCTGTTTATCGGTAATTATGACATCACACAATGTATTGCCTAATATTTTCAGTGATACAGCCAGTACGTTGATGCTCAAAAGTATTAGGCAGTAAGATCAAAGGGAAAATATACGAATTACCGATAAATATTCGTAAGTACCCATATTATGGGTTTCACAAAAGAAACATCAAGTGCATGATTTGACAAATTAAATATTCTGATAGGTAATTTGTTTAGCTATATCAAAAAGAAAATTTTGTTGCATGCACTTCATGTTACCGGTTTTAAATCTATGAAAATTGATGCGTTTTGATTGAATATAAAAAACATCAAGATTTTTTCTATTTGTGACATTATAAAAATAAAGTTTATTCATATGTATTGTCCGTTTGACTTCTATATATTTGCAGAAAAAAATTCTTAAAAATTCATTTTTATGAATTAATAATTTTTTCCTTGATGTATATTATTATATGGTATATACGAACTCTGACTATTAACTTCATAATTTTTGGTCAATAATTAAAAAAGTTTTGCATTAGGTCTCTATGTTAATTTTATTTTTTGAATTGTTGATTACCTTATGGAGTAAGTATAAGTAGTGTAACGGCCTTCTAAACAAAACAAAAACAACATACATGTGCTTGTAATGTTTGTTTATGTGTATCATGTGACTATACCAATTTGAATATTTAAGGCACCAATGAAAATGATCATCACTTTGTGGTTTTGATTATTGATTGTATATCATTATATAAGTTAACTTACTATACACAAGCTTTTTATGCTTTTAGTGAGTTGTGAGTTGTACAACAATAAAAAGAGGCTCTGTATAGTTAAAAAACAGATTTCAGTTAAGAAACGTTCGTTCTTTATTAATGTGCAAAAAACCCATCTTGGAAGCAAACAATTTAGGAAAATAAAAAAATGTTTTTATAGTTGGTAGATTCTGAACTAAAGACATTTATTCTAAAAACAGTTGTTGGCATGACACGGGTTATGTTCTTCTCATATATGTTATGATGGTATGATACTAAACCCCTAACGGGAAGGATTGTGCCTGAGGTTCATATGATGAAATCATAATCTTTCAGTCAGTTTAATTGAAGTCTGGAGCTGGCATGTCAGTTAACTGCTAGTAGTCTGTTGTTATTTATGTAATATTGTCATTTTGTTTATTTTCTTTGGTTACATCTTCTGACATCAGACTCGGACTTCTCTTGAACTGAATTTTAATGTGCGTATTGTTATGCGTTTATTTTTCTACATTGGTTAGAGGTATAGGGGGAGGGTTGAGATCTCACAAACATGTTTAACCCCGCCGCATTTTTGCGCCTGTCCCAAGTCAGGAGCCTCTGGCCTTTGTTAGTCTTGTATTATTTTTATATTAGTTTCTTGTGTACAATTTGGAAATTAGTATGGCGTTCATTATCACTGAACTAGTATATATTTGTTTAGGGGCCAGCTGAAGGACGCCTCCGGGTGCGGGAATTTCTCGCTACATTGAAGACCTGTTGGTGACTTTCTGTTGTTGTTTTTTATTTGGTCGGGTTGTTGTCTCTTTGACACATTCCCCATTTCCATTCTCAATTTTATCTGTCATTATTAAACGTCCACTAACATAACATATGAAGGTAAACATAAAAAAAAATATTCATTTTCATATCCTTTCCCTATAAAGTACTATTTTACTAGTTTATACTATATCCAATGTTTTTTAAAAAGAAATTGGAAATTGCAGTTTCTTATCATAGATAGAACAACTATTAATATCACATGACATGAAATCTAAGTTTAGTTGATGGTCAGTAGAGGTCATCTTAATATTTAAATATGCAAAGTCACATGGTACAAATAAACAAACATTAAAAGCACATGTATGTTGTTTTTGTTTTGATTAGAAGGCCGTTACACTACTTATACTTACTCCATCAGGTAATCAACACTTCAAAAAATAAAATTAACATAGAGACCTAATGGGAAACTTTTTTAATCATTGACCAAAAATTATGAAATTAATAGTCAGAGTTCGTATGTACCATATATTAACATACATCAAGGAAAAAAATATTCATTCATAAAAATAAATTTTTAAGAATTTTTTTCTGCAAATATATAGAAGTCAAACGGACAATACCAAAAGTTTTCTACAAAAAAAACATATTTCCTTATAGTAACTGTTTTAGTTATGATTTATTGTTTGCACTATCGCATTATAAAAATTTCATTTCATACCTGGACATATAGCAGATTCATTGCAACTTTATTTTCTAACAAATCATCTTCATAGCTCAGATCCCAAAACCTGCAATGCAAAATAATTTTTATTTCACTAGGCATAACTCAAATAGAATTTTAACTGGTACAGATTTTGGATGTCAATTGAAACATTGTTTATGTAAATTATCAATAAAACTTTCATCCAAATCTTTAAAGAACTGCAAGGGTGAGAGCACTTATAAGGCAATATTTTACAAAATGTGTTGAAGGGGAGATAACTCATAACTTTTTTTTAACAATTGAAACAATTTTAAAGAATCTTAATAAGTACACATACCCTTTGCGTAGGACTATTCTATGGTCTAGATGTTTTTTTTCTTCAGGAAATAAAGGAGTTCATATCAGATCTTTGAAAGCTTGTTTAATTTATTCCTCACTTATAACCTAGAGCAAGTTATATGATATACGATATAAAATTTGTTATAAATCATTTTTTCTCCAATTGATGTTTTTTATTTGTTTTTGTTTCACTGGTTGGCAGCTTCATTGAGAAATCAATTTTAAAGAATCTTAATAAATACACATACCCTTTGCGTAGGACTATTCTATGGGATCCAATCTTGTTTGCATATTTCAATGAGATATAAGGTGATTCAAATTCTTGTAGCTTCCGTACAACTGAGGAACATAAAAATAATATCATTCAAACCAGATGCTCTGCTGGGCGCAGCTTTATACGACCGCAGAGGTTGAATCCTGAACGGTTGGGGCAAGTATGGACACAACATTCAAGCTGGATTCAGCTCTAAATTTGGATTGTGATTAAATAGTTGACACAGCATAGGTTTCTGACACAGAATGAATGTGGTCTAATGAACTAAAAAAAAAATTTTGCCTTTGAGCAATTCACTATGGTGTTGAATATTAATCCTCTCAAAAAAATGTTTGAAGAAATTTTCTTTTTATTTATGAAATCTGAAATGAAACAAATTGACCCCCCCAATATTTTTTTCACATCCCCCTTTCCCTTATTTCAAAACTGATCTCAATTCAAATTTCTAATGAAGTTTGCAACAATAACTACTCATTTAAATACATCATAAAATATTAAAATGTAAAAAAAGTGCTTGTTATCACTGACAATGACTGAATGGTAAAGATTGTTTTAATCTATCAGTTGGTAGTAAAAGTGAATATACATTGTATATTGTATAAAACAATGATTTAAGTTGATTCAACTACTATTCTGGACAAAGAAAGATAACTCCAATTGAAATCCAATTGGAATTTCTTGCTATTGCACAATATTGTGCAATTAGATATTTCTTGCTATTGTGCAATACTGTGCAATTCAAAATATTTGCTATTGCACAATACTGTGCAATTGAAGATTTCTTGCTATTGCTAAATTTATAACTGTGCAATTGAAAATTTCTTGCTATTGCACAATACTTAATATAATAATTTTGGATCCTGATTTGGACCAACTTGAAAACTGGGCCCATAATAAAAAATCTAAGTACATGTTTAGATTCAGCATATCAAAGAGACCCAAGAATTCAATTTTTGTTAAAATCAAACTTAGTTTAATTTTGGACCAATTTTAAAACGGGACCAAAAATTAAGAATCTACATACACAGTTAGATTTGGCATATCAAAGAACCCCAATTATTCAATTTTTGATGAAATCAAACAAAGTTTAATTTTGGACCCCGATTTGGGCCAACTTGAAAACTGGGCCAATAATAAAAAATCTAAGTACATTTTTAGATTCAGCATATCAAAGAACCCCAAGGCTTCAATTTTTGTTAAAATCAAACTAAGTTTAGTTTTGGACCATTTGGACCTTAATGTAGACCAATTTGAAAAGGGGACCAAAAATTAAGAATCTACATACACAGTTAGATTTGGCATATCAAAGAACCCCAATTATTCAATTTTTGATGATATCAAACAAAGTTTAATTTTGGACCCCGATTTGGGCCAACTTGAAAACTGGGCCAATAATAAAAAATCTAAGTACATTTTTAGATTCAGCATATCAAAGAACCCCAAGGCTTCAATTTTTGTTAAAATCAAACTTTATAGCTTGTTGTTCGGTGTGAGCCAAGGCTCCGTGTTGAAGGCCGTACTTTAACCTATAATGGTTTAATTTTTAAATTGTTATTTGGATGGAGAGTTGTCTCATTGGCACTCACACCACATCTTCCTATATCTAAGTTTAGTTTTTGACCCTTTGGGCCCTTTATTCCTAAACTGTTGGGACCAAAACTCCCAAAATCAATACCAACCTTCCTTTTATGGTCAAAAACCTTATGTTTAAATTTCATAGATTTCTATTTATAAATACTAAAGTTATGGTGCGAAAACCAAGAAAAATGCTTATTTGGGTCCCTTTTTGGCCCCTTATTCCTAAACTGTTGGGAACAAAACTCCCAAAATCAATCCCAACCTTCCTTTTGTGGTCATAAACATTGTATTCAAATTTCATTGATTTCTATTTACTAAAACTAAAGTTATAGTGCGAAAACCAAGAAAATGCTTATTTGGGCCCTTTTTGGCCCCTAATTCCTAAACTGTTGGGACCAAAACTCCCAAAATCAATCCCAACCTTCCTTTTGTAGTCATAAACCTTGTGTTAAAATTTCATCGATTTATATTCACTTTTACTAAAGTTAGAGTGCGAAAACTAAAAGTATTCGGAAGACGACGACGACGACGCAGATACGACGCCAACGTGATGGCAATGTACGACGAATTTTTTTTCAAATTTTGCGGTCGTATAAAACTGTTAAAGACACAGAACCACATATATCTAGCTTATCTTCATAGAGAAAAAAGTAAAATCACGAAAAATACTGAAGATAGAGGAAAATTTATTCAGAAAGTCCATAATCACATGGCAAAATCAAATAACAAAACGCATCAAAAACGAATGGACGAGAACTGTCATATTCCTGACTTGGCACAGGCATTTTCAAATGTAGAAAATGGTGGATTAAACCTGGTTTTATAGCGCTAACCCTCTCATTTTAATGACAGTCTCTACAAATTTCCGTTATATTTACAATGATGCCTTAACTAAACAGACACTATAAATAAAAATAGTAAAAATATGGGTACATCAGTCATCATCGTGTAACAATTTTAAAAGGAACAATTTAACAGAACACAAAAACATCTATCTACATACACATTCATTTACTTTTTACCACTTCTTTTGCACAAAACTGTAATTTTTTAACCACTTTCTATTATTGCCTTGTACTTGAACTGACTCCTTGCCCATAAAAGCTATACAACAACAGTTGTTAATAGTCTGAATAATGAATTTTGATTGCCACATTAAAATATGGCAACCTCCAGTGAAAACCCTGGCGTAAATATTCAAATTTAAAATAAGATTAATTTAGAATGATGTAAATTCTAAAATTTTTGAAATGCTTTTCAGAATTATTGCAAAATATAGCATTTCTTGAAGTAATCTTAATAAATAATCTAACATTTCTACCAGTTATTCTAAATTAACTTTAATTAGTAGTTGTCCCATACACCTACTAGAATTATCCCCATCCTCTTCCTTCCGTACCAAGTACAATGTGAAATAATATGTAAATTCCTCTGGCAGTTCTAGTTGTGATGCTACAGTCTAAAAAATAGCAGAAATAAACCTGTTTAGTCAAAAGTTGTCAAATTTCATTTCATATTGATTTCTGTATGAAAAAAAACATGTGGTATGATTGTCAATGACACAACTCTTCATGAGAGACCAAATGACACAGAAATTAACATCTATAGGTCACCATACGGCTTTCAAAGATGAGGACAGTACATATGACCAAGGCTTCCAAAACAGTCATATATTCCGGACATGACCGGAACTTTTATAAAAAGACCGGCTGCTCTCAGCCTCAAACGGTCTAATAGAATTATTTTTTTCAAGACATTTTTCATAAAACGGTCATTTCAATTTTGAACAACTTTCGATCATTAAAAATGTCCGTTTGGGTTTTGGACATGTCCGCTTGGGCATACTATTTCAGAAAGATATTTCGGTCATAATTGGGTTTATTACAACAGATGCAGCATATTTAAGATTCTTTGAAGTGTCTCAGTTAGTCTAATTCTCTGGGAACATAAATGTACGGCTTGGTCTTTAGCTTGTGTACATCAATAAAAAGTAGAAAAAACATGTTTTCTTTTATTTAAATAACAACAAGCTGTCAAACAATTATCCCTTCAATAAGTTATATTGAAGCCATAAATCATTCACTGATTACAGGTTTGTTACCTTTGACGAGGTGTCCTTAGCTTGTCTCTTTATCAATAGAACTAATGATGCATAACAAGGTACACAAAGGTGATCAGGTAACGAGGTCAAATATGTAAGCGTGTACTGAACAACATCATATTTAATGACGCTTTATAGATATTATTTTAAATTAGCATTCAGTTTAACAAAGTTTCCTGATATTTAAAAGTGATAATTTAAATAAGTATATTTTTAAATGAATAAGTATGATATCAGATATATAAATTTTATTTGACACTGTACATCGTGTTAAATACTGGGGTACTACAAAGGGGAAAATTAATTGAAATATATATTAAAAACACCAAGAAAAAGATTCATGATAACATTCATGACCGATTTCCAGACAACAAAATTTTCGAAGCATTCTCTGTGTTTGAACCGTCGAACTTTCGGAGTAGTGTTGCCGACCTTCCTCGCTACGGTGAGCAACAGTTAGAGTGTCTCGGGGACCATTATAACTCAATCAACCAAGAAGAACTACAACTAGAATGGGGTATACTTAAGTATTTGATCTTCAACAATTATAAGGGACTTTCGTTTGCCGATCTGTTAACCGCCATTATTTCTAGAAGAGACCAGTTCCCTAATGCAATTTTTCTAATGGAAATTTCACGTATTTTGCCGGTTTCAAGTGTCGAATGCGAAAGGGGTTTTTCAAGGCAGAACATTATTAAGACAAAGCTAAGGTGTAGTCTGGGTATTGATAAGCTTAGTAGGTGTAGATGTTGAAGACTTTGACCCTGTTCCTGCAATCCGCAAATGGCAATCCGTTCGTAACCGCCATGTGTATCAGAACAATGCACTCAGCAAGCTGATGAATATTAGATCTTAAATTGGACTAAGTGTAATCTTGTGCTATGATCTGTGCTTCTTTTCAATGAACTCATTGTAATATTTATTGCTTGTGTTTGTCAACATTGTGCTATTATTGTTGTTATATGCTTACATAATATATCATGTTGTTATTCATTAAATTATTAATCAACAGAGTATGTTTTTATTTATTCTTGATTTTCTAAATCCGGTTCGAAAATTGTACAACAAAAAAAAGTTTATCACTGTTCAGTAGATTGTACACGGTTTAAAACAAGATCCTTCATTGGGCCTCTTCAATGTTATCTATAAATACCGCAAGTTGTAAAGGTCACGTGGTCAGGTAATCAATACACAAAAAAGAAAAGTATCACGTGTATCAAGCTGTACTACAATAATAAAGTCAGTTGTCATCAACAGTTTTAAATAATATGGCCTTAATTAACAAGTGTAACTAAAGTACCCACAGAGAGAAGATAGATTATTTAAACAAAAACAAAAACATGAGAAAAGTCAGGTACTGAAGCTGACTTATGCAATGCTGGTTCCCGATACACAGAAAAATGACACAAAAACGAGGAAAATATTTTATTCATTTTAAGAATAAAGACAACAAAACAGTTATAAATAATTTATTGCATATAACACTTCTAATTACTTAGACACAATCTGACACATATAGCTTATGCATCCTTCAAGTTACATTTAAGAATCCAGCTGATCATTGACCATCAAAAATATTTCTTTGTAAAATGTCCGGCTGTCGTCAGGAAATTTTGGAAGCCCTGCATATGACATGATCATATTTGAAGTTCTGCTTATAATTGAGAGGTTAAACAAGCTATAAAACCAGTTTAATTCACCATTTTCTACAAAAGAAAATGCCTGTACCAAGTCAGGATTATGACATTGGTCTCCAATCGTTTGATGTGTTTGAGTTTTCTGATTTTGTCATTTGATTAGGGACTTTCTATTTTGAAATTTTCCTCTGAGATCAGTATTTTTGTGAATTTTCCTTGTTATTTAAATTGTTTAACATTTCGTCATGTCAGGTCCTTTTATGGCTTAGTGTAAGGTATGGTTTTTGCTCATTGTTGAAGGCTGTACAGTGACCTAACATTATAATTTAGACTAAGGTTGAAAGCTGTCTCTTGGACAATCATACCAAATCTCCTTATTTCCATATTAAGAAGAGAAATTTGTTTAAGCCATATTCCCTCCTCAACAGAAAAATGTATTTGTTGTCTGCTATTCTATGGCTGAGAATAGTTTGATGAAAATATTGATTGTATGGTCAAATCAATGGAAAAGGTGAATGCAATACAACCCCCCTTCCTAGAGCTGGATTATTATTACTTCCAATGTTCATCCTCTGACATCCATTGTTTTAATAATAACATAACATAAATTTCTAGTTAATGAAATGGAACTGACAGATTTTTTGTAGATTCACATACCTCCAGAACATCTTCTGTTTGGTCAGTAGACATAATTTTTACAGTGATTTTGTAGCCATTCATTAGGAACACATCTAATGTTACAGCCTCTGACGTCTCCTTTTGTGTTTCCTGTGATAAAATAGAAAGATATTTCTCACACAACAGAACTATATTATTTCACAGTTGAAAGGTTAAAACATCCAAATTTTATCTAGATCCTGTTTTTTTTTTGTACTGCAAGTTTCTTTTTTCTAGTGCAGATTTAAAGAGCTAGAACCACTGGCATGTTTAAGACATGCACATACTTTATTACTTTACATATATATTGACATCTTCTTTGTTCAATTTTAAAAGAATTATTTTGAGATCTATCAAACAAGTACTGTGGATACGCAATTATTCTTTGGTTTTGTCGGTACATATTAACCATGAATTCAAATGTTCAAAGAAGTATGCATAGGCTTGTATACTAACTTTTATAAAACCAAAAAATCAAATATACACAAAAATACAAAGTTTCCTTAATCCTTGAAAATCATTACCAAGAAACTAATAAATCCAAAGTAAAATAGAAACAACATCAACTAAACATAAACAAGATAGTTCTACCTGCTGTGCCTTGAGGAGAAATCCATTGAATATATCAGAGTTTGCTATTCTTGGTTCTTGGCTCACTGAAAAAAGAACATGAAGAATTATATTTATATTATTTATATATATTATTGACCATAAAACTTACTGAACAATGTTTTTCTAAGTGTCTTTGAAACCATTTAATAGACTGGTCCCCTTATTTTGCCTTATTATAGAATTTATTCTTCCAACTCTGACTACATCATGTAACATGTGTAAAGAGTTATAAATAAATGGAGAAAATAGCCAATTGACACAGATGATGCCCTTACATGCATCTAACATTATAAAGATATTTAAATAGAGAATTGCAAAAGTCATGCCACCTAAATTTTGATCTGATCCGTGTTTTGTGGTAATAAGTATTATACATATGTTCACCAAATATATTTGGTTAGGCAAACTTAAGTTGGGAAGGCAAACCTTTTGGACTTTATATAGTATTACCAACTACCAAGGGTAACATTAATGCCCCTCTCCTCAATTTTTGACAAAAGACCTTCTTTTTTTTTAATTATGTCCCTCATGTTAGGAACAGACATAAATAAACCATTCTCTGTAGCTTAATTTCTAAAATATTTTTTTTTCAAAAATATAAAATTTCCAGAATTTGCAGGATCACAAATTCTATGATTGCTTTAAATCAGATAACCAAGTTTCTCTTTCTCATATGAAGGAATGAAGGAATCTAGAACCTTTATGGATACATCATGCATAATATATATATCTAACCAATCTGAACATATCTCTCCAACATAAGTCGTCTCTCTTCCAACTTCTCTGGAGTCATCCCAAACAGTTTCTTTGGTGGGAATGGTGGCAACACTGTTGCTCCAAATTCTTTCTTAAGCTGCAGAAAAAGAAGATTACTTACATAAAATATATAAATTTGAAACATATAGGTACATGAGGTATGTGTTCCTGAAAATTGTTATCATTTAATTATCCATCTCAGAATATTATTTGTATAGCAAATTTGATTGAAGCATTTATTCATGTTATTATGAAATGCATGTACCAATTCAGGAAAATACAGTTGTTTTCCAATTGTTAGATTGTTTCAGCTTTCAATTTTTGCCATTTGATAGGTACTTTCAGTTTTGAATTTTACTTGGAGTTTTGCTGCTTCTGCATTCATTTTCATTTTTAAAATTGTGATTTAAATTTTTTAAATTACTAATCATGCTAATGAAATCCACAAAAGTTAGTATTCAAAAAATAATAATGAATCCATTGTACTTAAAAGATGACATGTCCAAATTGCAATATGTTGATAATTTCCATATTGCTGGATTATTTTGACCTAGATGAAAAAAAAACCACTTTACTTTTTTATAATTACCTCTTCATTGAAGGCATTCAGTAAGCTGTATCTGACAGAACAATGGAAAACACCATTTATATGTACATTAAAACTCTGAAATAAAAAAAATATGTTCAAACCAATACACTAAGTTTTATACCTAACCAGCATGACCAGTAATAACAAATATATATAAACTATTCAAGGTTTGACAATTATTTCTCATACAAGAGATTTTTTCTTCCGGGAGGTGTCACAGAGAAAACCAGTAATCAGCATATCTGTGAATCATCATTGATATGGGCATAGTCATAATTAATTGTTAACAACATTTGAATATTTTTAAATACTAAGGATTTTCTACTCAAAGAAAAGATTACTGTAACTGTATTTTGAGTGAATTGAATTAAACTTCATAATTTTATTTGACCTTTTTATCTCTTTAAAATCAAGAATCACTGAATGTGGAATAGACCTGTATCTGGTATAAACAATTGTAAGCCTGGTGTTTAGATTTAACATCTTTTTGTACAATTATTTTTTAATTTCTCTATTATCATGATTTTGTTTATGTGCAAGTATAAGATAAAGTGTCAAACTTGTGTGATGTTACATCCATCACATTTGATATATTAAAGTAGATTCACGTTTTACCACTATCACAAAAGCAGTACACAATCTATTCTACTCTAATTTATTGGTTAAAATTTTATTTGTATAAAGAAGAATAAGTAATTTATTGCATTACCCAAAATATTAAAATACCAAATGTTTGTGTTTTTTAAACTCAATTATTCAACTGAGACATTTATGGGGAGATAGCTCTTAAAGTAAAAAAAATATACTGGTATGATAGGAAAATTTCAATTTTTCACTTGATTCGTTGAAGCAAGAAAAGACAAGTTTGGTGACACCATTTTTATCTTTCTTTTCTGAAAGCATTTTAAAACATGATAAAACCTACATGTACATGTCATGCATGTATCATCTCATATTTATGGACATCATGGACATGTTGCCTTCAGTTCACATTTAAAAAAATACCATATTTCTAAAATATTATATTAAGCAGGCATCACAGTAGACAGTCTGACAGGAATTTCCAAGGGAGTGTTATTTGGACTCACAAACTCAACTTTAACAGTTACAATTCAAACAGAATGTTGACAGTGTTTACTTGTTTTCAAGGGGGAGTTCATGTATGCTACGAGGAAACAAAGTGGTGCCAAAAGACAAGTTGTGTCAAATATGAACAAAAATAATAGACTCACATTTCCCACATTTTAATTTTCTAATAATTTAATGCGTTTTAAATTTTTTCCCCCATTTGCATGCATGACAATTATCATATAGGCCTAATCATGCTAATTGACTATTGCAACACAACTAACATTTTGCCAAATTTTTGGGAGTGTTGTTGTTTCAGTTTCACATAGTTTATTACCGTGTAGGACGTCCCACCATCGTCCTTTAGTGCTGAAGTATCTGGGATTGAAAAATGCATATTTAAAATAAGGTCACGACATTCAAGAGACAGTTTTTACTAGTTTTCCTTGCACAACAAAATATTGAATCCTCCCCTTTGACATCTTTCTGGGAAGTTTAAATCATTAAGACGCTTTATAAAAACTTCCTTGGTGTCAAACGTTTTTGTGACGATGTTGTCATGCGGAAAATTTTCTCGGATTGTCTTTGGACTTTCCTTTCAATCTACCTATTCACCAAGCAGTAGCTTTTCTGCCGGTCTCAACTATTTTAGGGAAAATAAGCATAATGGCACCTGTTACTGAGAATCCAAACCCAAAGGGAATAAATGCAGTTCTACTTGGTCCACCTGGAGCTGGAAAGGGAACACAGGTGACCCTTATACCCGAATTTTACAAGATACACGTGTACAAGTTATAGGTTTTGGTCAAGTTCTGTGACCATAGACCCATATTTTGACCCATTTGTATGTTGCTTTTGTCTTTAGGACTGACTTGATTCATTTTTTATAATAACATTTTTTCAATCTTAAAGTATACTATCAAGAATTGCACTAATATGTGACCTGAAAATTGGGTCACCTTCATAAATTTTTCATTGAGGTCAAAGTTTGCTTGTATTGATACAAATGTATCCTACCGTAGTCTAAGATCGTTCATCTTGTCAGTTCGTTAGGTATTTGTGTTTGAACTTAACACACGGGGAAACTCCGCATTGATGTCACTACGGTACTTCTGGCGTAGAAAAACAGTGCAAAATACGTTTTTTCTGCACTTTTGAATAAAAAAACATTTCTGAAGGTAAGTTTTCATTGTTGTTCTCAATTATTGCCAAAAAATGCCAATTTTCTAATGCCCGTTTCAATCCCAACTTCCGAATATTTAAAAACATTCTAGAACTTCACAAAATCCCATTTCCGGCCTCCATTGCTTTGTGTACATTCCATTCAGCGTCATCAATCTTGTGGCAGGCAATATAGGTCAAGCAAAACGTATTTTTAGGAATTTAAAAATGACATGCTCCTTACCTCTTTCTCGATTTTCCCGCGAAAAAAGCTCAACCAAAATGAAAGGAAAACTATATGAAAAAACGATGCCCATGCCATAATTTTGAACAGGCATATCGAGTTGGTTAATAAGAAACAATTTACATTTATTTTTCATAGAATTTTCTTTTTATTCACTATAAAAAGATCGATCTTCTGACCATCGTGACTGTAGGTCAATATTCATACAAAATTCCCTTGATGTCAAAAGGGATGGCAAAAAAAGAGTTTTCCTGTTGAATAAAACCCAGAACTATTGCAAACTATTTTGAAGCAATATCCCAGAAAGAAATAACGTAATTGCTGTAGACTGAAAAATCCGCTAATTGACAGTAGAGCAATTTGATTGGATATAACGAACTGACATCACGTGATTTTGACGCCATTGGAATTTTAATGTAAACAAACAAGGTCAGAAGGTTCCGTATGGGACATCATTGTACATTTAGTTACTGACAAACAATTACGAGTTATCAAGCTTGCCAATGCATGGTTATAAAAAATTAAAGCTAAGTCTACAGAAAAAAAAAGAAAAAAAAAGCCTTAGTATAACGACTTATCATTACACCTGGATACAGTCATTGGCAGTGCCATATTTTAGCATTAGGACATTTCAAGACCTAGTCCAAATAGTTATGATGTTTTGAAAGGCTATTATACTTTTTTGCTTAGACGGGTTAGAGCGACATAAGTGTCAAAGTAAAAAAGTATATATATAATAGTTTTTCATAATAATTTGTACTATCCACAGTCAGGGGACTTACTTTTAAAAATGAGTGATTTTCTAAATCACTGATTCAAGTAACATAATTTTTTTCGTTTAAATTTTGTATAATCGTCAATTTTTTTTTCAATGGGTCAGTGTTATAAACTTGTTGTGAAAATATGGCAGGTAATAAAAGTTCGTGTTTTGAAGGCAAAGTTTGACGATCGTCACCTGTTTGTCAACACACAACAAAAAAGCATGGATATTGAGCACATGTTTAACATGTACAATCAGAGAATAGTTTATTTTAAGGACATCCATGCGTATTGCGATATCCGGATTTGTACGAGATGGGGTCACACTGAGGTCACTTTGCATACTGAAAATATGTTGGGGGAAATTGCTTCCTGGAAGGATGCAATTAAATTAAAGTAAACTTCTTCTAAATATGAACAAATTAAAGAATTTTCTTCAGAAAAAAGTATATATGTACATAATATTTGAAAACCATCCATTGGGTTACGGTCATGACGGTAATAAAAAACATATGCATTATTTTTTTAATTAATTTGAGGTTTCTTATGACTTTAAGTAGTACAAATTAATCACTAGAAGAAGTGATTTAAATTTATTGTAGCTTTAAATATAGAATACTAATGATCCAGGGACTAATTATGTTTCTAAAATTATCAGAACCAACATCTGTGTTGATAGGATGACCAGGTCATTTCAGGTGATGACCTTCATGGCCTTGTACTGAATCTAGGATAATGACATACAAATCACTTGTTTAAGTATCATACCTTAATTTCCTTCCCAAAAATCACTTCTTTAAGTTTCATTATTTTAATAACCCCCACTAATTTCAACACCCTGGAAAACAGTGAAATTTTTATCTCGAACAGTAGAGTTTTAGTACATGTATATAATCTGAAAGATGAATCCTTGAACTTGACAGGAAAAATACTCCCACTGCTAGGGAAAATCTTTTAATAGCATCAAAGGCATAAACCTTGCTAAATTTTTTTTTCAATTTTACTACTATTATTTAAACCTACATGTATGTGTTTAAAAATTTTGATAAAACTACAAAATCACAATTTGTGACAAAACTTTGAATTTACTACTCAAATAAGTGATTTGAAAATAACTTATTTCAATAAGTCCCCTGACTGATTCAAGCCCTTGACCTTGTTTAAAGAAAATTTTAATATGAACATTTCAGTATTATGAGATATATGTGGACCATGACTTGTTCATAAAGTTTTAAGCCATAAAGGAAGATAGGAATGTCTTAACTGTCAGGCATCAAACGGTTGTTTCGGCTTCAATAAGTGTCAAATTGATTATGATTTTACTATGTTTTTCATCAAAATATCCTTATAAGGATTTGGATTCCTGAGAGGTCAATATTGATTTTTATTTTTCGTGATTTTTTTTGGAAAAAAAATAATCAGTTGATTATTTTTATCAACTAAAAGAAAGTATATATGTACATTCTATTGTCATGCACTGATTTCATTGTTTGGCAAAATATTTTACCGTCATTTGTCATGAAGGTATCCTCATTCTGACCCTCAGAATGTGCAATTTACCATAATAAAACCAAACACCATTTTGTTGGTATTGTGCCCAACTGATTTGCTTATTCAATTGGACACATGTAAAAGACAACATTAACACAATCCTTATATCAGACCCATAGACCTGTACAGTGTATATACATATACATGTAGTTATGTCCAAAATTTCAAGTTCAAATAAAAACAAATGAAAAACAGAATAAGAAAGAGGAAATTACTATGAAAGTTTTATAATTTTATTTGTATAAATATATTTAGCTCAAAATAAAAATTAGATGTTAGTACCTGATATTATTATCATTAATATGTTGATTTAATCAGTTCTGAACTGCTAAGAAGAATAATAGCCTGAAATGTAAAATGGACAGAACTAAATAATATGGAATTTGCTTTTGCTCATAATATTATCCTAGTGAGAACCCTATGATACAGCTTACCCTATGGTATGACTTTTATAATAATATTGAAGTCTGTATGGTGACCTATGATATATAGTTGACATCCTCGTACTATGGTGTCTGTCTATCAGTCTATGATTGTTATGATGGATTAATAAGTTGCCTCTATGGCCAAGATTTCACATCACCTTATTTTTATGATATAATTTATTTTTCAGGCTCCAATGATGGCAGAAAAGTACTGTGTGTGTCATTTGTCAACAGGTAAGGTCATTTCAAATCAGTTGATATATTCCCTTAGACAAGTACACCTTCATAAAAAGTTGAGAGAGACATAATGTTTTCTCTCATACTGTTTATTACACTAACTACATAAAATGTACTACATGTACATGACTGTATAGGCTTATAATATACTAAGAGAAGAAGAAATGAAGAGAATTTAAAAAATAGCCTTAAATGGTACGTGTACATTGTGTAATTTTGTAAATGCAGGATGATGGGTTCAGTACTAGTGTCAACACCTTCCATGATATTAAGTGACCAATACTACACCTTATTTGATAGTCAGAATACATTCAAAACCTGGTGCCACATTTTGACTGCATCAAGGCATAAATCAAATAGAGTATAAATCAGTCCTCATGACAATATTATATTTACAAATTTAGGATACTGTAAACCAACTTATTTTCGCGGGTACTTTATTTCGTGTTTTATCCTTTCTTGATCTCACTTTGCAGCTATTTAATTTCGCGATTATCTGATTTTCTTGATGAAATTTATTAAAAAAATGATCAAATATTGAAATATTCGCGACGATTTATAATCGCATTATTTTTCTACTGGCGAAAGTCGCAAAAATAAATTGCTCGCGAAAATAAGCTGGTTTACAGTAATTAAGTTAAACATTATCAAGATGAATAGTAGTTCTTATAGTTAATCATACCAAAATAAGTATTATGTAAATCAATATTGAATACAATGTATCTTATGGAATTTCAGACACATTGTTGATTTTAAATTAATATGGTTGATTTATAGGGTAGTGTTAATATAAAATACATGTATATTATACTTATTGAAACAATGTTATATATCATGTATATTATATTTTACAGTTGCTGATTCAAGCTTGGTGTTCCCAAGTCCTTAAAAAATCTGTAAAAGAATACATTTATTAGTTTTAGCTTTAAACATGTCAAATATTTCGAAATCACTGCCCTTGGCAGAGTTAATAGGATCACCTTTCTCCTAGAAATCCTAAATTCTGTTGGGTTTCGTTGCACAATAATATACAATATAGCCTTTGTATGAGGTCGATACAAGGATATATTGACCTGAAAGAAGTATATTGACTGAGGACGAAGTCCGAGGTCGATATACTTCTTTGGGTCGATATATCCTGTATTGACCTCATACAAAGGCTATATTTGTTATATTATTAATTTCCGACCATATTTGAATCAAAATCGTCATTAAGGTTTGTTGGAATTTTATAGATTTTACATTGTCTCCTTGACAATAACAACATATCAGTTGTTATTTCATTTACCTTTTTAGCTCACCTGGCCCGAAGGGCCAAGTGAGCTTTTCTCATCACTTGGCGTCCGGCGTCCGTCGGCGTCCGTCGTCGTCCGTCGTCGTCCGTCGTCCTGCGTCCGTCGTCGTTAACTTTTACAAAAATCTTCTCCTCTGAAACTGCTGGGCCAAATTAATCCAAACTTGGCCATAATCATCATTGGGGTATCTAGTTTAAAAATTGTGTCCGGTGACCGCGCCAACCAACCAAGATGGCTGCCACAGCTAAAAATAGAACATAGGGGTAAAATGCAGTTTTTGGCTTATAACTCAAAAACCAAAGCATTTAGAGCAAATCTGACGTGGGGTAAAAATGTTCATCAGGTCAAGATCTAATGGCCCTGAAATTTTCAGATGAATCGGACAACCTGTTGTTGGGTTGCTGCCCCTGAATTGGTAATTTTAGGGAAATTTTGCTGTTTTTTGTTATTATCTTGAATATTATTATAGATAGAGATAAACTGTAAACAGCAATAATGTTCAGCAAAGTTAAATCTACAAATAAGTCAACATAACCAAAATGGTCAGTTGACCACTTTAGGAGTTATTGTCCTTTATAGTCAATTTTTAACCATTTTTCGTAAATCTTGGTAATCTTTTACAAAAATCTTCTCCTCTGAAACTACCAGGCCAAATTTAAACAAACTTGGCCACAATCATCATTGGGGTATCTAGTTTAAAAATTGTGTGGCGTGACCCGGCCAACCAACAAAGATGGCCGCCATGGCTAAAAATAGAACATAGGGGTAAAATGCAGTTTTTTGCTTATAACTCAAAAACCAAAGCATTTAGAGCAAATCTAACAGGGAGTAAAATTGTTAATCAGGTCAAGATCTATTTGCCATGAAATTTTCAGATGGATTGGACAAACTGCTGTTAGGTTGCTGACCCTGAATTAGTCATTTTAAGGAAATTTTGCCGTTTTTTGTTATTATCTTGAATATTATTATAGATAGAGATAAACTGTAAAGGGAAACAATGTACAGCAAAGTAACACCTAAAAATAAGTCAACATGACCTAAATGGTCAATTGACCCCATAAAGAGTTATTGCCCTTTATAGTCAATTTTTAACAATTTTCATAAAATTTGTAAATTTTAACTAACATTTTCCACTGAAGCTCTTAGGCCAAGTTCAATATAGATAGAATGATTGTAAGCAGCAATAATGTTCAGTAAAGTAAGATATACAAACACATCACCATCACCAAAACACAATTTTGTCATGAATTCAAATGCGTCCTTTGTTTAATATTCACATAGACCAAGGTGAGCGACACAGGCTCTTTGGAGCCTCTAGTTTTTTTTTACTTCTTATGTAATTGAAGATTTTTTTCGTCAAATAATCGGTCACAGATATCATGTGTTTCAAAACGTTCTGAAATTCATTACATGACGTCACAAAAAATATCGGTTTTTAGATATTCTAAAAATAACCGTGCGATATGCTTTTTGCCGGTCAATATGCTTTTTGCTATCCGCCGTTTGCTCTCTACCTTCGAAAATATAGTTTAACATGTGACTATCCCTAAACGAATCAAATTTGTTAAAATATACGAATTAATAAAATTATACAAATATAGCCTTTGTATGAGGTCGATACACGGATATATTGACCTAAAAGAAGTATATTGACTGAGGACGAAGTCCGAGGTCGATATACTTCTTTGGGTCGATATATCCTGTATTGACCTCATACAAAGGCTATATTTGTTATATTATTAATTTCCGACCATATTTGTATCAAAATCGTCATTTAGGTTTGTTGGAATTTTATAAATATTACATCAATTTGTCTCCTTGACAATAACAACATATCAGTTGTTATTGAATTTACTTTTTTGTTGACATCTTATATATTTGAAGATTTTTTCTGTCAAATTATTGATCACAGATATCATGTGTTTCAAAACGTTAATAAACAATATCCTGAAATTCATTACATGACGTCACAAAGTATATCAGTTTTTAGATATTCTAAAAATAACCGTGCGATATGCATTTTGCCGGTCAATATGCTTTTTGCTATACGCCGTTTTCTCTCTACCTTCGAAAATATAGTTTAACATGTGACTATGCCTAAACGAATCAAATTTGTTAAATAATACGAATTAATAATATTACCAAATATTGTAAAATATATTGAAAATCTTTCCAAGAAAAACATTCTTGAAATATATTTGTTTTAAATATAACCTTAAGTTGCAATGAAATGTGTGTACCATGGTTTTCCCAGTGAAATAAAGACTGATAATTTCACATGTGAAATAAATTTGTTAATTTCACTACTCTGCTACTGACTGTGTGATTTCATTGTTTAGTTGCTGATTGAATACTTTCTATATTTGAGTTTGTGGATTAGGTATTTTATAAATATTGGTTACCAGGTTAGAAGTACTTATTATTTACTGCAGGTGACATGTTACGAGCTGTTGTTGCCTCTGGTTCAGCCCTGGGAAAGAGATGTAAGGATGTGATGGACAAAGGCCAGTTAGTCAGTGATGACTTGGTTGTAGAACTGATTGATGAGAATTTAGGGAAACCCATGTGTAGGAATGGATTTCTATTGGACGGCTTTCCCAGGACTGTCAAACAAGCTGAAGCTGTAAGTATGAAGTTAAATATAGAATTTAGGGAAACCCATGTGTAGGAATGGCTTTCTATTGGACGGCTTTCCCAGGACTGTCAAACAAGCTGAAGCTGTAAGTATGAAGTTAAATATAGAATTTAGGGAAACCCATGTGTAGGAATGGCTTTCTATTGGATGGCTTTCCCAGGACTGTCAAACAAGCTGAAGCTGTAAGTATGAAGTTATATATAGAATTTAGGGAAACCCATGTGTAGGAATGGATTTCTATTGGACGGCTTTCCCAGGACTGTCAAACAAGCTGAAGCTGTAAGTATGAAGTTATATATAGAATTTAGGGAAACCCATGTGTAGAAATGGCTTTCTATTGGATGGCTTTCCCAGGACTGTCAAACAAGCTGAAGCTGTAAGTATGAAGTTATATAAAGAATTTAGGGAAACCCATGTGAAGAAATGGCTTTCTATTGGACGGCTTTCCCAGGACTGTCAAACAAGCTGAAGCTGTAAGTATGAAGTTATATATAGAATTTAGGGAAACCCATGTGTAGGAATGGATTTCTATTGGACGGCTTTCCCAGGACTGTCAAACAAGCTGAAGCTGTAAGTATGAAGTTAAATATAGAATTTAGGGAGACCCATGTGTAGGAATGGCTTTCTATTGGACGGCTTTCCCAGGACTGTCAAACAAGCTGAAGCTGTAAGTATGAAGTTAAATATAGAATTTAGGGAAACCCATGTGTAGGAATGGCTTTCTATTGGATGGCTTTCCCAGGACTGTCAAACAAGCTGAAGCTGTAAGTATGAAGTTATATATAGAATTTAGGGAAACCCATGTGTAGGAATGGATTTCTATTGGACGGCTTTCCCAGGACTGTCAAACAAGCTGAAGCTGTAAGTATGAAGTTATATATAGAATTTAGGGAAACCCATGTGTAGAAATGGTTTTCTATTGGATGGCTTTCCCAGGACTGTCAAACAAGCTGAAGCTGTAAGTATGAAGTTATATATAGAATTTAGGGAAACCCATGTGTAGAAATGGCTTTCTATTGGATGGCTTTCCCAGGACTGTCAAAGAAGCTGAAGCTGTAAGTATGAAGTTATATATAGAATTTAGGGAAACCCATGTGTAGAAATGGCTTTCTATTGGACGGCTTTCCAAGGACTGTCAAACAAGCTGAAGCTGTAAGTTGGATGTTTTTTACTTTTGTATACAATGTTATTGTAATTGTAATGGAAGAATCACAATGTTATTGTAATATAATGCATTACATTGCAATGCCCCAGGCCTGGTTTTTGTATACCATCTAATTTTTCGTGAGTTTTGCAACTACATTGTAGAAAAATAACCTGAATATAAATTCTGGTATCTCCAATTATCCTGGCAGCAAAACAGGATGTTAAATCCACAAGTTTCAAAGTTTTTTAATAAAATTTACTGCTTTGGACAATTTACTTCAATATACATGATATATACATGTGCATCTTATATGTCTTGTATTATTTTAATTTTAGTTTCTTGTGTACAATTTGGAAATTAGTATGGCGTTCATTATCACCGAACTAGTATATATTTGTTTAGGGGCCAGCTGAAGGACGCCTCCGGGTGCGGGAATTTCTCGCTACATTGAAGACCTGTTGGTGACCTTCTGCTGTTGGTTTTTTTATTTGGTCGGGTTGTTGTCTCTTTGACACATTCCCCATTTCCATTCTCAATTTTATCACAATGTATCACATACTGCAATCTATGGACAATAAGATCCATTTACCTCAGTGTTCTCTCCAGGCTGTTTTAGCGCTGCGGTTTTAAGCGCTATCACAATTTCCCGCTGTCCTATTGCACTGACCGCAGTGCTATCCAACACAAATGGGTCGTAATTTTTTCAAATTTCCCTCTTATTTTTCACTTCGGATCACGTGATTGACTGGTTTACTTTTTCTGAATGAATTATTTCTGTTGTATTCACTTGAGTAACTTCTAATAAGTCTAATAAATTTTACAAAATGGTGACTTTGAAAGGTCAAAATAAACAAAGATTTCAACATTGACATTTATTTATTTAATTTAAAGAATATATGGAGGCATATATGAACGAACAAACAAACCCCCCGCCGTTATAAAGTTACTGAGAATTGTCAAAAATTATGCGCTTACCACAGCGCTATCCAAAAAATCCTGGGGAGAACACTGTACCTTCTTCAATGCTAGATTTGACATGGGGATTCCTATATATACATGAAGCTGTTCTAAAAATATAAATGATGTCATTGTTAAAGTTTTCTTTAAAAAAATGGAGTTATCTTCCTTTGTCATCTTACTTTGTCTAGAATTGCTATTAAATCAACTACAACCAATGCAATATTTAATTTTTACTTGAGGTAGCAATTTATACATTATTTATTTTAATTACAGTTAGACAACTTACTAGTAAAAAGGCAGACCAAGTTAGATGCCTGTGTAGAGTTTGCTATAGATGATTCACTGCTGGTCAGGAGAATTACAGGACGTCTGTTTCATATGAAGAGTGGCAGGTCCTACCATGTGGAATTCAACCCACCAAAGTTCCCAATGAAGGATGATGTAGGTTAACATTACAAAAGAAGGGGAGAGTTCAAACAATATTTTACAAACTATTTTTTTTCTTTTTTTGTGTGCTCGAGTTTTAACACTAAAGATGTTCTTTCCCACAAATAGAATATCATAGCATCGAACAGTTAGACATTATTAACTAAGCTTTTTGGATTTTGTTTCCTCAATGTTCTTCAACTTCATATTTAATTTGCTGGTTTAGCAAACAAATTTTAAAAAAAGCAGTGATAGTGGCCAACACTTTATTCACTGAATTAGGCTATTTATTCATATGCCAACAGCCAAACAGGGGCTGAGCAATGCATATCAATTACAACAAATATAAAAAAGAATATATATGCCAATGAAAAAACTCTTTAAATAAAAGTGACCAAATGAATCTGAAATTAACAATCATAGGTCACCTAACTGCCTTCAACAATGAGCAAAGCCCATACTGCATAGTCAGCTATAAAAGCCCCAAAAATGACTAAGTATTTTTTTGCTTTAGTTTTTGTAAACAGAATTCAATTGTATGAACAATAGTATATAAAGGAAGTAAAGGGTTTGGACTTAGCACTTTTGAATTTTGCCAAATAATTTTATCATTTGTTTACAAAGATTTTTGTTCTTTTCTTCAGATGACAGGTGAACCTCTTATAAGACGCTCTGACGATAATGAAGAAGCACTGAAGAAAAGATTAGAGGCTTATCATAACCAAACAAAACCATTAGTTGATTATTACGCTAAAAGAGGTATCCACACAGCCGTCGATGCCTCAAAACCACCAAAAGAAGTTTTTGCTGCAATAAAAGAAATTTTTGCACCAAAAGTGCTAACACAGGATAGTCCTGAAGGTCAAGGAGTTTTAGGAAAATTAAGAAGTATGGCTGGAAAATAACATTTACAAATTATATAAACAATAAAGTACACTAAAGATGATTTAGTTGAAAATGAAATTTTGACTGATTTTTTTTTCTGAGAAACTGGTAATTGTAGATTATTCATTCTAAAATACTGTAAATTCAGAAATCATTGCATATATCTATTATTGCCATTTTGTCATTTAAGAATATATATTAAATTTGAAATAATGTTTGCTATATTGAGAAAAATCATGTTTAATTCATATAAAAAATTTCAAAATGAGAGTTAAAAATTATTGTGATTATAACCGGTCATATTTTCACAATGATAAAAACTTTGCAATAATTTCTGATTTTACAGTTCCAGTCTGTAGATTTCCACAGGTGATATTTGACAGGGTCGTAAGTCAGTGTTATCAATTTCAAAACCTTGTTTGTAAGTTTCATAGATGACAATGGAAAGTCACTTGCAATCACTAGCAATCACTCTGATTCACTGTGAATCACTCAACACCAGCAATCAATATTTTTTTATCTGAATTTTCTAGTGTGTACTGTTGTAGTTAAGTTTTTAGTCCACTTATATTAAATAAATTTAGTGTGATCTCACCATTACAAAAGTAGAAATTTATATCTATATTAATAATACTTTGTGTGTGAATATTGTTAATCATAAAATAGCTGTATTTTTCAACTGTCTCTTTTTATTCGAGTGTAACTGTAGGATTTTCTAATTATAACTAGCCGTCCATTCATTTTTATTGTGAATTTCATCCTTAAAAACAAAGAAAGGATTGTTAAAATTTTGATATGTTCAAATTTTAGACTACGCATGATAGAAAAAAAATATGCATCACAATTGATAAATGGATGACTTCTAACTAAAATGTTTTTCCTTTGATTTCAATTTGTTTTTATGCCATAATCATGATAATGGTCCATTGGAAGTATTTTACAGATTAACACAATCCACTTTGATTTGGGCGTTGAGAAAAGATTTCTATTTTTCAAAATAAAAATTAAAGAATCATAGAATGCTTTATAAAGCACCTTGCATAAAGGTATTTACTGTGGATTCATTATTATTCGTTGGATACCAATTTTAGTGGGTACAGGTGAACCACGAATCCATATGTTCAACGAATTACTAATTTTCTATAGGCTTTGTACATAGAAATCGTCAAACCACAAATTCAGATATTTTCTTTAATCCACGAAAATTGATATCCACGAAAATAAATGAATTCACAGCACACTTTTGGTACATAGATGAAATTTGCCTCCGAATAACTGTAGATCGCCTCCAAATAACCTTCTGATGTTAAAGCAACAATCACTTTTTCACTGTGACGTCAAACGTTTTGAATTATGATGTCAAAGTTTACAGTAACTGGTGTGATTTGGTATAATGGAGGACAAATTTGCATACAAGTGTAAATACATATATTTAACCAGACAGCAAATTCAACATACTGATAGCTCAGGAGATCTCAATAAGAATAAGTTGTTCTGAAGTTATTTTAAATAACATATTACTGTGGATTCATTATTATTCGTTGGATATCAATTTTTTGTTGATTTTGTGGGTACAGGTGAACCACGAAATTTAATGTGCAATGAATGACAGATTTTATATAGGTGTGTATGCAGACTATGGCAAAACCACAATATTAGATATCCATAAATGTGTCATTTTTCCTTCATCCATGAAAATTGGTACCCACAAAATTGAATGAATCCACAGTTTCTTCTTTCAGGCAGTATAATATTTTTTTTTTTATTATTTATTTAAAAGTTACATGTTATGATGTTTCTTTTTATTGGTGTAATTTTCCTTTATAATTTCCAAAGCAGTAAATGTGGCCTTAGGTGATTGATATTTGCAGAGAGGTCTTAGTTGTGGAACTGTTGTATTATCTAGCCTGTCAACACTGAGGTTGTAAGTTAGAATTATGCACATGTTGCTTGGCTTCAATCTTTAATGTCTAGATTTTTTATTATTATTAAGGTCGTGGTTCTTTCCAGGCACTCTAGCTTCCTCCATCAATAAATTATTACTGTCCAGAAATAGCACAACAGTAACATGAACCGCCTATCAATCTTTCAGTCATTTTATAATTTTGAAGCAGTAAATGTGGTTTTGGTTGATTGGTATTTCCTTTCAGTGTGATGTAGCCAAAACTCATAATTGCTTTTCTCAAAATTAACTTTGTGCTGGATTTGCTTTATCAAGCCCCAATTTTGCACTACTGAGTAGAAATAAACTCATCATAGATACAAGGACTAAATTTAGTTTATACACCATATGCGTTTCAAGTTTCATGACCAAAAATTTAAGGTGCGGTATTGTTTTCAGTTCTTATAAGATTCCTGATAGCCTATGTATTTTTCTTTGACAGAATTTCATTGTCCCCCCCCCACATTCCAAAAACATTTTATCAGGTTTGTTTACTATTTTCATGAATGGGTTGTTTGCTGCCAAAGTAAAAATGTTAGTTCATGTTCATTATTATTTAATTTATTTAGATACCTCAATTTACCAAAATGTCACATAGAAATGAATAAAATGTTGGCTTGCTATCATGTACTTATATTAATGAATGACCTTTTCTAATGATTTAATTGTTATTATTTTAACAAAGGGATGATTTTTCCTGAAATTTGCTCTTAACACTTCACAAGAAATACTTGAATTGCAGTTCTTTCTATTTAAATGATATATTCCAGACTTGATATTTCTAAATGCAGCTAATTAATCTTTATCAATGTATGATATACCTAATAAATTAAAAATATTTTTGGATACTATTTTTTTGCTGTTTTTTTGTTTCTAATGAATCCAACAAATTTTTATTCCAACCTCTACTTCTCTTTGAACGGAATTTAGTAGTATATGTCATGGACATTTTTATGATTGTATTGAATTTTAAGGTCAAATGTATGTGCATTTCATCAAAAGCAAAATCCTATAGAAGAAAATGATCAGACATTTTATTTATTAACTATTACGTATTTCTTCTTCAGAAAAAGAATATTATGCCTGATAAAAGTCTTTTTATCAAAGATATATAGTTATACCCACGCTAAGTGTTTTTGACTGGCCACTTTGTTCATTTCCTGTGTCCTGTTCGTGTCATTACAACTCCTGAAACCATACAAAATATAAAAATGACACACTGTGTTCGATTTTTTGTTGGAAGATATAATGTTGGCCTTGATATACATCAGTTTGTCATTGCAATGCCTCTCAAACCACACAACTGAATGATATTATTTTTTTTTATTGTTAATGAGGAAATAAAATGTAGATTCGATGTGTGTACCTTCACGAATTTGTTATCAGTTGACTAAAACTTATGAGTCTTTGATCTCGAGAATGTTTTAAGATTCTGTTTGCCAGTGACAGTGTTGGGCATGTGAGGATGCTAAATTGGTTCCTTCATTTAAGGTTTATGTACCCTTCTGTAGCCATTTTTGTACGAATTTTTCAAACCTCAATTGTATCAAAACTACAGATATACTGAATAATAGACATAGGCCATTTAGTACATATTCCAAGGGGAAACTTGATGCAAAGCATTATTTTTTACTGTTTCATTGCATTTGATAGAAAAAGAGGACTTTGTGGCAAATAAATCAAGATTTTTATAGAAATTCCTCAGCCTTTAAAACAGAGATTTTTGTTATAAAATTTGAAACTTAAATTACTCACTTGATTTTCTATGATGTGCTAGTGTTTATTTTTTACTAAGCAACCTGCAAATTCCAAAACACCTCGTGCTGAGTCACTAAAGTTGAGCGCACCCTAAAAGATGTACTTGATTTTTGCCATATTTATATTTGTTTTAACCAATAACAACATTTATAAACTTGTTTTAAGGAAATCAATGCTAGCACTGCATGCAATAATCCTATCAGTCATCAAATTGCCAAATATGAGAGTACAAGGATAAATGCTGGATTTTCTATAATAATTTTGATTTATTTGCCACAAAGTCCTCTTTTTCTATTAAATACAATGAAACAGTAAAAAATAATGCCTTGCATCAAGTTTCCCCTTGAAATATGTACAAAATGGCCTATCTCTGTTATTCGTTATATCTATAGATTTGATACAATTGAAGTTTGAAAAGTTCGTACAAAAATGGCTACATAAACCTTAAGAGGTAACCGAAAAGTAAAATATCAAAAGAACCGAACTCCCAAGAAAAATACTAACAGAAAGTTCCTCAGCAAATGGCACAATCAGAGGTTCAAACACATCATTTTTGCGCCTGTACCAAGTCAGGAGCCTCTGGCCTTTGTTAGTCTTGTATTATTTTAACTTTTAGTTTCTTGTGTACAATTTGGAGTTTAGCATGGCGATCATGATCACTGAACTAGTAAATATTTGTTTAGGGGTCAGCTGAAGAACGCCCCCGGGTGCGGGAATTTCTCGTTGCATTAAAGACCTGTTGGTGACCTTCTGCTGTTGTCTGCTCCATGGTCGGGTTGAGGTCTCCTTGGCACATCCCCATTTCCATTCTCAATTTTACTCACAATCTAATATGCATTAACATAAATAATATAAAAACATTTAAAATCATATACTCATATAATCAAAACTTGAAAAAAGATTTCTTTCTTTCGTATTTGTTTTCTTCATTTTACTGATAAATGAAGTATTTAAATAGCTCACCTGACACGAAGCTGATTAACTGAAGAAGATGGAAAGAAACGAAACAGACTAAATGATCAGCAATACAAGATTAATAAAACAGATTTTTTCATGAATTCTATTCTCATCTACAATGTTAGAGAGTGTATTTTGTAAAACCTGCACATATACCAAGGTTAGCGACAATGGCTCTTTAGAGCCTCTTATTGTTTTGTCGTCGCTAATTTTCCGGGGAAAATATTAATTTCTATACATTTCATTTGACTTTAGAGGAGATGAAACTTAAAACTTGAAAGGCAACAGTAGTATAACGGTGTTTTAATTGGTCTGTTTCTGTGTGTGTTTCGGTGTTGTGTCGTTGTTCTCCTCTTATATTTAATGCGTTTCGCTCGGTTTTGGTTTGTTACCCCGATTTTGTTTTTTGTCCATGGATTTATGAGTTTTGAACAGCGGTATACTACTGTTGCCTTTATTTTACAAGTCATAAATCGATGAGAGAAAACAAATCCGGTTACAAACACATCAACTTTAACAGGAAACAAAGGAACAACAGGACCGCTGAAATGCAACAATAACAAACACTAACATACATAGAAAAAAGTAAAATCACAAAAACGAGCTATTTGATAACAATTGCGATATTGCTGACTTGGTACAGGCCATTTTAAGAATTTTTTTAAAGAAAAATAGTGAATTGAACCGGGTTTTATGGATAGCCAAACCTCCCGCTTTAAATGACCATGTTAAAAAAATATCGCTAAAATGACAACACTAAGTGACCGAAATACAGCTCAAACACACGCAAGAACACTCATCATAGAGAAACGCACAAACAAATAATATATTGTCGACACAACATGCAAACTGCAGAACAACAACGAACATCTTCCATCAACAACATACTTCTGTCATGCTAGTTGATCACATTACCACAAGACCATCTAAACGTTAACTTCAGATTATGAATCATAAAAATTAAAACTAACAACTGTTTCTTATTATTTATTTCGCGTGATTGCTTTGTATGTTCATTGGATTAAGATGATACCACAATACATGAAAAGTAATATTTAAACTAAATTTGCATTGTGGCAAAGCAACATGGTATAAACTATTTTTTGCAGCAAGTAAACAAATTTCTAAACAATATGCAGAGTTCAGATTTAAATTTTTTGTCCAGGAACCAATAAACAATTGGATTACTCATACTTGAAATGAGATACGTTCTTAGTAAAAATGCGTAAATAACTAATTGTGCTTCAGACAAATTTTTCCAGATTTTACTGTTTAGACTGCTTATGATTTCAGTTGTAAGATAAGGCATAAAACTAATAATAAATACAAAAGTAATAACAAATAGCATAATTGTAATACGGACTCGTTCATCAAGTTTCCGTGTTACTAAATCTGTGTTTGAAGGTTTTTCAGTATTTGGCAATGAATTGTGACTGCCCGCTGTGACTGAAGCCGTTTTCGATTTTGAACAACACGTATCGTGATTACGAATTTTTTTTGAGGATTCTATTTTAATTTTTGATTTTTCTATAGTGGTATCACAATAGGAGTTTACTTCAACACTTTTTGACTCTTCCATGTCTTCGTCCTCAGTTTTCATTTCAAAAGCCATTCTAAGGGGTTTATCGGGGATCTCTCCCGGAGTGAGCGAATGCCGAGACATCCCTGTTGTTTGAAATGCTGCGCTGCTTGTTTTGTGTTTAAATGCACTAAGTCTTAATATCTGTCTGCCAACAGGAAAGTACATCGATATCATGAAAAAAAGTAGCATAATGTAAATTAGGAAAATGATTCCGTTATAGACCTGATGAAAATGAGTCCCAGACATATCTTGTCTAATAAAACATACCGTCCCTGTAATGTTTGAAATGCCAGTCGCCTCTGGTGTTGAACTGAAAAGTGCCAAAACAGGAGTAGCTAGAATTACCGAAACTGTTATAATTACAAAAGAGGCGGTTTTGATATGTTTCAAAGAAAGTTGTCTTTGAAAAGGTTTGCAAATCTTGCGATATCGATCGTAAGCGATCAAATTAACGATAAACGCCGAGGAGATTGTTGCGAAATGAAGAAAGAAGCTCACACACTTACAAAATCCGGCCCAGACAAACATCAAAGGATAAACGACAGATATAATGTGATATGGCACTCCAAACAAACAAGTCATCAAGTCTAGTCCAGCAAGTATTAAGATTAAAATGGCGTATGTAGTCTTTTTAATGCGGAATCCATAAACTAACAACACCATTACATTTCCAATGACACCCGAAACGAGTATGATACATAAATACACTGCCGCTGGAATAAGTATCCTGGCTAAGTGGTTATTGATTTCCAGAATAGACGTAAATTCAAGAGTATCATTTTGCCATATTGTACATATGGTAGCATTTGTACTATTAGCATCCATCATGTGTGCTTATAAAATTCCTGTTTATAACTTATACTAATAGATTCCCACAAAGAGAGTAACACAACTAATTTATAACAAATTGTGGTCTGTTTCAAACAATAATACGTTAGAAATATGACTTTGCAAAGCACATATCGTTCGCTTAGATTGTATTCTTACTTGTCAATGAAAAAGATGACAGTACAATATGTTGTTACTGCTTCCGTTGTGGAAATAGGATATTGCGTAATAACCTCCTTTTAAGACAATTGACGATGTCACGTATAAAAAACAATCCTTTTTGAACTATCAACTATTAACTTTAAATGAATATTATAAATGTAAATGAAAAAAACGTACGATTTTTACCCTCCAACCTCCAACAGAAGTAAACAATTATTTATCACATATGAATTTATAAGTTTTTTTTAAAGTTAAAATCAACAATTTTTATAGTTGAATTCACCAGCTGAATTTATCAGATTTTATTTTAATTGAGTTCACCAGTTATTTTAGTTTACGTACTTTACACGCTGAGACAAAGTTTGATATATCATTAGTTTCAGCAATGTCTGACATTGTATTTCAGAGATTTTTTAGTGGTCATTAACCATGGACCACTAGAAGTTAAATATTGCTACCTGCTGGTTATCAGAAATTTATTCATATTATGGCACAAGATATAAAAGAAAAAAAAAAATGTTTCTTGTTAATGGGTTAATAAAAGAAAACTAACCACACAACAACATTAGAATATGTAGAGGTCAAATTAAGATGAATTTGCAAATCTTTATTTTAGTTTTTTTCACAAACTAGTTTAAAACGACGCTGTTTAACAAATTTAGGACAAAAAGTCACAAGACAAGTCTCATGACCTGAACACACAACTCGATTTTAGAACGAGTATTCTTTGATGAACAAGCTATGCATGTTCCACACTATTTTTTGTATAATTTATACAACTTTTGAACACAAAATGTATAAAAAAAACCAAAATAATGATTAAATTACTGTTATTAAAACAGGCTTGTGAACATACAAGCTTCATCGTGATTCTAGGCATATGCTTTAATATATATATAAACAAACAATTTTCCGACAATGTACTCTTTTAATTAATGTATGATACCTCGAACCTTTATAGTCCTGTCTTTAAGGATTACTAGTGTGCACTTGTTATTTAGATCTCACATATCATCTATAAATATACGTAATCAGTCACTTAAACAGCAACTTGTCGATATATAGTGCATTTTGTTCTCAAAATGGTATTCGCTCTCCAAAAATCCTTCAAAATGTTATGTATGGATAGTGGTTAAAAAATAGTTATAGGTACCAGGATTATAATTTAGTACACCAGACGCGCGTTTCGTCTACATAAGACTCATCAGTGACGCTCATATCAAAATATTTAAAAAGCCAAACAAGTACAAAGTTGAAGAGCATTGATGATCCAAAATTTCAAAAAGTTGTGCCAAATAATTAACGCATGTCGATCATGATTCACCATAATGCTCATTCCATTGATGTGTCTTGACAAATATACCAAACCTATGCATAATTCGATAATTAGTTTTATAACAGCAAATGTAGTAATACAATTCCTAAAATATAAGGTTTATTTAGATTGTATCTTTTAAAGACGAATTACAGTATTTTGATGCACAATTTTTCACCAAAGAGGATATATATATGTATTTACTGTATATGTCAATCCGACAAAAATGTGACTCTGAATCCTATATAATGATTGAAACTCAAATGCTACCAGCCATCATGAGATAATTTTTGTTAAAGAAAGCCGTGAATTCAATAAACCACTGTATTTGCAATAGAATTTTGGAGACAGCTATTATTTAAGAAATAAGATAATGCCTCAGAATGACTAAACTTGTAAATATGTTGGTATAGTATAATTACCGCTTAATACATATATTTGGGTTATGTTGTTTTAACGATGTTTTGATATAAAAAATAATACTAAATATATCTCTGCTTGTCGAAAACCGTATTTAACTACACAACATTGTAATGTGTCTGTTAAATGAAGAACATTTCATAGAACTTTTTCAAAAAAACAAACAAAAAAAAACTTAAACATTTGTAAACTTTATTTAACTTATTCATCAATCAAAAATTATTTACAATGATTAAAAAGAATAAACTTATACTACGATTATTTGCATTTAATTAATAAAATATTTCCTGCATGCATTTTTCTCTTCTAAATAATAAAAAAAGTAAAAATGTTTTTTTTACTAGTCGATCCTTTAATCGTCCGGTTATCCGTCTGTCGATACAATAATCTAAACAGACTTTTATATGTTGTCTTTAAAAGCCCTCTAAAATCAAAAAGAAAATGATATGTGAAATGCCTATTCAATAAAAAACGAACGTCATTAACATATGTTACAGCACACATTACATGTTTTATACGCGCTATTCGTTTGTAAAATTATTCAGATGTTATTTAGTTTTTCTACATATACGAATATAAAATTATAATACATAAAGAGTTATGAGTGGTTTGTTAATCAATTATTTAAAACCAGACGTATGATCACCTGAACGTTTTTGTCTATCATCTCATAAACACAATTTTGTCATGTGACCGCGATTTTGTCCACTTATTTTCAGTATTTTCTCCTCAACACGGGAAATTAGAATTACATAATATGCCTAAATATAAACAAAGTTAAAATATACAATAGTAAAGTAACCCTGCTAGATTCATTTTTTGCACTAAGGACACAAATGTCCAAACATTATGCAAAATTCAGATTTGAATTGTTTGTCCAGGAACCAATACACAATTGGATTACTCATACTCGAAATAAGATACGTTCGCTGTAAAAGTCCGTAAATGACCAGCTCTGCATCAGACATATTTTTCCAAATTTCACTGTTTAAACTACCAACAATTCCAGTTGTTAGATAAGGCAAGAAACTAATAATAAATACAGTTGTTATTACAAATAACATAAGTGTTATTCGTAATCTTTTCTTTAGTTTCTTCGTTTCGAAATCTGTGTTTGAATATTTGCTATTATTTTGTATTGTAGAATCACTTTCCACTATGATAGAAGTTGTTTTTGATACTGAGCTACACGAATCCAACTGAATATTTTGATTATCAATTTTGTTTGTGGTGTCATCTTTATTTCTATTTGAAATATCAACATTTGACTCACAATCTGTTTTGTCTTGTAAAGTTGTCGACTTTGCAGATGAGTGGTAGCAATTATCCTGATTTTGTCGTTTAGGAGCCATGCTGATGTGTGTTTCACTTTCATCGCCTTGCGTTTTCTGTTGTGGCATATTTATAGTGTTTAAATCCCTGGACTCTTTTAATACTGTTTCGGTAGCTGAGATCTCTGGTTTGTGTGTGAATGCACGAAGTCTTAAAATCCGTCTACCGACATTAATGTACATCGATATCATAAATATAAGTAACACTATAAAGAGAAGAAAAACCAAACCGCTATAAGTTTGATGAAACAGGGTCCCAGAAAATTCTTGACTTATAAAACATACTGTCCCTGTCAAATTTGCAATATCTGTTTCCCCTGCTGTTGAACCGTACATTATCAACACAGGAGTAGCCAAAATGACCGACACAGTTATTACGACAAAACAGGCGGCTTTGATATGTGTCAGAGAGAGCTGACGTCGAAAAGGTCTGCAAATCTTTCGATATCGATCGTACGCAATCACATTTACAACTAACGCAGATGACATTGTCGTTAAATGAAGTATGAAGCTCACACTCTTACAAAAAACGTTCCAAACAAACATCAAAGGATGCACGACCGACAAAATGTGATATGGCACTCCAAACAAGCAGGTTATTAAATCAAGGGCAGCCAGTATCAAAATCAAAAAAGTGTATGCAGTCTTTCGTACTCGGAAACCATAAACTATCAGCACCATTATATTTCCTATGACACCCGTAACAAGTATTATACAAAGATACACTGTCGCTGGAATTAGTATCCTTGCTAACTGGTTACTGATTTCAAGAATAGATATATACTCATGCGTATCATTTTCAGGTATCATATGTATTGTAGTAATTGTGCTATTAAAATACACCATTATTGCAAATATAAATCCTGTTTACAAATAATCAAAATGTTAGTTCACAACAATAAAAAAAGGAATAAATCTCCTTGGTAGCAACTTAGGGTCAGTTTTAACAAAAACACCTTAGAAATTTGAATTATCAATAAATACATGTATCGCTTAAATTGTTTATGTTTTTAATAAAATGAAAATATGACAAGACAATGGGGTATTGTTGTTTCCGATGTGGAAATGACATTCGGTTTACACCTCCAGTTTTTTGTCATCGACCTTTATGGTAAACAAATTAACAATAAATCTATGAACTAACAATGTTATTAACAAAACATTTCTATAATAAATGTGAATAATATAATTTTTTTATTGTTCAAACTTTACAAAGACGATTTGTATTGTTCTATTCAATTACTTTTGGATTATCTCACATTATTCCACTAGATTTCTCTATTATATATAGGTATTATCGATCATGATTTTTTATGTATAATAATTGACCTCTTTGTAAGATTTGTTTTATTTTTTTAGTATTTGATTGTTGATGGCATACCGTCATAGTTGAGTCGTATTCAGAATCTGTAGATTTCCATACAAAATTACAATGAATATAACAATTGCAATGTTCGATTAATAATTTATATTATCTCACGTTTATGGTCATAACTTCAATGTCTGCTTCCGTGTTAAGACTGATGCATATTCTTTATTAAATGTGGAAATATAAAAGATCATTCCTCTAGGTAACTTGAATTACATACTTATTGGATGATAATACTTTTTGTTGTGAGTATTATTTTGTTGTAGAAATTATATATTATTCAACCCTCGTTTTGCCATATAAAACAAACAACTAAATAAACTAGAAATTTCAAAATAACAAATATCAACTGATATATATGTATTTTCTATAATAAATGTAAATCATAACAAAATATACTAAAATTGTAATCACCAATACAAACAAAAAGCATATTACCAATATGAATACATGTGTTTTTGTTCAATGGAATTCACATGTTTCCGTATAAAACACAAATATTATTGATAACCATGTATCGTAATTTTATTTACAATCAACCTTAATAAAGTTTATCTCATTTCTTTGTTCAATTATTTACAGTGTTAATGGCGGTGGCTTAGTCATAACATTTACACTTTTATGAACATAGCATGATTTACTGTATACGAAGAGAGTGTTTTGTTTTCGTGCAATGTGTTTTGACATTTTTATTTCATGTGCAACGTGAAAAAGGTTCGTTATTTACCGTGTTTCGTAAAATGCGTGAAAAAATCAACGTGCAAGACATTTTTTATTGTTCGTTCATTGTGAAATTTACATTTTCCCGTACAGATACCTCCTATATGCACCTCTATGAACATTTCAAATTTATCTAAAAAATCTGTATGATGTATTACATTTCTGTTCCTATCTATAACGATTTCTGGCGTAGACTTATTTCTTTTCACCTAATATATGAACAATCAAAATATCATTTCGATAAATTTTGGGTATCAGTCAATTTGACATCAAGTTGTTCATACAATACATAGTGGTTTTTTTAAATATTATGTGCCTAACCATACATATTTCACACGTGTTTTATGTTGCTTGAGGTTAAGGTCGAATAATATATATCAATTCCCTCTTTTTGGAATCTGATTGATTACAATACCGTAAAGTTTAAATCATTTAACAAATCACAACAAAACATTTTAAAGGACTGGCAGTATAGGGAACTAGCTATTGAACGCTAACAAGACTAGATTGTAAGCAGAAACAAAACTTATTTACCATTTACATTGCCAATATTACTGCACCATGACCAGATATACGCTTTGATAATTCATTTTCCCTCATTGATGCTTCATGTCAATATATTTTCCAATCCTTAAACTCTATAATCTTCAATAGAGGGTAAAAAGATACCAGAGGAAATGTCAAATAGTTATCAAAGGTACCAGGCTTATAATTAAGTACGCCAGACGAGCATTTCGTCTACATAAGACTTATCAGTGACGCTCATATCAAAATATTTATACAGCCAAACAAGTACAAAGCTCATAAATCGAAAATAAACTGACAACGTCATGGCTCAAAGGAAAGATACAAACAGGCAAACAATAGTACACAAGAAACAACATAGAAAAATAAAGACCGAACCAAAAACGGGGGGTGGGGGGGGGATGATCTCAGATGCTCCGGAAGGTTAAGCAGTTCCTGCTCCACATGTAGCACCCGTTGTGTTGCGCATGCTATTACAAATCCGGTAAATAGACTAATTAGGTAGGTCACATTTATGAAAAGGGAAAAGGGATGAGTTAACGTCGTATGAAAAATTTCCAATATCAGCTGTTAAACGCTTATTCCATGACGGGGACCCAACACGTGATAGCGTCCGTAAAATTTACGAAGGGATGATTTCAACTTCACTATTTGGAACTCTTGGTTTAATAGCTTCCTTGTGAGTAGCAACCCTCTATCAAGGAAATCATAATAGGATGTACAAGCGCGAGGATATCGTATCAATTTGATAATATATACTCCGTATACAGACGCGGCTAAAATGTTGCTACATAGAAATGGAAATATAAAATAAAGAAGAAAATGTTATATGATTGCCATTGAGACAACTCTCCACAAGATACCAAAATGACACAGAAATTAACAATTATAGGTCACCGTTCACAATTGGAAAGCTGAAACCATCTCGTTTGTTGCAAAGTTTTGTTTTCAACCGACCCTCATTGTTAGTTTCTAGATATAAGTCAAGAGGTAAGGCAGACTTAACTGTACCTGGTGTATCCTTTATCTCTATCTAGATAGGAGAGATGTGTTCAAAATAGTCATCAAATTTTTAATTATTTAGTGAGAGAACATCATCTAAATAGCGGAAAGTAAAGTTAAAGGATATTTGCCTACTTCTTATTTTTCATTCTAAGAAGTTCCTGTATGAAGTCAGCCTCATTATAACAATGAAAAAAGTCGACAAGAAGAGGGCACAATTGGTTCCCATTGGAATGCCGATAGTCTGTTGAAAAACACGTCCTTTCAAACGTAAAGGAAGCAGACTTAACTGAATCTGTTGTATCCTTTATCTTTAGTTCGATGTTATAGATGCATTGATCATAGTCAACAAATTTTGAATTATTTAGTGAGAGAACATCATCTTTATAGCCGAAAGGTCAAAGCGATGATGAAAAACAAAATTAATTGAAAAAACCCAACTCAGGACAATGTATCAAAGCTAGACATCACTGGATGTTAACCAATCACATTTTTATCCTGTGGACAAGCTTAAATAACCATAAAACCTCAAGTATTCTATGGGAGACCCAGAAAAAAATGTTGCGTTGAAACACTCAAGATATGTATGTTAATGACTCAGAAATATTTTACTGCTATGAAATGTAGTTCTATTTTCCTACAACTGTCAAAGTCATAGGAATAGTTTTTCCGACCCTTTTTCGTATGCAACCAGATATGACGTATTATACTGTGGTGGTATTACACCTATAAAAACAAGATGTATGACTTTGTGTTGTTCAATTTGTTTGTTCGTTCCTTTCGCCTACATTCACTTCTATATTTGATCATGCTGGTTGACAGTTTCATCTTACTCTACATTTACAGATATTAATTTTTTTTCTTCATTTTTTTTAGAATACATGTTCAAAAAGCGTTTACAATACGATATTAGATAAACATTAAAAATACATATCAGGTCATACAGCTCCTGGATAGCTTATTATATATCTTTCTTAGCATAAATGTAGTTTTCCTTAAGAAAAAAACTTAATGGTGTAATCATCATAATCTAAATATAGTATTATATTTTACTTTTTCGATTGCATATTATGGTACATTGCTGCTATGGCAAGCAAATTGATTATTTGTCTATTTCAGCTACAATATTAAAAAATATGATAAGTCAACCTTTATCCAAAAATAGTTCATGGAATGATACAAAGATAACTATAAAAGATGAACACTCATATGAAATTACATTTTATAAAATCAAATTTATTATTCTGTTATGTTGCAGAATCAAGTGAAACAGCCTATCCGGGTATTTTGAATAATGAAAATGATATAAACTTATTTTAAACCTGATACCTCCATGCGGAAGAGAATCTCACCGCTGGTCACATATAATATACCAGTTTGAGGCAGGGATACGTCGTTCCTTTTTTAGCAGAAATAACGCCTTCAATTTTATTAATAGTATGGAAGAAGGTACCATTAATTACAAAAATTAATGTTGTGGCTTAGTCATGTAAGTTTAAGAAGATGAGAAAAGTTACAGGTAAAACATGCATTCGGGGGCTTAACATAAATCGGGTCAGTGGTAGAACAATGCAACAATTTTCAGTAGAAAACGGGTATCATAAATCAAATCAGCCTTAATGACGTACTTAGGTGGAATTATATAAATCAAGAATAAGGAATTGATACTATAAGCCCGAAGGGCATAAGGAACTGATCAAAATCGTTCTTGTCGTTTTCAAGATATCTCATTTTAAAATATTACGGGAAAAGTCTGACTGGGACTTTTACCTTATATTTGCATTAGTATTACTTTGGTATGAAATAAAAAAAAAATCAAAAATCAAGAATCTACTAAAACTTTGGCAGATGACTTTTTATGAGCTATAATGCTTATATGATCAGATTAAAGCGTGTCATGGAGGAAAACATTTTACTTTACATTGTATATAAGGGAAAACAACAAGGAGTCCGAACATCTGACACATTTTCCAAAACTTCACCTATGTGGTCCGAGACCACAATTATTTCGTTGTGCATTTCTTTTAGAACATAAATGGATATAAAAAAAATCCCACCTGCGCTTTCTAAAAGGAACTTTTACAGTGTGTTGTACTACTTTTGGGACAAATTATATCAAAATTATAGAAAACCTCATCGTCTCTAACTCAAAATATGGACAAATTTATGTTTAGGGCGTCTTGATATCTTTTGACAGCTTCCAAAGTGCTAATTTTAAACCTTTTTCAACTGGACCAAATCACTACTTTCGTTTAAAATTATGGACCCAATTTTTTTTACAGTTTAATTTCATCCCCCTTCTTGCAATTTGAGGCAATAAATATGGAGATTTTTTTTTGAAGGGGTATAAAAATTAATGGCAAGTAACCCACTGTCAATACTAGGGACTTTATTTATGAACAACGAAAATCGAGGGACGACAATGGTGGACTCGGACCATGTACATCCTTAAATCTTTAAATCCTTAATTGTTACAAAAACTGAACGAGACAAAAGTATAGATCAAAGAGTGTTTACAGATACTCCAAAGTCAATTAAAACAAATAAATAAAGTAGGTTTCCTTACAGCATAAACACAACAAACAATATTTTTGTCAATGAACACTGTTCAAATCTTTGTCGATCATAACTACGATTATCACTTTTGACATTTATGCGGTCTTCTAATAACCTTTACAATCACAGTTTAACAAAATCGCAAAATACCACGTTTAATGCTCCATACCAGTCCTCAAATTGTCAATTGGATATGTAAATTGTATAAAATTGAAAAGAGTGTATGTTTGTTTTTACAAAAGTGGTACATGTCGCACTCAATACGCAATTTTATATAATATATATAACAGGTAATGTACAAGTCTTGATGAAAGGTTTGTGTTTCCATCCTTCCAAATTCGATCGTTCTAAATTCTTTCAGGCGTAACATTTTAAAAAAGTACTTAGTACGTGTACCATTTTGTTTTTGTTATTCGTTTATTTTGTATGTTTTAAGAACAGAATTGTAAAATGATGACAAATCATTATTATTGTAAAAAATTCCGTTGTGCTAATCATTGTTTTTGATGAACGCCATTCATATTAAAAAAAAAACACATTTTATAAAGAAAATGTAAACAAACATACAATCCAACAATTATTAAAACATGATACATTCATATATGTTTTACGATCCATGTACTATACATAACATATTGATATTTTACTTATTTCTGTCAAAACTGCCATTTGTAAATTATTTCAGTGTATTTTATACATGATATCTTTTTAAATGAGGATTTAAAGAAACAAAAGACCAGAAGAGTAAGAAAACAATGAACAGATACCCATGAGTTATAGATTTTCAAGTTTCATTAAAAGTTATCCTATTATTGATAAAAAAAATCCAGTTTCAGTAAAATATCAAGTATGTTTGATATATTTCATTCAACTATTAGTTCCGTTCACAAACAAAGGTTTTAGATTGATGGATTGTTGTCATATTACTATCGGTAAAGGAGTATAAAAGGTAAAATTTTGTTTACAATTTTAATAATTGTTCCAATATTGAAATTGTCAGAAGTTTCACCGATTTCAGGTTTTGTTGATTTCTAGAATAAGATTACTATCGTCAGAAATTGACACTGAATACAGTTTTTGTAGATTTTTAAAATGTGTCCAAAGACTCTACTGATCGCCGATAGAAGTTAATGTTGATTTCAGAAGGAGACACTTGAACACCACACGGACACTCATAAATCAAACATAATTTGCATTCTACATATTTCACTCCTCTTCTCTAAATTTTGTTCTGTAATATTGACATTATATGATCAAATTCCTCCATTTTGCCAAATTTGATTGCTGATAGGGATGGTATTAGCTCAATTTCAAACAAAATGTTAATGTCTTTGTCACTTTTGATATCCTCTAAAATATGATTAATACCAGATTCAAGAAGACGTATTAGGTTTTCTTTTTCATTCAAAATCGTTTTACGGACGTTTCCATACAATGAATGTAACCATGTTTCCTTACTGTGTGCTATTTCTTTCATAGTTAAAAACTTGTCAATAAAGTCTTGGCGCCCAAAGTATACAGCAAAGTGAAAAGGTGTATGTCTTCTTACATTCTCTAAGTTTGTGGTTTTCCAGAAATCAGCAATACATTGTTCATCTTCATTTTTCAATATTGTATTTATAATATTGTTTTCTACTTTGCCATTCCATACAACAAAGTAGTGAAGCAAGGTATTATCGAACTCATCAACGAGAGTGTGTAAAATCTTTCCGATAACCTCAGGTTTACATGAATAAAGTTTTGCTATATATAATTCATCTTCATTTTCCTGCCTTTTTGAACATACATACTCCGATGCAAAATAGTAAGCTTTTATTTCATCGTTAAATACGTTTTCAGATATGCGTGCATATTCACCGAATTCTTGAAAAAATCTTAAACGTAATTGATGTTTATATGTTTGATCACTGCTGACGATATGATGTATGATTAATTGCAATAGCTGTGTATCTTCATAAATCTCAGTAAAACGTTTTAATTGTTTTATAATGTTATCATGTTTATCTGCATTTAAACTTCCGCACATCAAAGAATTTGTCAGTTGAGCAACAAAATCAGACTGATTATAATCAACAGTTAACACCATTTCATCTTTTAACGGTTGATAGTTCGGTGGTCGTAGTAAAAATATGATGTCAAGCATACTACATTTACCAAATTTCGGCTCTGGATGAGTATTGCAATACGCTATCAGAACAGCCTGGCATATTTTAGAATTGGAAAACTCCAATTCCGACTTACTGCTTTTAAAATACCAAGTCATCAAGTGAAATGCTATGGTTTGTATTACATTTATACCGCAAGACACGGTCCTATTAGGGAAAATATGTCTCATATTCTTGGTAATCGAGGCTTGCAGATCACCATCTGTTAAAGACATATTATTATTCGGACATAGCAACACCGAGACTAATAAACAGTATTGGATAGCACTAATTTCATCTGATTCTCCTTTCTCTCTCAAATCGTAAATCTCCGTTATCAATAGTGCAGGAGGTTGTCTGAAATATTGAATTCCTTGTCGTATATGATCTGTATGACTACAAAGTGAGGCACACATTTTAGGAAATCCTAGCAGAGTTTCCTCACTCAACAGATAATCAAATAATGATTTTGCAATGCACACGGCTTTTGAGTCTTCTAATGATTGCAGCTGCGTCATCTCATCTTCGAAATAAATGTTGTTCGATTTCATATGTACCTTAAGAATGTTTTCCTTATCTCTATTGTTGTAAAAATCCTTATCATCAAGATTGAATACTACATCAGTTTGGTTTGCAAATTCTTTAAGGATAGTGATCAAATTTGGAGGACTATCTTCCACAACTATTATCAGTTTTGTTGCTTTAATATTTTTCAAATAGGTACGGATGGATTGATCGAAGGCTGTCACTTTTTCAGATGCATCAACGATCATATAACTTACTTGTGACGAATTATAGTTCAACTCGGCCTTCTTTATACGAATAATGATGCACCTTTTCTTTGGATAATGTCCATGCAAACATTTTGCTATTGTAGTCTTTCCAGTTCCTTGTCTACCCGTTAAAACAAGTAAAGACGCTTTCTTCATTCTATGTCTTAAAACGGGAAACAATGATAGTGTGGTAACATTTTGCAAAATGCGTTCCTCTTCACTTTTACTTTCCAAAGGCATGTACCCGACTAACCCTATAAAAGTATATACATTTTTTGTATGCTATGTACATTTGATTCAAATCTTTCCATTAAACTGTAAATTAAACATTTGATAAAGTAATTTAAACTGTTTGATTGTAAACATTGTTTCTACTAGTATTTTGCATCCATATATGGCATGCAGCCTGTCATGTAAACTATATTTGAAGCCAACATACGTTAACAACAGTTGTGTTTTTTTGTGGATGTTTATTGTTTCTATGTTTAATTACTGGAAATAAAAAAAAAAACACGTTTAAAATGATATGTGCATGTATTGTAATACAAACATGAAACAAATTATCATCCACGAAACGACTTGAAAATTGTACTAGAGAAGAGTTAATAATGATAACATAAAAATACAAATTTACTTACAAATACAACATATTCCAATAAGAAAGACAACTACAAGAACACCGCATACTAGATAAAACTTTCTGGAATTAAGATCTGCAAAAAAAATATAATATTAGCTTATCCAATTCCGAACAATTGTGAATTGGTACTACTACCTTTCAAAATAGAAAGTTACTTTATAATTTTTGAAATTATTAAGAAAATAAGGTTTCAACTCTCTCAGGCATGGTTGACTTAAGGTGGTACCTAACACTTTCATTAAAATTAATTTGGCTCGTTTAATGTTCATAAAACTTTGACAATGTATTTACTTTGACCCTTTAAAGGGGCACTAGCTGTCAAATTCATGGTCACCGATTTGACTCAAATTCTCATATTTGATTTATAACAATGTAAAACATTTATTCAAACTACCAAAATTCCAAAAAGAAACAGTTTATAGCGCATGGGGTTGATAATATGTAGGTTCGTTTCGTGTGAAGTTTAGTACAGACGCCATCTAATTAACTATCGATTTGACCTCAGATGACCATATAAGCGATGTAAACACCAATAAAGATATAAATAGATTAAACCAACACGTGCAATTGGATTTTTATAGGCCTGTTTGATTTTATTTTATACATTCAACATATATGTTTCACATTGTTTTCAACCCTATAAGAATGATTTCGTATGGATCGAATAAGTGATCAAATGGTTAACCGTAGTTTCACTTTCATTGTTGACATTCTTTTTCTTTAAAAATAACCAGTACACGTACAATGCATGCGTTGTCAATCTCTAGCTAGGGGTTAATCTGAAGTTCACATGAATACGGATTTAATGAGGTCGACTGATTCACTAACAAGTAAATTAGCAAATATCAATGTTTCTTTGCTTAATTTGACCAAATTATTTTGGCTGCTAAAAGCGAATAATTATTTCACTATTTCACTTTTATTATTAATTTAACCAAAAAAATCTTACTTTAGATTTTAAATTTTCTCGTAGCTAGTATAGCTCTTCAACGGTTTCGATACTTTTACATTCCCGGATTTCAAATGTTCGGCTTTGAGCGTTCCTGAGGAAGGTAAATCCAGAATAGCATTTCGGACGCATTGCAATTATTAAAGGTGTTGTTTTTTTTTAATTTTTCATGGTTGGTCAAATATTCATGGAAAAACTATAAGTTAAAGGTCAATCATCCATTAAAATATTCACTTCACTTTTTCGAAGTTCATAAGAACATGAAGAAGGGCATCAAAAAATACGATAAAATGTGTCTCCGATTTTGATCTACATTCAGAAGTTGCTTTTCTTTATAGATGATTACTAGTTAGAAAGAAGTCATTTAATTCAGAGTTCAAAGTGGTCAAATTAAGTAACTTTTTCGACCATCCCGAGTTGGGTGATTATAATGGGATACTTATATTTTAGTCATAAGTTATATGTTATATATTCCAATTGTTGTAACCACAGTACCTTACGTTTTTCTTTAAATGTGACATCAACAAACTAAACAAACCGAATGTTAACTTAACATATGCTACAATTTTAGGCCGTAAATTTGGATCAACTATTGAACAACTGAGATCAGAAGTTGTGGTACGGTTCATGATACTTAGTATTCAATATACGATATAGCGTTTCTTGACCTTGCTTCGTCTTCTCGTCATCTTTGTTTTTACGTGGCGTTGTCAGTTTAACTCAACGTTTGTATTGTATATGTCCCTACTATTTTTCAGGCTCTCTTTTTGTGGAAAGTGACATGAAAACCTATGGATTTGAGATTTTCACATTTTGCAAACATCGATGGTGTTAACTTTTTTCATTACAATCTTTTTTTATATTTGAGATTAACTTTAGTTTATTTTACTACAAGAGTTCCATCGGTCCTTGTTTCATAACTAACACACAAAAACATTATCTTAAAGAAGAGAAGTTACATATTATTATCTTTATGTGATTCCATCAGATGAAAAACGACTTTAGATACATTAAACTAATTGGTCAAGGTATTGCAGACCACAAATAAAACAAACCATCGACCAAAATATTTTGTCTTTACATATTCTTAAAATGTTTTGTTTCTTATAGGATAGTAAAGGGTACATAATTATATATAAGTAAAACATTCAAACCTGTGAAAGAAGTTACACTTGTTTCTGTTTTCTTATCTTCATCGGAATTTGATTTCCTGGAAGGATCAAATGTTTATTTTTGCTTATTTAATTTTAACATTATAATCTAATAAAAACATACGTTTGGAAACATACATTTCTTTTATAAACTAGTATACAATCAATTATGCTAAACAATCAGTTACCGAAAGGTAAATAGTATGAAAGATTCTAATAAAACACAGTCACATCATGAACATCCTAGTTGAAGTTTACGCATGTCAGATTTTAGTGCATGTTGAAAACTCTCAAAACTTTTATTCATTTCGGTTCTGTAATCTTTCCCGGACTTTTTCATCTCATCTCGGTTCTCTTTATTTTTATTTAAACTGTACCGGTTTTTCGCTTTATGGCAACCTTTTTCTATCTCTGCATTAATCTGCTACTTAATGTTACATTTTCAATTTAAACAACCCTTGAAGGGATTACCGATATCCAACACTGATCCAAACATTTACAAAACAACGCATTCGCTAGGAAGTATGATTCGACTCTTTTATAGAAAAGTTTGAACTCCTACTTTAGCAGATAATAATAATAAGTTTATCACTTTTTCATACTTAACTTTACCCGTTTTTTTGTGGTGTTAGTGTTGCTTAGTGTTTTTAGTTTTCTATGTTGTGTCGTTTGTACTATTATAGATGTTTGTCTTTTTTCTTTCTTTGGCCATTGTGTCGATCTATGAGTTTGAATGACTTTGGGTGTCTTTCGCCCCCTTTAAACTATAAATACAAACATTTGATCCGAGAACATTTGAAGGTTACCAACTCGCATGTTGATATTTTACATGTTTTAAGTTTAAATGCACTTTACTTCTGGAAACAAGACCTTTTTTTACTCATTAGCATATATAAAAGAACCCGGGTAAATCAATGTTCATGTTGCAGTTAAAACAAGGGAAATCATGAGCTACATCCGGTTAATGATAAGTCACTTGCTTTGTAAAATAATGCAATAGAGAATAAAAAAAGACATCTATCCCTGACAATAAATCAGTTTATGTACAGCAAGAAACACAAACAACAAAGAAGACTGCTTTAATTGCTGTCCTTTTTCATAATGTAATAATGCATTCGTCAGCACGAAGCAAAAGTTCGTACCTCACTGCTATTTCAGGACGCACCCTTGCACCGGTTTGAGCAGAATTTATTGCAAACTGACAATTACACAAAAAATAGGAACTAAAGAAATAAGCCATGGAGAAATAATGATAAAATAACTCTGGCACAGAAAATCAAACAGTTAGCGTCATAAATAAGCTCGACAATCACACAGAAGAGTGCAAAACGATACAAACATTTACTAGACAATAACGGGGCACAACTGTATAAAAAGGCAACAGTAGTATATCGCTGTTCAATAGTCATAAATCGATTAAGCGAAAATAAATCCAGTGTACAAACTAAAACCGAGTGAATACATCGAATATTAGAGAATAGAAATTGAACAACAGAAATACTGAGGTGCGACAAAAACATTTATAGAAACGAACTATTTGATAACGACTAAAATAAGGTGATTTAAACGGTTTTATGGCTCACCAAACATCTCGTGTAGTTGGCAATGCAAAATATGTCGCTTAAATGAAAACATTACCTTACATGGATACAGTATAAGTAAACAGAAGAACAATCAGGACAGAGAAATGCATTAATACATAATATAACAGTACATTATTAAATAATACGATTAAAACAGCCCTAATACGGATAAATCGGCATGTGCAATACTGATAACATTCCACTGTCGATATAAATCAAGAGCTCATATTGCTTTTCGAACAGGGCCAATACAGATAAAAGCTGTATTGGCCCATGGGCTAATACAGGACGTTTACTTCCGGTTTCAATTTTCCAACGCCATTACTTAACTATGGGGGTACATTTGTGTAATCATAAAATAAAAAGGTTAAATGATGTACAATGTTTTTTAACGTCTTGCAGTCTTGAAACGGAAATAATTCACAGCCTTTTCGAGTATGACTTTCTATTATTGACACTGTTGCATATCTGTTAAGGTAAACAATCATCACATTCAAAACGCAGACGATCCAAGACAGAGTAAGAATAGTTAAACTGTCTGATTTATTCTTCCCAGTTACTTTATATTTGCTACATAAAATGAATTGTTATAGCATTTTATTAAGTACTTGGACGAGGAATCAGAAATTTCATCTGACAATGTTGACAAGAAATCCATGCATGATGATGGACGTAAAAGCGAAAAGCAGTGACGAGTTCAGATATGAAATGATTTCTGTATCCTCTTTACGGTAGGTCCTATATTTATTCTTATTGAAAAAATATGAATCTTACAAATTTGATAGTTCATACAAATTTGTCTTTTGAAATATTGACCGCTGATCACATTATGACACATATCAATGACATACATGTAACTCTGTAAGCTGGATTCAAAGCAAGTCAGTAACGGTGTAATTCATAAACATGTTTATGCATAATTTTGAGGATAAATAAGTGGATATTATCATAGAACCGTAGGAATTATGCATGTACTAATACGTGTTAGCTCTCTTTTTTATGTAACATCTTATCCGAAACAAATTGGCGGAAATATGCCCGGGAGGGTAAAAAAGGAATATATAAAATGGCAAATACCATGGTACATGTATTTGCGGCATATAAAAACATGGTGAAAATTTGGTTTGAAATGAGGAAAACATGTTTTTATATGCGAAAAATACACTGGCTACCAATGGTTGAACCAATCAAATTCTGGCATTCTTATATTAGGTGTAATTATGCATGTAATTCAGGATTCATTGCCAGTATTGGAAATACGGACTGTTTTCACATCATTGCCAGCCCGTATTGGAAATATTGGCCCTATATTCACATTTGATGTATGTAATACAGCATTCAGAACAAGTCTGTATTGAAAACGTTGGATTATTTAATAAAAGTGTTATGCACTGGCTGTTTCTGTATTGGCACTGGTATAGATTCTCGGTCAGCTGTATTGGCCCTCGACCCTACGGGTCTCGAGGCCAATACAGCAAACCTTGAATCTATATCGGGGCCAATACAGAAACAGCCAGTTAATAACACTATAGTACAACATGTAGACAACATAATAACAACGGACAACTCCCAAGAATTTATGATCGTACACCACAAACGTAACAGAAATAACGCGTCATAGAAACGATTAAAGCCACGAAAAGATGACGTATTTTTTTTCACAGGTTATTGTCTTAATATAGAATAAATTAGTGTTATAACAGAAACTTACAAGAATATAGAATTATAATTTAGTTTGTAATGGTGTTAATTAGACCAAAACAAGGTACGAAGTCGTCAAAACCAGCTATGGTATTCTATTCCTGAGGTAAAAAAGCCTTAGTATTTCTAATAATTTTGTTACCATTAAATTTAATAATTATGAAATATCAATAAAAACTCAAGTCACCACAGAAATCTGGAAGATTTCATAATTTGTTGAATATATATATATAGGACTAAGAGGTGTGATGTGAACATTGATGTGCCATGGTCCGGTCTCTGTAAAGTGATGGTCTTTATGTCGCGTATTTGCAGCTGTGCAATTGTTACGAGAAGTAGATTTTCATTGTTGGTAGATATATTTGTATTCTTTATTGCCTATGTATGTCCTCATGATTTATTTGTTCATTACAATGTTATCCTTACGTTCTGCCTTTAATGTTCCTTGTTACCGTAGTATTATAAGAAACAGAGTATTTCTGAGAGAATGTGTGTATTAGATGAATGTCATTCTTCAGCGTAAGAAATTTCGAGAACAAAAATTTGCCACGTAAGATTAACTCATTACCAATTAACGTGAGGGTACCCGAATTGCACCAATTTTTACAGTTTTCACCTTTTTTGTTTTATGATATAGACAAAATTTTGTATTCTGCCTTTATTTTGTAAAGGTATCGTTTTTTTACTATATAGTTACGCCAAGTTAATTTTCAATCCATCTCAAATCATAAAAAAACATAGACACTCTGTAATAAGGAATACCCAAATTGCATCCATCTATAAATTCACATCCTTAGACATCGTATAACAGATCTTAAACTTTGTTTCTCCAAATATTTAGAATACTTTGACATAAGTACATGATTGCTTTTCATTTTTTTCAGAAATGGATGACTAAACATATTTCATTTTGTTATTCTTTATTTGGCTTTAAGCGTTCCAGATGAAGGTAAATCCAGAAAAGCGCTTCGGACGCAAACAAATATTAAACGTGTTGTGTTCAAATTTTTAAAAGATGACGTTTTGTGAACGTCTGCGACGTTTTCGTAGATTTTACTGTTCTAGTAAATGCTTTATTGAATGATGTATGATGTGAACGTTTGGTTTTATACTTAAATAGTAAAAAACAAACTTGTAAGATTTTCGCATCTATTTTTGTTGTGCAATACTCGATGAAATTTGGGTACTGTGAAATTAGAGATAATGTTTGATAGAATTAAGAGTTCACAAATCCCTTATTAAGTTAAAAAAAACTAAAATTAATTTTTACAAACTAATTGACTGCTTCATCGACATGAAAAGCATTGAAAATATAGTTTATAATATCTATCTTATTGTTGCAAAGTATTTTGGAAATGAAACGGTTCTTATCCATAATAAGGTGCCATAGATATGTCTTTTCTTCAATTTGTCCAGGATAGCTCCAACTAACATACAGATTTAACAAGATAATGATGACTTGGTTTGCATCATAGCTGTAAACTATCTTAATAATATATATTCTTAAATCGTATAGTATTTATTTACCTCTCATTTGCAATCGTTTGACATTTCATGACGGTTGCTTTGTTTTCTTGTGTCAAACAAACATAGTCTGGAATTATAAACATAATACAAATATTAGTAGTTGAAATTAAATCTAGTATTGCTCCATAAAACATTTATATTTGCAGAAAAAAAACAGCCTCGTTCGCATTGATCAGTAATATTACTAATAGTTTTCAATACGTTAATGTAAAGTATCCACTATGTTGCATTTGTAACATTTTTTATTTGTAGATTATTTAAAAAAAAGAAGAATCGAAAGATATCAGAGGAAAATTCGTACTCCTTAGTCATAAACAAACTTACAAAGCAAAGAGAAAAAAGGACTAAAAAAAGGCTCAAAAGCATGAATTCTATTTTTTAGAAAGCACATTATGGAATAAATATAAGGCACCTTAATGTCTTAGTGACCCATACTTACTGATTTAATTTTTTCTAAAATTATATTTATTGACGAACGCTACTTGAATCGGTGAAATCATTTGTTTATAGATATCCTTTTACAGATTCAGAAAATCAAAGGTACATTTCACCTGATGATTTGAAAATAAACCGACAACGTTATATGTAAAAAACCCGAAAAAAACCAAATTCAAAGATTGTTTACTAATTGATTTGTGTTTAACGACACTTTTAAACACTATTGAGATATTTCATAACGGTCACTTTATACTGGTGGAAGAAGCCGGAGACACTGGAGAAAATCACCAGTCAATGGTAGAAAAATCTGAAAGACCTAATCAATGAAGATTGGAGTCGCGTTCACACGCACGAGTTGGGTTCCAAAATCTAAGTATTGACTGGCAAGTAATACATGTAATAGAAAAATTACAGTAGTTGAACTACTTAGACCGCACACCCACCGTGTTCCCTCCAAACAGAGACAATACATAGTATACAAAACAAATCATAGATAACTAAAGACTGGGTAACAAGACCCAAACCTATATCTCAGCTTATTATCTTCTAGTATATCACAAAAAAACTGAACTCAGAGGAAAACTCCAAACGGAAAGTTCCTAATCAAATGGCAAAATAAAAAAAAAAAACACATCAAACGAAAATATTGATCAATGAATAATTCAAATTGTAAGAATGGGGAGAATTGATTATTAAGGTAGTTCAGGGGTATAGAAAAAAATCGACAGAATTTTCTTATACTTTGTGAAATTTATCTTTGAAGTATTGTAAATGAAAAAATGCAAAAAAAAATGGGGGTCACCGGCCATCTAAGAGATATTTTGACCTCTGAAAATGAGTGCAAATAGGTTATAGGGAATTATAGGCTAAATGGACACAAATACACTTTGATTGAATTTTCAAAGCAAAATAAACGACAGAGGTGGCTCATTTTTTGATACTGTAAAGCTTGATGTCTCTTTTTTACAAAATTGAAATAAAATTTGGGGGTCACCGTCCATCCAAGAGATTTTTTGACCTCTTAAAATGAGTGCAAATAGGCTAAATATAAGAAAAACAGACCTAAAATCGCTTTGATTGAATTTTCAGAGCGAAATAAACGACAGAAGTGGCTCATTTTTTCATACTGTATAGCTTGATGTTTCTTATTTACAAAATTGAAATAAAATTTGGGGGTCACCGGCCATCCAAGAGATTTTTTGACCTCTGAAAATGAGTGCAAATAGGCTAAATATAGGAAAAACAGACCTAAAATCTCTTTGATTGAATTTTCAGAGCAAAATAAATGACAGAAGTGGCTCATTTTTTCCTATCTATAGCTTGATGTCTCTATTTTATAAAATTGAAATAAAATTTGGGGGTCACCGGCCATCCAAGAGATTTTTTGACCTCTGAAAATGAGTGCAAATAGGCTAAATATAGGAAAAACAGACATAAAATCTCTTTGATTGAATTTTCAGAGCAAAATAAATGACAGAAGTGGCTCATTTTTTCATACTGTATAGCTTGATGTCTTTTTTTTACAAAATTGAAATAAAATTTTGGGGTCACCGGCCATCCAAGAGATTTTTTGACCTCTGAAAATGAGTGCAAATAGGCTAAATATAGGAAAAACAGACCTAAAATCTCTTTGATTGAATTTTCAGAGCAAAATAAATGACAGAAGTGGCTCATTTTTTCCTACCTATAGCTTGATGTCTCTATTTTATAAAATTGAAATAAAATTTGGGGGTCACCGGCCATCCAAGAGATTTTTTTACCTCTGAAAAGGAGTGCAAATAGGCTAAATATAGGAAAAACAGACCTAAAATCTCTTTGATTGAATTTTCAGAGCAAAATAAATGACAGAAGTGGCTCATTTTTTCCTACCTATAGCTTGATGTCTCTATTTTATAAAATTGAAATAAAATTTGGGGGTCACCGGCCATCCAAGAGATTTTTTTACCTCTGAAAATGAGTGCAAATAGGCTAAATATAGGAAAAACAGACATAAAATCTCTTTGATTGAATTTTCAGAGCAAAATAAATGACAGAACTTGCTTATAATTTCATACTGTAGAGCTTGATGTCTCTATTTTATAAAATTGAAATAAAATTTGCGGGTCATAGGCCATCCAAGAGATTTTTTTTAGCAAAATAAATGACAGAAGTTGTTCATTGTTCAAAGAGGGGGTTGACCTATGCGGTTGTATAAAGCTGCCTCATGCGGAGCATCTGGTTATTATTGTGCTTTTAAAAACCATATTTGTGACAACATATGAAAAGTGTGAGCTGACAGTCAGCATAGTTTTTATCCATTAGTCTCATTCTGACTTTCTATCTAAAAGGTTTTTATGTGTCAATATTTGTGTTTCAATACAAAAGGAAGATGTGGTATGATAATGGATTGTTAATGAGGCAACTCTCCGCAATAGACCACATGACACAGAAGTTAACAGCTACAGGTCAAAAGCCGTTATCGCATAGTGAGATGTAAAAGGCCCTTCAATGACTAATGAAAAACAATTCAAATGAGAAAACTGAAGGCATATTAATGTACAAAATGATGAACTAAAAAATATGTGTGACACAACAAAAGACAATCACTGTCTGAATTACAGGTTCATGACTTGGGACAGGCACATACATAATGTTGTGAAGTTACCATTTGAAGGTGACAACCCTTCCCCTTAACCTGGGACAGTGGTGTAACTTGGTACAACTGTTACTGTTATTTATTATAGGGGTTTTATCAATATGTATATTATTCATTTTTAAACTCTAAATCTACATGTAGCAAAAAGTAGATTATCACAGATAAATTTGCAGAATGAGTTGTATGAATAGTCTTGATCCTTGTCTTACAAACTTTGTGGAGCAAGAAAAATGTGATGAGGTTTGTATGTACATAAAGTCTGTCATAAAATTCAAGATTTCAGTATATTCGCATTTTACAATATTTTTTGTAACTGCTGTATTCCACATGTTATTTTTCTTTTCTACTGTAGTTTAGTAAGTGGTTCATATACGCGTATGCCTCTTGAGACTTAAATAACTTGCAATAGAAATCAGCTCCCCAAAAAAGCAAATTTTAATAATTTCAGCTATAGTATGGATTTTTAACATGTTTAAATGTAATGTATGTGCTAGGGACCTAAATTGACCCTGAATTATTTCAAGTGTTTTTGGCCTAAGACTTTTTAATACATAACGTACTATTAAATTATTACATGTACATTGTAATATACTATGCTATTTGTAATTTCCATTTTATTTAAAGTACAATGTTCATTTTAAACATATAGGAGGATTCAGAGGCAGCCCTGGGAAAAATTTGGTTAATAATATAGGGAATCACTGGAGCGGGACCTGAGCCGGGTCCCCTTTTAGACAGTCAGTGAGCCCCCACTTTCTGGATCCGCCACTAGGATTTTTTATACAACAAAAACATTCATGAGGTTTTAAATTGCAGGAAAATATCACCTCTTCATACAAGCCCCCCCCCCCCCCCCCCCCCCCCTTTTTTTCATTCAAAAACCTACAAAACATGCTAAAAGGCACATACTTATACATTTTCCGATTTGTATAATTTGACTTTTGAATAATTATTAAACAATCTACATATCTGATACATGTACATCAAATTAGTCTTTAAAAACATTTTGTCTATAATATATATATCTTATAATTGCCATGAAACTTGGTCCGTAGGCTTTTGATTTAGTAATCTCTGGTCACACAAAGTTGGTTAAGATCAGTTAGTTTCTACTATCCTATTAGATACATTTTAGGAACATCCTTTGATTTTATCTTTATTTACAAAAAAAAGACTCTTAAGTGTGAACATTACCATGCATTCCACATGAAAATCAATTATATAATCATTTTTATAAATTTGATTACAAAAATGTACATACATGTATCTTGAAATATTTTTTTCATACACCTTTAATAAATATGCCTTAAAGAGGAAGTATTTAAAGAGTTGAAATTATACTGTAACTTTTGGTCATGAATGGACAAGCTAAAAAACGTTAAAAAATGTCTTAAGCCATCAAGAGAATATGACACCCACTTAGCGCAGGTGTAATTTTTTAAAGGTTTGCATTTAATGTCTATAATATATTAAATAAATGCACTTCGAAATAACTGTGTAGAGACCTAACAAACTTTTAAACTTAGAAAAATATCACTTTATGACAAGACCACTTTTCCTGTTTAGGTAGTAAAAGTTTTGTTTTTCTCTCATGAAGATTCTGTAGGATCAAATATATTATCATGATTATTATATTGGGGGTAAGGGAAAGTTTTAAAGAATAGAGAATAATGCATGTACATGTAATGTTCACAATACATTTGTAAATAAAGAAAATAGACATACATGTAACAATGAAGAAAAATCGGGTTGTTAAATTATAAGAAGTATAGAAAAATGGGGAAAAAATAAATAGAGATAAATGGTATGAAGAATAAGATAGGAATGAAATGAAGGACCCTCAATCCAGACCATCGGTATACGTAAGAAAGGTAGTTTTGTGAAATGATTCATTTTTTAAAATAATTTATACGGTTTAGATCTTGCTAACTTGTTTAACCTCGCCATATTATTTATGTATGTGTCTGTCCTAAGTCAGGAGCCTGTAATTCAGTGGTTGTCATTTGTTTATGTGTTACATATTTGTTTTTCATTAATTTTTCTATATAAAAAATAAGGCCTTTTGTTTTCTTGTTTGAATTGTTGTATATGTATACGTACATCATGTACATTGTCAAATCTGGGCCTTTCATTGCTGACTAGTATATATGCGGTATGGGCTTTGCTCTTTGTTAAAGGCTGTATGGTGACCTATAGCTGTTTATGTATGTGCTGTTTTGGTCTCTTTTGGATACATTGAAGTTGTCTCATTGGCAATTATATTACATCTTTTTTTATATAGATTGGTTTTGTTCTCACATGTCTAAATTTTAAGTGTGCATGCTTAACCCAAAATGTTATTACTGGAATCCGGGCAAAATCAACTGCATTCACAATCGAATACACCTTATCGCTATTTGTCCGCCATTACAAGATATCACACAGTTCTTGTAAAATTTTGACGTCATAAAACATTTTTGTAAAATAAAATATCTGACGTCACAATGGGAAAGTGATTGTTGTATGCGTCAAAAGGTCAAGCAGCCGGGTCGGCCGACCGACTAGGCTAATAGCGATAAGGTGTATACTCCAGGTTTACAACAAGAAAATTCTGTTTGCATATGCATGTAATTACATGTGATCACATGTATATAAACCTTTACTTTCATGAATCTTGACCTTTTCTCCCAGAAACCTAAATGGTCTGAACCCTATGCAGATGACATATTTCTTAGGTCCACAAATTTCAAATCTATTACATGATAAAAGTATCATGAGCTATGCCTTTGGTTACATTTATAATTAATTTTCAGCCTGAAAAGGGGGGGGCATTGTTTTGTTATTCGACACGGATATTGTTTTGAAATAATTTACGCTTACATGTTATTTTTCAGTGGTCGTGAATCGCTCTTGAACATGTATATTCAATTCATTAGTACTTACTTGTCAGTTTAAATTTCCCCTTTTCCATGATTTGTTTACATCATCTTTCGCATGTTTGTCGGACCTTTTCTAGTGTAAGACAAGAGTGAAACTGCTTCATAAGCTACCAAAATGAAGATCGTTAACTTTAATTTCGATCTGCATTACAGTATTCATGAAAAGCAGTTCACGTGTTCGATAAATGTGAATAATTCTCTTTTCATTCTTCTACTTCGTCAAAAACACGCTGTTTATTTTTAGAACGGAAGTCCTATTTCAGGGTTACACTAATGTCCTGACAATGTCCTGACAATGACCTGACAATGTCCTGACAGAAATGAAAATGCTTAATACTTTTTTATTATTGGAAGGATTTACTTGAAATTTGGAATTAAGCAAGATGACACCTTATATTTAATAAATAAAATTTAAAAAAAATAAAAAAATATTTTTAAGAGTTAGAAAACTTGACCTGACCAACTTGACTTTGAAACTATAAAAAAAAAGTCGCCGTCAGCTAAAATTCGTAGCGGTTATCGGTAAAAATAATCTAAACTATCAACCGCGTTCTCTCGAGATATAGTTTTTCTCAATCCATTCATAAATCGCAAAAAGAAAAACCACTACTGACCTACCTTTTAAGTGATCGCACTGTAATAATCCTGACCTTCACATTTCCAAGAATGTTTTCCATTGTAATTACGCCATCTTTGTTTCTATGAGGATCCTTTATTTACACAAGCAGATGATAAGAATTCGTCACTTCCGGAGGCGGAACCTAATATATTTCAGTCATTGATGTGCTAAACTTTCGCGCGTTTTTTCTTGTAAACAATAACAAATGAAATGTAATCGACAAGACAACTTCAAATGTGAACCGAAATTCAACAGAATGACGTTTAACACGGAGTATCAATGAAAAAATGTACGGTAAGTAAAATTATGACTTTTGTAGAAATAAAAAAAAATTAAAACCATGAATATCATCACGAGTATTAAAACGATGCAATGTTTTTTTTACCCAAAGGCTTATAACGTATAACTGTTCAAGTTCTGTAACTGTTGTGTGGTACGTGAAGAATCCTGTTTAGGTTTTTAAACAGGGTTTAATAAGGTGAACATTTATTAACATATGATTTCCTCTGTGTGTCTGTGTGATTTTTATACAGTTGATAATGGTGTGTAAAATCTTGAGAAAAAAATCATCTTATAAAAACATGAAAAACAAACTTTGCTTAATTCTTGACCTATTTCAATGGGGTTTTATGCTTGATTTCTTTGAAATAATGACTGAGTCCAATTAAAATATTGATTCTGGCTAGTATTTGGTTTGAGTGATAGTTAAACATTTTCCATTCATGCAAAAGAAGCCAAACTTAATTGGGGGAGTGAGAAATGCTAAAAAAAGCACCATCTGATGATTATAAGACTACCGTAGTGTTCTGTTGGTTGAATTGATTGACATGTAAAATAGAGACAACAGAAATTTGTTAATCAATGATGAAGTGACTGGTCATTGGAAATAGAATGTAGGTTTCAGTTTCACCAAAAACGCCAAACGTTTATAAATGGACTGTCAGGCAGACATGTATGTCTAACTACATGTAGGTTCATCTTACCTTGAATATCTATCATTTACAAGGGTGTGAATGGGGGTTTACAAAACGGGCAAAATTTATTAGAAATAAAGAACAATGACCCCAATAATAAAGAATATTGAATAGAGAATATAGAGGTGCTTACATTTATAGAATAGAGAATATTGGTAAAAAACTATTTAAAAAAGAGAAAATCACCTTCATACATGTACAATATTGTTATAAAAAAATCTTCAATGTAGGCTGTGTTGATGTGCGTACTTCATTTGCTTTGTATATATATTATTAAATATAACTTTATTAAAAAAATTAAAAAAAATTATCAATACAATGGACAACACTGAATGATAATTTATTATTTTCAGTGGAATTGGACTACATCGAAAGCCAAACAAATTCTTGTACACAACTGAATGCCCACATAGAGATCCTTATTCACAATGTCATTGTTCAATTTATATGATTTCTGTTATATTATTGAAGATTCAATGTCAGTGGCGGATCCATGTACCCCTATTATAGATCACTATGCAGTATGGGTTTGCTCATTGTTGAAGGCTTTTATGTGAACCAATAGTTTCTTTATATCTGTGTCATTTGGTCTGCTGGATAATAGGCTGTTTCATTGAGCTCATGTTTTCTCTGTTTCTATGTACAAAATATTGAGAATGGAAATGGGGAATATAAACTATATGTCAGAGAAACAAAAACCCATCCATTGAAAGAGCAGAAAACAGACGATGACCACCAATGGGTCTAAACGTATGGGGAAAATCCTTCGCCTGGAGGTGGTCTTATCTTGCCCCTTAATACAATTGTGTACTAGTGCAGTGAAAATGGAGGTCACACAAAATTCAAAATCATATAAATGAACTTAAAATAGTAAATTCAAAAATCTTACAAGACTAACAACGGCCACAGACCCCTGACTTGGGACAGGGGTTAAATATGTTTTGTGAGATCTCAATACTACCCAGACATTTATTTAGGTATCGCAAAAATATTAATCACATGCAGGTCTAAAATCGCAACACAAAATGCACTTTTCTGAATTTGCAGTCTGTGAAAGGCAAGGCTCCGTGTTAAAGGCTGTTCATTGGCCTATAAACTTAAAAGGTTCAGTTTTATTGATTGTTATTTGGATGGAGAGCTGTCTCATTGGCACTAACACCACATCTTCCTATATCTATGGCAGTATACTGTTTTCAAATGTTTATTTGGGTTTTGGGCTCCATTTTAATTCGGTCCATATTGAGGACCAAAATTAAATTTAAATAAATCTTACATTGATTTCTTATTAAATTGAAATCTTCAGGTTATTTGATATTCTTAATCTATGTACTTTGGACCATAAACATAATAAATCAGGCTGTTATTTTTCTCATGTGATTCCATTGACTGAGCTGTATCCAGGGTTTAACTCATTTTTGAAGGCTGTATGGTGACCTACAGTTGTTGATTCTGAGTCATTTGTCTTTCGTGGAGAATTGTCTCATTTGCTATCTTTGTGATTCTTATAATTTTGCGTTAAAAAGTTCAATTAAAAATTTTGGAGCTTCTCCATTAATACCACGTCACATGTCGAAACCTATACTGTCTCAATATTTTATCACAATCTAAATTCAGAGCTTGAATATGGAAGTTGTATCAAGCCGCCTCTGTATTTTATTTGTCTTTCAATGTTGATGACAAATGTATCCATATAAAATGAAAATTAAGTCTCTTATAAATAATGCACTGATCATAATTGAAGGAACAACATGTGTGTTGCTGTTCTTTATCTTAATTTCAAATTTTTCACATTCCTGTCACATTCATTTGTATGTTCTTATTCAACTATATACATCTTTATACATGTTTCAATGGCTGTTTTTCAAGGCAGGTTTGATGAAATGATAATTGAGATGAGTATTTTAATAATAATTATGATTTAATATTAAAATATACATGCATGATTATAGTAACAACAATTTATGATTCAAAACTTAACCAACATGATAATAATAACAATTAACATTCAATTTATCACTTTTCATATCATTAATATAAAAATAATCTTAATAAGAATTTTAAGAAATAAATATCTTCAACTGAAGTCAATTATGTACAACCAGTATAAATATATCACAGATATTTGACATGTTACATAACTTTATGTTCATATCACAGATAGCAGTTATGTCAATTGTTTATATCACAAATAGCAGTAGTAATGGTTAATGCTAATATATCACAGATATTTGAAGTATACATATATATAAGTATCACAGATGGTGGAAATTTTTCACAGTTTATCAGGTGTTGATTAATTATGTATCTTTTAATTCTTTACATGTTATATTGATGTATGCAGATGGGAAAGAAAATCACTCAAATTAATGTCCAGAAATTGTCATCAATGAATCAGTAACTGAAGATTAAACAAAGGTGTGTTGAGAAAGTCCTCTAGAGCTGTAAAGAAACTGAGACGGTATCCATGTAAGCTGTTTCAGATCTGAAACTGCCATTAAAGCAGATACATGTACATGTACTTAAAGACAAATAATGAGAAATATTTGGCATGAGTAGTAACCACATATGTGTCATTAATGGAAAATAATGTTTCACACATAAAAAGAATTGAATCTTAATTAGACTATCAGGAAGACCCAAAAAAATATTTTGGGTGTATAAATACATGAATACTGCAGAAGCTCAGCCAAATGAGACATAAAAAAACTCAAAACCCAAAATATGATATAAAAATTCAGAAGAAGGAAATAACATTTAAATTTAAAGATCCTAATTTCAAATTTTATCTTTTTGCTTATCTAGAATGAAATATGTATTTCATTACCAGTCAGATAGGAATTATGTTCATGTTAAAAAAAAAATTTACTTAATTTTTGGAGGTAAAATTATTTCTGTTAATAGACAGTCAGATTATTATTTCATTTGTATAAAGAAACAAGTCTTCGTTTCTTTCCTGAAATGTAATACTTTATTTGCTTAAAATATCAATGAATTTATCAAAAACTGCTTGTTTACAAGTCTCCAGTAGGCAGTTTTATAGGCCATGCACAGATATGCAGTATATGTTTCAGTTCCTGAAATGATAGGATGAACTGTTTTAAAAAATATTAGCAATCGAAATAACAATTTTATGTTTTGACCACCCAAAATTTAGGATTTATGGGTTTATATAAAAAATCTTTTTCATCAAAATTTTCAAAATAATTAGTAAAGAAAGTTGAAATAATATTTAAATCTGACATACAATGTATAAAATGGTAAATAAGCATAACTTGAATAGTATTGCCCCTTACTTACATCAAAATGTTTTATTGCATACAAAAAGGGAAATATTACATGTACTTCAAAATGTTTAAAAGGGAAATATTTTTAATTTAACTAACTTTAAGGTATGTACATGTAGCTATTTTAATGGCATTAAAGAAAGACATCACTGTTCCATATCTTCAATTGGCGAAATCAGTGGTTCACTGAGGTTTCGGTGGTTAAGAATGGAAAAGCACCGAAGACAGACATTCCTCGCAAGAGCAGGTTTTGTGCAACACCTGTTGTGTACCCACTGATCGCAAGCATCACACTGAAACCAGGATATATACTTGTCCTTTTGAATGGATTTGGGTGGTTCAATGCTACCACAGGTATTGCACAAAATCTCATCAGCATCATTGGTGGTATCAGGGACACTGTCCTCAAAGTCAACGTCATTTTCATTGTTCCCCTCCTCCTCCCCCTCAGAAAACATGTAAGGAATAGTCCTTTGACTGTCATCACTGTCATCGTCTGTCATGTCAATCACCACTGGATTGACGTCTTCATCCCTGATACCATCAAGTTTCCTGAGCTTTTCCTCAAACTCCCTTACCACACGAGTCTCAAATTTAGCCCAGCGCTCCGCATCGACATGGGACTTGGCCTCCAAAAAAAGCTGAGTAATACCTTTTTTATTGCAACTAGAATTATTTCTAGCTACATAGCCTTTTAAGTAAGACCAAACCAGTTCGATGGGATTGAGCTCACAATGATAAGGAGGTGTGCGTAAAATCTCATGGCCATTAGCTGATGCAAGGTCATCTATTATATACCTAGGTTGAGGCTTTTTTTGCTTCACCAAATCAAGCAGCTCGGTCTTTTTCATTTTCTTATCATACTGAACATTGCTCTTCTCCAGCCATGCCGAGATCTCTGACTTGTTGCTGTTTGTGTTTGGTACCCGTGAGTCAGGATCTAAGTGACTGTGATACGGAGCATTGTCCATTACAATTACAGACCGAGGAGGCAGTTTAGGGAGAAGTGTATCTCTGAACCACTCTGTAAAGTGCTCCTTATTCATCTCGTCATGATAATCAGAGCTGTTGGTTTTCGACTCAAATATAAGACCACATCCGGGGATTAGGCCTTGTTGAGAAGAGCCAACATCTAAGATTATCAATCTAGTACCTTTGCCAGAAGGTACTTTCCGATGGGTACCTTTACAGTGTGGCTCAAAGACAGACATGGACGTGCTGGGAACATCCAGCCAGTCACCCTTTACTACATGATTGGTGTTCAACCAAGTCTCATCCAGATATACAATATGACGCCCTTGCTGCCTAAACTTATGTATCTTACGAAGGTATGTCATTCTCATGAGAACGATGTCCTCTCTCTCCGACACAAATCTTCTGCTTGTCGCATTCTTGTAGAACCTGAAAAAAAAAATCATACATGTATATATTTATATATTGTGTATTTTAATAATAGATAATGCATTTGTTGGTATATTTTCTAAATATTAGTAAAGAATGTATTGTATTATTTTCAGGCTGTTATTATCAATCATTAAGTTACTGCCTCCTAAGCAATACCTTCAGTATGTGGAAAGTGGAATCTAGATGACTGTGATGTATTCTGGTAGCTTGGTGAATTATTTGCAGAATTCATGAGTCTTGTAAGTATGATCAGCAATGGGGAACTTAAATGGAAATCTGTAAACTCTTGTGCCACATTGTTAAGTTTAAATATTTTCAAATGTATTCTTTGTTTTCATGGACCTGCAGTACAAGTATCATACTGATTATATGCATTGAAATTAAAAATAATACTTGTTCACCTGTCCCATGTTTTTGACAAGAAAGATTAAATACCCAATAAATACACCTTCAGCATATTTTATATCTGTTCCATTACAAATTATAAAAAAAAAACTGAAAATATAGGAAACATTTCATACCCGTAGCTAGGGAGGTCAGAGGGTTTCTTTTGAAAACAAATAATGACTGTTTAAGTCAACATTCTGTTCCAATTGTGAATGTTAAATTCGAGTTTTTGAGGCCAAATAAGCCCCCTTTGCAAATTCCTGGCTACGGGCCTGTATTTCCGAGTTTCCTATAACTTCTATTATCACTGAACTAGTATACATTTTTATTAAGGGGCTAGGTGAAGCAGTCCTCTGGGTGAAGGATTTTCTCACTGTATTGAAGACCCATTGGTGGCTTTTGGCTGTTTTCTGTTCTTTGGTCTGACAGGTTTTCTTTTTGACACGTTCCCTATTTACATTCTCTATTTTATTAAATTTTTGGGTTAGAGATTGGATGACCGGTAAAGTCAAAATATTGGGAAATAATTACCGAAACCCCAGTAAATGCACTGTTCTCGACACTGTAGATATGGAAATGTCAATGTCTTTCTTTTTCAGAGCTTCCTGCAGCTTTGGCATGGTCACCGACTGCGATTTCTTGTGCAGATCATAGATGGTCCTCCTCACCACACCTTTGTCGAAATCATCCACCTTCTGAGTCTTGGTGACAGTTTTCTGGACATAATCCTTGTGAATTGACCTGACCACATCCTGCACCGGATCATTTCCATTGATGTACCCTCTCAGGGTGGACTGTTTAATGCCTGTAATTTTAATTGAGAATGATTTATACAAATTTTAACAATTTTGTTTTATCAATGCAATACATGAATTGTTATTATATATGTAAATTATGTTTTACAAAACATCAATATTGAAGACTTTCAACATATATTTCATCAATTTTTGTTTTTGCTGAATTTTGATGATGGAACATAAAAATGTAATATCTTGTCTAGACTTAAGGCCAAAAAAAATTACTAGTTGTGTTTTCTATTACATCTTTGAAGTTTTTAGTTGGTTTTATTTTAGAATGACTTTATTGTTAAAATTATACCCCATGTAATTAAAAACTGAAATCCTTCAATTTCTTCTTTTGAAAGAAATCATTTGAAAGAAATAGAATACACATGTAGATGCTAGTATACACAATTGATTTTAAGTGTGCTTATGAAATGTCCAATTGTTTTTTTTTTCGAATCAAATTAAAAATTGGTTAACTTTACCTGTTGCTTTCATCAGTCTTCTCATTGGGTTTTGAAGCCCCCATGGGCGCTTCATACCCTTTTCCATCAGAAAAAAGTTGTACAGTTTTCTCAACAAGTCCTTTGTCTGAAAAGTACATAAAAAAATTAGGAAAATTATAATTATGTATCATAGAATGTTACATTTCAGTTTTTTTTTTAAACAAGTGTGGTAAAATTTTATAATGTTTCAAGGAATGTTAAATTTTATTTATTTTTAATAAAAAAAAAGTGCTTGTTAAACATGCTAAGTCAAAGTGACAGCTTTAACAGTGATCAAGGGGACATAATCCAAACTAAAATAAGATTCAAATTTATTTGTGAAGATAGTAAAATTTCATTGAGCATATAGGCGGATCCGGGGCCCCCTCCTCCCCCTTTTGTAGGAAAAATTTGGTTGATTATATAGGGAATCATTGAAACATGACTGGAGTGGGCCCCCTCATATGTCACTCATTTATTGTAAGAATAAGAGACTATATTTTGAGGTAATCTTCTATGTTTTGTTATTTTATTGGTGTTTGATTTCCACTACATATAGGCAAGGATTTGTATAGTACAAATCCTCGATATAGGCAATATAGTTATATTTAAACCCCCCCAAAAAAAAACCAACAACTTCAGAATCTATAGCACCTAGCTTCATCGATGCAGTATCACTATAGTTATATTTTTTCCTTCTACATATATGTTATTATGTTAACAAGTGTGGCAAAACTCAAAATTTGCAAAGTTTTTGTTCATAAAATGTAGATATTCATTTAAATTCATAGTAAATTGTAAAAAAAATTGTTTTTATTATTATTGTTATAAGAATTTTTAATTTGATTGCTTAAATGCAGTTTTAATTCTTTCTGAAATAACCCGTTATAATAATTTAGGTTACATGTTTTACCGTTTTAACCAAGGTGTTTTTGCATTTGATAATAATTTTATTTTTGATGCAACACATTTTCTGATCGGCTGAGGTTATTTTGTTATCAACCTGTAGACATAAATAAGTCATTTGACCGTGACAAAATCAATGTTTTTTAATGTTTTTTAAGGTTTAAAATGGAATTAAGAATTAAATTATATTGATTGATTGATTGTTCGTTGCTTTTCGACGCATTAGCACAAAAAGGCTATATCGCAGTGAGCAATATTTTTTCTGCCTATTCAAATTACATAAAAAATGTGGTGCACACTATTAAATAACCTGCTACGTGCGTTATTCAGTGTGCACATATTTTTTTATGTTATTTCTTCATAGACAGAAAAACTATTACAGTCATTCCTTAAATGTTTTAGTTTTGTCAGCATTGTCTGCACCATAAAACTTAAAAGGCAGGTTGGGATTGAATTTGAGGGTTATTGTCCTAACTTTTATGGAATTAAGGGTCACAAACAGTTTGTACAGCAAGGTTCCTGAACTTATCAGGAAGGTTGGGATTGAATATTTTTTTAGTCATCGGAGAGGAGGGGGCTATGTTTTTTTTTCCATTTATAAAGTTAACAAAAGGACCAGCAATAATATTTTTTTATACTTTGTATAAATTGCTTAATTCTTGACCTATTTCAATGGGGTTTTATTCTTGATTTCTTTGAAATAATGAATCTAACTGTGTATAATGTTTTTGGAATTTGGTCCCCATTTTGGTCCATAATTAAACTTTGTTTGATTTCATCAAAAATTTAATTAATGAGGTTCTTTGATATGCCGAATTTAACCATGTATTTAGATTTTAAATTTGGGTCCTGTTATGAAATTGGTCTACATTAAGGTCCAAAGGGTCCATAATTAAACTTCTGTTTGATTTTAACAAAAAATAAGTTCTTGGTGTTCATTAATATGGGGAATCTAAACATGTATTTAGATTTTGGGCCCTGTTACTAAATTGGTCCACATTGAGATAAAAAAAAGGTCCAAAATCAATCTTTTTGTTATATTGAATTATTCAGCTATGTTATATATGTCGAATCTCAGTGTTTAGATTTAAAAGTTTTGGTCATGTTTTTAAATTGGTCTACATTAAGGTAAAAAAGGGTCTTATTTTTTACTTTTTTTCGATTCCATCACAAATTGAATTCTTGGAACTCTTTTATAATCTGATTGTTTAGAGCATGTTTTTTAATTTTTGTCGAGCCTGCAACTTTTGTTGCAGAAAGCTCAACATAGGGATAGTGATCCGGCGGGGGCGGTGTAAGCTCACTTCTTAAAAGGTTGATATTTTAGAAGGTAGAAGACCTGGATGCTTCATACTTTGTATATAGATGCTTTATGTTACGAACTTTCCGTCAGTCAACTGTCCAATGTTCTTGACCTCATTTTCATGGTTTAGTGACTTGAAAAAAAAGTTCAAATTTTTATTTGTAATGTTAAATTCTCTCTTATTATAAGTAATTGAATAACTATATTTGGTATGTGCGTACCTTGCAAGGTCCTCATGCCTGTCAGACCATTTTCACTTGACCTTGACCTCATTTCATGGATCAGTGAACAAGGTTAAGTTTTCGTGATCAAGTCCATATCTCAGATACTATAAGCAATAGGTCTTGTATATTCGATGTATGGAAGGACTGTAAGGTGTACATGTCCAACTTGCAGGTGACATCTGACCTTGACCTCATTTTCATGGTTCAGTGGTCATAGTTAAGTTTTTGTGTTTTGGTCTGTTTTTCTTATACTATATGCAATAGGTCAACTATATTTGGTGTATGGAAATATTTTATGATCTATATGTCGGTTACAAAGGTTTTATTTGACCATGACCTTATTTTCACGGTCCATTGCGAAGTTATAAGTGTTTGTGTTTTGGTCTGTTTTTCTTAATTTATAAGCAATAAGTCAACTATATGTGTTGTATTGAAGCATTGTTAGCTGTACATGTCTGCCTGGCATGGTTCATCTGACCTTGACCTCATTTTCATGGTTCTTTGATCAATGTTTCATTTTCTTGGTTAATGTTGAGTTTATGTGACAGTTGTAATAAAGCTTTATGTTTAGGTCTATCAGATAGTATCAAGGATTAGTAAAGAAGGCGAGACATTTCAGTGTGTGCACTCTTGTTTAGTTTTAACGTCATAACATGTACATGTATATATACATCTATGTCCTGTCTATATATATTTTTTTGAATGTTTTCCTGCTTTGTCATGGATCTCATGTGTTAAGCAGTTTTACAACTATATTTTATACCCTAGTTTGTTATAATGTTCAGCTGTTACACAACTGTCTTTAGTTTTATAAGCCACATTCTCTAAGTGCCTGTCCCAGTCAGGAGCCTATAGTTTTATATTTGTTTGTCATTAGTTGTTTAGTATAAATTATGCTGCAAGTTTTCATCATCAAATTGTTTTTTACTTTTCATGTTTGGGCATTTTATAGCTAACTTATAATGTATACAGTATGAGTTTTTGTCTCGCTTGACAAAGTAAAAAAGCATGACATAGGTATGATATTTCGGTTGTTGTCGTCAACAATGTATTAGTTTGTGATTGGGTATAGTTTATGGTGAGCCACTAGTGGTAATTCAAAGATATTTGGTATACAGTTGTATAAGCATTGGCAGATCTCATTACCACATTATTTGGCCTTGTCCCCTCAGTTATGGTCTATGAATTCGAAGCTTTGCTTAGTTATCATGTATTACATGTATTAGTTTGTGATTAGGTCAGTTAATGGAGAACCTTAATGATAATTGGTATACAGTTGAATAAGCATTGGCATTTGTTATAGCCATAGATTATTTGAGACCACACCCCCTCAGTTATGCTTACTTGAATTTGAAATTTTGGTTAGTTTACATGTTTTAGTTTGTTTTTAGGTCTGTTTAAAGGGAACTGCTTATGATAAGTCAATGGGAATTTTTGTATACAGTGACAAAAAAAACGAGAAATATCTCTGTGATAAAAGTTTACTGTATTGTCAGGGGCGTAGCTACCTAAGGCTCGACAAGGCACGTGCCTATACATAAATTTGCCAATTATACCCCCTTTGAAAAAAAAAATTAAAGCGTGTGTTAGGTTCTTAGATAAGAAAAAAGATATCAATCAGCATACGAGAAGAATTTATCAGTTTTAAACATGCCAAAAGGTTTTGCCATTTCTAATACGATCGTTGAGTTTCTTGAACATGTAAACCTTGATATAAAGGATCTCCGTGCCCAGTGTTATGACCGTGGTTATGACATCGCCGCGAATATGTCCGGCAAGTATAATGATGTGCTGGCAAAAATACTAGAGCAATCATCAGAAGCTTCCTACATCCACTGCAAGGCACACCAACTAAATATTGCACTTGTTCATAGTAGTAAGGAACTTTGTGTTAGAAACATGATGTACATGTCCACTGTACTGGAAATTGCTGTGACGGTATGTTATATTTAAAGAAGATGTGGTATGATTGCCAATGAGTCAACTATCCACAAAAGACCAAAATGACACAGACATTTTATAAACAACTTTACGTCACTTATACATGTATTTAAAAGTTTATCAGAAGGACAGAGTTCATATCCCTTGTATTGCACACATTTTATATTTCCAAGGAGCAAAAGGGAGCTTCCATTTAATTTTTATGGAGGGGGGCAAGAATGAAATTTGAGAAAAATAGGTTGGACAGGAGTTTTGAGTAAAAAAAAAGGCAGGATGTGACACTAGCAAAAAAAAAAAGTCAGGACGCCAATTAAGGTAAAAAAAATAAGGAAAATTTAAAAAAAAAAGGCAGGACTGAACACACAAGGATAGACTGACAGAAGCTTTGTATTTACATGCCCCAGGCAATGCATTATGTTGGGATAGTGGGGTTAATTTCAAGTTAAAACTAGGCTAAAATAGTCTTAAGGTTTGTTACAGCAAGTTAGTTCAGGAGCAGATTAAATTGTAAAATCTTCATGTATGGGTAACACATACACTTCTTATATTGCCTTGCTAATTCTCCTACACCCACACATTTTACATACAACATGTATAATGCATATGCATAGGATTGATTATGTGATGAATAGACTTATGCCTTGATAGCTCAGGTACAGTGAAAATAGTCCTAAAATATGTGACACAGTAACACTTTTCTTTCAAAATTTCAGTTGGCAGTTCTGTTGTTCTTGTTTTTGTCATTTTCGTAATTGTGCTTCTTTTGTTTGTTTTTTTTTTCAATTTGGTTCATCAGTTATATACCTGATTGGTTTTTACCAAATTCTTCAACTTTGGTGGCATAATTCTAGGTATTTATAATCTTAATTAAGACTAAAAGTAAACAATTAAGTTAAAATTGTAGTGTCTGATATTATCGTCTGCAATTATAGATTACTTTGGTTCTTACCTTGCAACTGTAGAAAAACTCCGAGATGTCCGAAATTATGTAAATTTTTTTGAACTTGAACTCCACGGCAACACTTCCGGTAAAAACAATGGCTGTTTCCACCATTCAAAATCGTCTTGGAAAAGTGAAGGTCAGGATTATTACAGTGCGATCACTTAAAAGGTAGGTCAGTAGTGGTTTTTCATATTGCGATTTATGAAAGGAAGTTAAAAAACTAAATCTCGAGTGAATGCGATTGATAGTTTAGATTATTTTTACCCAAAACCGCTGCGAATTTCAGCTGACGCCGACTATACTAATGTCCTGACCGATATGAAACGGCTAAGAAATGTTTTATCATTGACAGGATAGACTTCAAATTCGATACCAAGGAAGATTAATACATTTGATACAAAAATATAAGAAAAAATAAGAAAAAAAATATTTTCAAGAGTTAGAAAACTTGACCTGACCAATTACGTACTCCCGTGACTTATGTCCTGACCGATGTAAAATGCTAATAACTTTTTTGTTCTATGAAGGTTTGACTTCAAATTCGATGTCAAGGAAGATTCTTACATTGAATACAGAGATATAAGAAAAAATATTAAAAAAACTAATTTTAAGTGTTAGAAAACTTGACCTGACCAACGTCGACTCTGCACTGACTAATGTCCTGATCAATGTAGAAAATGTTAATTGCTTTTTTGTTATTGAAAGAATTGACTTAATTAGATCCTTACCAAGGGAAATTATAATATTCATTATAAAAGTTTATGAAAAAAAATGTTTGTTATTTTTTTAAACTTGACCTGACCAGCTTGGTCTTTATATCATGATGAATTTCCTGATGTTCAATAACTTTTTTGTTATTGGAAGGGATATAATTAAGTTTAATATCACTGAGAAAAGTGATATGTGATTAGAGATGCTGTAGATATAAATAAATGCACCTTTTCTACATTTAATATGAAAGGATTATAAAGATGTACAGAATGCAATTAAGTCCAAAGACAGTGACATGAATAATTAAAATTTATTCACACATACATTAATTAAAATTAACACAAATTGGAGTGTTAACTTAACTATATTTTTCTTATTTATTTCACTCATTTTTGTTGTTTAGTTAATGAGGGATTAAACATGTCAAATAACATAAACATGATAAATAAGGACAGGAAATGGGCTTCTTTTGATGTCGATATATTGTTTTTACAAGCATTTAAAGTAAAATTATGTTAGAATCACACAGAAATATAATTTTAGTATGTCACTGTCTTTTGCCTTTCTTATACACATATATTACGAATAATCTAAGTTCTTTCTTTACTATGTTTAAATTAAAAAAAAACATCAATATAATTTAAAGAATTAAGTATATTCTGTCTTTAGATAGAGAAAAAAAACCAGTTTTATAATATTTGTCTTTTCTTCATCAGTCAGAATTTATATTGCAAGACAAGGTAAACATTGGTGAGGTCAAGTTTAAAATATTTTTTTACATGCTTATAGTAAGTATTGTAATCTTCCCTAATACCTAACTTGGTAATATCCCAATAAATAACAAAAAGGTTATTGATATCTTTATAACGGTCGGGAAATTCATCATGACAAATATCAAGTTGGTCAGGTCAAGTTTTCTAACATTTCAAAAAAATAAAAAATAAAAGTTTTTTCAGCGTTTTTTTTTCTCTCTCATAAATTCCTATATTTATTGCTATCATCTTCCTAGGTAAGGAACTTGAGTCATTTTTTTCAATAATAAAAAGTTTTCTCCATCGGTCAGGACATTAGTCAGAGCAGAGTCAACGTTGGTCAGGTCAACTTTTTTAACTCTTTTAAATATCTTTTTTAATCTTTTTCTTGCATCAATAAATTAAGTATTATAATCTACCTTGACATTAAATTTGAAATCCATACATTAAAGAATAAAAAAGTTTTAGGCATTTTCTACATTGGTCAGGACATTATAGTCATGGGAAAGACGTAGTTGGTCAGGTCAAGTTTTCTAACACTTAAAATTAGTTTTTTAAATTTTTTTTCTTATATCTCTGTATTCAATGTTATTATCTTACTTGACATTAAATTTAAAGTCGAACCTTTAAATAACAAAAAAGTTATTAGCATTTTACATCGGTCAGGACATTAGTCACGGGAGTACGTAATTGGTCAGGTCAAGTTGTCTAACTCTTGAAAATATTTTTTTTCTTATTTTTTCTTATATTTTGTATCAAATGTATTAATCTTCCTTGGTATCAAATTTGAAGTCTATCCTATCAATAATAAAACATTTTTTAGCCGTTTCATATCGGTCAGGACATTAGTAGTTTCAAAGTCAAGTTGGTCAGGTCAAGTTTTCTAACTCTTAAAAATTATTTTTTATTTTTTTTAAATTTTATTTATTAAATATAAGTTCTCATCTTGCTTGATTCCAAATTTCAAGTAAATCCTTCCAATAATAAAAAAGTATTAAGCATTTTCATTTCTGTCAGGACATTGTCAGGTCATTGTCAGGACATTGTCAGGACATTAGTGTAACCCCCTATTTCAACAATGACAATTGTAACAATAAATTTTATTAAGCTTTAAAATTGCATTTAAAAGTTATTCAACTCTTTCTCAATGCATTTGAATAAAAAAGATTATTTAAATGATCATATTTTACTGTTATGGAAAATTACGACAATGTACATCACTTACGATATCAATGCGCAACTTTATGCGCACACGGCGCGAAAATTTAAACCCCCGAACTACCTTAAAAAGGTTTTTTTCATTATTTCGACAAAATTGTATTATGATGGAAAATAAGTTTACAATACCTACTTTTTTGTTTCTAATGTTAGCTTCTCTAACATTGCTATTTTGATAAATGAGGTAGACACATTTTTTCTTTTGAATGATAAATTACCTTGTGACAGAAAAGATATGTTGTCCTGACAATAAACAAGGTGACACGAACAGTCTTCAAAAGACGGAGAACACGTACATTCATTCTTCGGTTTAATAGTATATGCATATCCATTTCTATAATCACATCTACATTTCACGTCTCTCGTATTTGATCCATTGTCCACTACAATTTGACCTTCTTCACTGCATTTTGATTTTTTATATTGGCACTCATATCCATCATTTGACCATGATTTATGTGGTGAGAATTGGTTATCTGCGCATTGCCCCACATGTAGTTGACCACTAATCACACCGTGAAATCCTGCAATCAAAGAGAAACAGTTTTTAATGTTTAGTTATCTTGATGCTTTTTCTTATTTATCTATTAGTTTTGCCAAACATGTATCAAGAAAATATCTTGATAAATTTTTATTTCATGTACATATGAAGGCTAGTTGTTCATGTTAAAAAACCCATATTATCTGAATAATTACTTACTACATTGATTTGTACAATGGATTCACATATGTATCCCCTTTTCATCTACAGAAGTCATTATTAAAAGGAAAGACACAATACAAACATCATGAACTTTTGAGATTAACTATCACTGCAAATATGAGTATTTCTTTTCATTCAATATTATATATTTTGTTACCTCAAAATAGCATTATCGCACGGTAATATCAACAAAGTAATAAGGTAATATTTCTTTTTTACAATTATATTGTAAGTTGATTGATAATATCAGAGAGCGATTATTCAGAACTACGTTCTTCGATCAATTTTATTGTCTTTAAAAAATATAAAAAAACAGGTACTTCTGAAAGATTATAAAAGTTGTCAAATTATCTTAATTTCAGGAAATCGCCAGAAATATTGGCTATATAATGACCTAACAAATTGGAATTCAAAGACCCTCCAGGTGAAAGTAAATGTATAGTTTTCGATAGTTTACCTGGAGTCAAGTCATCAGGTTTGAAACATTTCTCTCTCCAACGCTTTGTGTTAGTATCATATAAACAATGATAAAAATCGTTTCTTTCACAGATATTCTTCGCTCTCTGTATCCAATGAGATCGATGGGAACAATTTAGATCAAACACCAGCAGTGAATTAGGAACAATGAGGATTAGATACTGTAATTTGCAATTAATTTTAATTAATTCTTTGATTCCATTAAAAATTACTCATATATAGTTATACTTTTTTAAACAGGTTAAACAAGGTTAATTCAATGTTTTCGATAAGAATAAGATAAGCAAGAGAACGTATGATTTGACTTACATCACTAAAACAGACCATATACGTACAATGTTGCATTTATTTGCTAGAACTGTGTACTAAAATTAGTGAATGAATAGTAGTTTATTTGATTAGAAGTAAATATAAAAAGTAAAGCAAAGGTGTTTCATCTTGTTGGAATCTGTTGATGAGCTTTACCAACAATACTTTCCGTTTTGAATTTTCCTCGGAGTTCAATTTTTTTGTGATTAGACTTTTTGTGACGTATCAAATCTAAAATGTCACACGCTTAATATAAAAAAGACGATTACAATTCTAAAATACAGAAGATATAAACAAAATCATAAGTATGATGTGAGTTATTCATACATTTCCGCATGAGAAGATATGACTTAAATATTATTTTTATTTGTTGGTAAAAAGAGAGGTGTTTGGAAGAGTTTGCTCACGTAGGAGAGGTGGTGTTTGTGTCCGTGGTCAGTTACAACCCGTTAATGAAATGCTCTGATTTAATATCAGAAATGTATGTTATCAATCCTTTAAATTTTCGAAATATATTGATAGCTACTTTATTGATAGCATGCATTAGGGACAAACAGGTTAGGAATAACCATCAAATGGTGGATTATATCTAAATTGACGTATAATCCACCAATTGAGGTATATTGGTATATATCAATTGATATATAATGCAAGTTGTTTTGTAATTAAAGGCTAGTGTGAGATAGGAGCATGGTTTTGCAACTTGCAACCTATTCGTTTTGTTCATTCATCGTTGACAATGTAATGGAATTTGATGCGACTGTCATAAAAGTGAGAGGTTTAGCTAGCTATAAACCAGGTTCAATCCCCCATTTTCTACATTAGAAAATGCCTGTACCAAGTCAGGAATATAAAAGTTGTTATCCATTCGTTTGATGTGTTTGGACTTTGTATTTTGCATTTTGATTTTTGATTTTCCTTTTTGAATTTTCCTCGGAGTTTAGTATTTTTGTGTTTTCACTTTTTCATGACCGTTAATGAGTCCTCCGAAAGTTTCAGTTTTGTCAAAGCCTGCTTCATATCTTGAGAATGCATGTGTACAACAATTCCTTTGTTGAAACATTTGTACTATTGACCATGATTGACTTTTGATAAAAGTCTAGTTCTAACAAAGTGCTCCATTCACCGGTGGAATTGTACTCATGATCAAATGACTGCAGACTGTAGTGATGTCTATTGACGGGTGATTAAAGGTAAATTTGCCAATCAAGAATTGACAAGATGACAATAGAAGAAACTTCAAATACATTTATTGATTAAATGCAATATGTTATGTCACTATACTAAACTAGGAATGTTTGACAAGTTTGCATACCATAATATTGTTTTAAGAAAACAATGCTCCATTTTGGTGGAATAATTGTTGTGTTGGAGAACAAATGATTATACACCAATTTGTCTATACCATTATATGTCAATTGGTGAAGAATACGTCAATCCACCAATTGGTGGTTATTTCTGACGTGACAAACACTGCACTACCAATGATATCGACCATGATAACATGAAAACTTAATTAATGAGGAGCTTATGGTACAATAATTACATACTAATAAACAACATTTTGAACAAGTGTGTAGGAAACACAAATTTTTATTTCAACAACGAAAATAAAAGATACAAACCGTTTTTATTTATTTAATATATATTGACTGCATAAATGAAAATTGAAAAAAACAAACAAACAAACAATGTAATCTAGAAACAGTGTCGGAAAGTACCTTTATTCTTGTTTTTAACAAATATTCGAATGACTATTTGATACGATTTGCTATTTCAATTCTAAATCGATTCGTTCTTTTCAAGGTCAGTTGATATTTTTTTTAAACATTTACGTTTGGTTAGTTTCTCAGTTGTTCATATGTCAAAATTTAGCTAAATGTTGTTTTTCTTAGTTATAATAAATATATATATATATAAATTCTGCCATCAAATTTCGTTCATCGTTCATTACGATATTGCTTTACTATCGACAGTCCCCCCCATATATCTGATACGACAATTCCCACGTTCAAATGAACAGTTAACCTTTTCGAAAGGAAAAATATTGTCTCACACTCGGCTTATATTTGTCAGAGTTTGTAAACATACATGATTTGAATTAATGTTTACTGGACTGTAATTTGATTTATTTGGCCAAGTTGATATCTACTTGACAAATGACCCGTTTCCATTCGAAATGTTATAAAAGTAATGTGTATTCTAAATTAAAAAACAACGGCCTGAACCAAGACATGGTATATAAGAGATGATATCAATTCGTTTGATGTGTTTGAGCTTTTGATTTTGACATTTGCTTAAGGACGTTTCATTTTTCCAGGCTGAGTTCGATATATGTGTTATTTTATTGTGTCCATATAAAGTATTTCATGAGTTACTTTAGTTGAATATAAAGTTAGAATTTGGAGACACTAGTCCATAATTTATCAAAAAAATGCAACGACATTTCGTTATTTGGCTTTACTTTCGGTTCCTGTTAGTCGGTTTGCAAGTGTACATTTCTAGTAAGAAATACACGAGCATATTATAGAAAATGTACTTACTGCAAATACTGATGCAAATATGTTCATCTTAAATCGTTCCTCCCATTTCTAATCGTTTTAATGCAATCTGAAATTAGTATCAGTTATGAATATAATGAAGACACAACTTCGTTTTATATCATTTAGACTAGTGATTTTCAGAAGTATGAAGATCTCTAAATGCAAAATGATCAAATATTTGATCATCTACTTACAAAATTGTCAGTTACAATATTGACCATCTCTTAGGTATATGAATAATTGAGACCAGTTACTCCACAATCTAACTTCATTGAAACAAAAATTGGCACTTAATAAAATATATGCATCCGATACGCTTTTCTGGATCGACATTTATAAGAAGGTGCAGTGTCAAAATAATCAACATTATTTTGAAATAATTTAAACGTTAATTACAGATTAAAGTCTCGATGCTTTATTTTTTTTTTCATTTTGTTTTTTTTACAGTTTTTCAATACTCATGATTTGATATTTTGAATGAAACACAGTTGCAAATGAGCAATTTTTGACATTACGTGCAATACAGTTCCTGTCAGATGTTCTCTACATTTTAGTGTTTCGAGATAAAGGGCAAGTACTAGCGTTTTACCTTCACCTTTTTAATTTTGCCTTGGTCTATCCACTATTTCTTGGACTAACTGATCTTAAAAAAAGAACATGTGCATATCTTATGTTCTCATGCGAGAAAAGTTCAAATCACAAAAATACTGAACTCTTAAATTTAAAAAGGGAAAATTAAAAAAGAACAGTCCCCTATCAAATGGCAAAATAAAAAATCTCAAACACATTTAACGAATGGATAACAACTGTCATACTCATGACTTGGTACAGCCATTTTCTTATGCAGAAATTGTGGATTAAACAAGGTTTTATAGCTAGGTAAACTTCTCACACGTATGACAGTCGCATAAATTCCATTATATTGACAAAGATATATGGACAAAAGAACAGGCATTAAAGGTAAAAATGTCAAAATAGGGATACAGCAGTCAATATTGTGCTATTACCTTAATCATTATAATATATATATAAATCTACTCTAACATCGTTAGGTTGATTTTCTAGGCACTTTATATATATATAATAATAAAAAACTATAACACAAATTCCCATACGTTTCGGCCATTACGGCCTTCTTCATTGGAATAAATTACAACATTGAAACAACAATTACATCACTTGGATACTTTACGTTATAATAACTTCTATGACGTTCAAATATATATTAACAAATAGTGCCTTTTTGTTTTGTTCACTTACCGTTGTCAATACAATGGAATTTAATGCGACTGTCATACTGTTTGACTGTCCCTCTGGTATCTCTCAATCCTCGTTCCTACAAAAATAAAGGCAACATTAGTATACAGCTGTTCAAAACTCGTAAATCTATAGACAAAAAAAACTAAATCATGGTAACAAACAAACACTGAGGGAAACGCATTAAATTAAAGAGGAGAACAACGACATAACATTAAAATATAGCACATACAGAGACGGACTAAGCTTTAGACAAAATACAAGTGTTCATTCATATATACGATATACCAAAATACATATACATCATGACAAGAAAAACCATCGTGTTCTTGGTGGAGGCGGGAATTTTTATTAGAAAAAGAGTTCATCCAAAGTAATCAATGTTATTGCAGATAATCCAAAGTCTTTAAAAAAAAATTAAGAAAAAATGGCGCAAAACTTTCAAGTACGGTTAAAAAATAATAACATTTCTTTTTACTGAAACGATGAACTAATCTTATAATCAGGACAGACGGGTCTTCATCAGATATTTGGCAAGATGGAATCTTGAGAAGAATTTTGATTTATGTTGTGTTTGGTGGTTAAATCATTGCCGTTTACCTCAGTTTTCGTGTTAACATTTATTTTAAGAGCCAAGCTTCTAGAAAACGATTGAAATTAGTTTAAATGAGAGAATGATTATCTACCGTGCATTCGGCAGAATATGAACTTACGTATAAAAGATAATTAATATCATAACAACAGCTGTCATAAGAATTATTTAACAATTACCCACTAGTCCTGTTACCTTTCGAAAAATATGTACGAGGAAGAGCATTATTTACTTTTATATTTAAAGCCCATGCAATCAATTTCCAAAGAAGATCGATGAATATTGTTTTAAATACCAAAACAAAAAAAAACACACAATGGCGGGTATGAATGACACTGTATTAAATATAAAAATATGTCATTCAGTATATGTATTAATCATGACTTAATTAACCAGTACCCAAAATATTCTCATCATTAAATTTTTTTTGAATAAGTAATTTTCTATATTGTAATGTTTTGCTAGATAAATGTTCCACTTAGAAAATAATTTGCTCGTTTGGTTTGTAACTTATTGTGGTAACTCTCTGTTTTTTTCTCACTAAAATTTCATTTCAAGAGCCAGTCTGTCAAAAAAAATGCAAACTAGCGTCAATGAGAGAAGTAATCCATTTCGTGCCTTTGGCAGAATATGAATTAATGAATTAACCACAACTTTTCTTAACCTTAATAGCCTTTCATGAGAAAGATACCACAATATTAAAGGTAGTCATCTTACCTTTACATAGAAAAACACAATGGAGTATATTGGTAACTTTTATCTTTAGAACAACGCAATGTATTTCTTACGATATCGATTAGTTACAATCTTAAAATACTATGAGGAAAACCACACGATATCGAAAATGAAAGACATGCAATTTATCTGCCATAGATAGTTATAAATACATCAGATATATTTTTTAAATTTTCTCTTAATTCATGCTGTAATGAACTAACTAGTACCTTAACTATTGTCATGATTCAAAACTTACCGCAAGTGTTTATAAAAGATATATTACAAATTATACAATGTAAACATTCCTTAAATATAAAGAGTTTTTAAATATATACTATATCTCATGTAGTTTGATTGAAATACCTGTGCTTTAAATCTCTAACAATATCAAACGTCGAAGGAAGTTGAATTTAAGATGATCAATCTTACATTAAAATTGATATTTCGGAGATTAATATGGGAATTTATATCAGTAAATTTCACATTGCACAATTAAAAAAAAATTGACGATGGAGGTCGAAACAATGATTTATCAACTTTGAATAAATCATTGTATTAACTAAAATCGATATACTTTGTGTGACTGTATCTAATGAATTTCATGGAATTTTTAAAGATATTAAAAAGTGAATTTCTGATCAATCATTTGAAGTTAACAAATCCTTAAATTACATAGGATGTAGAAAAATTAAAACAATAAAATAATGTATTTTCAAAGTGACAGTATGATATCTATAAAATTCCCACAAGAAGACAATATAATGCACTGGCGATTTTGATACAAATAATGCGGGAAATTAATGATATAACAATAACATGAATAATGGCCTTCGTATGAGGTTAATACAGGTTATATTGACCAAAAGAAGTATATCGACCTCGGATTTCGTTCCCAGGCAATGGAATTCTTTCAGGTCTATAAATCCTAGTATCGACCTCATTTAAAAGCTATAATTGTATAACATTGTCTTGTTATCCTTCTCCTATATTCTAGTATTTAGTCTATACTTTAAAAACTGCCCAATCTATCAATCGTAAATATATAATCTGGTTTTTCTTTTTTTATGTATTAATCAATAAAGTATCCATAATTCCAAAAAGTTGTGCCAAATACGGCTAAGGTAATATATGCCTTGGTTAATAAAATCCTTAGTTAATGAATGATATTGCCACTTTAACATTGTTTTTAATGTCGTGAACGATTACGCCAGTTTACTCAATTATGTATAATCCTGGATTAAAAAAAAAAAACAAAAAAACAAAGAAATGTAACATAAGCCTTTTTTTTAACAAATTAATTAATTATAATTTTAAAATAATATATCGTTTTTACAGGATCGTATATGCTTTGTATATATAGTACTAAAGAAATAGCAGTGGACCCGTGGTTGCAATTATTGTTGCGTTAAACACCAACAACAAAACAAAGGTAAACAAAAACTAATTCCAGATTGATGCTAAAAATAAAAAAAATAAAAAAAAATATGACAACCTTCCACTACTTTACAGACAATAATTAATTGTCTCATGTTGTAATGGACAGATGCGCTTGATAATCTCCTAACCAGTCATGGAAGTTTAACAGCACAACACCAAATCTAATTATAAAATTGATAGCTTGTAATGATTAATCAAATCGATACTAAGCGCAGCATCATTTAACAAAAAGTAAAGGGAAAGTACGCATCGACTTTATTTACCTGCAGTTTTTGTTTGTATGTTAGACATGTTAGATTTAAACATGTTAAAATCAAACCAATATATTCAGACATGTATAGTATTTATTCTTTTATAAACTTCCTAATTTGATTTATGTTATGTTTCTGTGTGTGTTTCATTTCAGTGTTGTGTCGTTGTTCTCCTCTTATATTTAATGCGTTTCCCTCGGTTTCAGTTTGTTATCCCGATTTTGTTTTTTGTCCATGGATTTATGAGTTTTGAACAGCGGTATACTACTGTTGCCTTTATTTAAGCCAGCAGGTAATTATTAGTTTAGAAATGCATATCCTTTTCAAAGTATAAATGCCATGTACTGTATTATTTTGATTGCATAAAGAAAATCCTTCAACAGTTTCAACATTGTTTAAGTGAATCAACTCTTATAAACATAAAAAAGGAAAAAAAAACACCCCGTGTAAGACATGTAACATGCTAATCACTGACTCCTGATGAAGGATGGACCAACACCGGCAGGTATGACAATAAAGATCCAAAATGCAGGGTACTTCATAACCGTTTTAATCATCCGGACCATGTTTTTTCGTATCTATGTAAGTACGCACCATTGGGAAAATTTATCACCGCAATAATAGCCCTATAATAAGTACTCCTTTCCGAAAAGATAGACAAAATGTTTAATATATGGGAACTAGGTACTCCAATACCATAAGGTTGCAATGAAAACATCAAAGGGGTGGGAAATTTGTCGAGTCCAGTTGGTAGTATTTTTAGAGGGAATGAGTTTATTTAATACTACTTTAAGACATCATGGTACGTAGTCATGAGAAATTTACCATTGCCCTCATGTAAAAAAGTCTTTCCAAATGTAGATCATACGCTATGGTTACATAACATTAAAACTATTCTTTTTTCATTGCCTGTTAATTTACTTAAACGTTTGGGAGATAACGCTCTTGACATAGTATGCATCAATACATTTTCGTCAACATACAGACCAGTCATTATAATGTTTGACGTCTTTTGAAACTTGTAAGATCGAAACCTTTTCATGATGAAAACAGGAAATTTTAACCTGTTCATCATGACAAGGATGCAATCAACATCAGCAATAGTCTACATAACTAGATGGTTACATAAAAACAGTCTGTTCCTTTTTATCCTACAGTTGCAGAAACACAATGTACGTAAAGTATTAAGTTCTAAGCAAGCCTTGCAGGATCTTGATTTAAAACAAAACATAAAAACTCGATCACATGTAACTGTTTCCACTCGCCTGCTGTATATTTACATCTGGACATGGTATTACTGAGGATCAAACATTATTCAACATTGAACATACCAAAATTGTGATTTTTCATGCTACTAAGTTTGAAAACCCCAACACATAAATTTGATCCATACCTTCTAAAAATTATTGATTCAATTTTGAAAAAGTTTAAGTGGACTCTTAGTCAGAATGAGTCAAACAAGCAGGTCTCTGATAAAACGTTGAATTCATAAGCTTAAACAACTATGTGAATGTCGACCAAAGTCAGAATTTAGTAGAGACAAAGAAGCAGTGAAATGTTTATCATCTCTTCACGATAAGTACGTTGTTGTTCCTGCAAACAAAGCTTCAAGTATTATAGTTTTTGTATGTAAATTGTACTACTAAGAGTACATTGTATTAAAATCAGGCAGGTAACAATCTTGATGATCATTCGAACTTAAGTGAGAAAAATGCAAAACGACGTGTCAAAATAGTTAAACTAGCATAACATAAAAAGGACAAACAAAATACAAATAAGGATCAGCCAAGCATGGAATGTTTCCCAACAGAAGCCTTTGAAACTCCATAAAATAAAACCAACGAAGAGACAAAACCCTCACACAACCACGTACTTAACAAACAGCAAGTACTCCTACTGATAAGCTTCACAAGAGAGAAAAAACAGTAAAAAAAATAAAAAATCTTAGCTCATCTAAATTACAACTATCAATTGCAAATCGTCATGCTTTTTATGTATATACATGTATATAGAATAAAGGACTTTTTGTTTTTGATACTGACTTTATCACAGTAAAATATCATGTGAGCCCTTCGTTTTCTTTGATAAAGTCAGTATCAAAAACAAAAAGTCCTTTATTCTGTTTATCGGTAATTTAAGAAAAACAAAATCACTACAATAATATAGAAAATAACAAACGAACTCCTTTTCGCGTCGAATCACGGCGAATCACACTAAACGTCACAGGCTGCATTACGTCATTTGAAATTTTGTCACAGTGCAGTAAACACGGCGTTCTCTTGCACAAAGTATTGCAAAGGAATTATTGCATGCGTTTCATTAATATTCTGCTTTGGACATGACACTAACAACGGCAAATATAATGGTAGAATACCGGTAGGTCAAGTTTCTTTATTTTTCAGAAAGAATCATCATAGTGGTAGTCAGAAATAAGAATGATACGATATGAATCAGTAGAGTTTTCATCGATCATCATTTTGAGTTCAACGACAAGTTTTAATTATATTTTACTTAGTTTAAAGGATAAAATTACATAATTTTGTCATTATTCGCTTAGATTTCATCATGAAAACAATCACATTGATTTCAAATAATTTTAAGAACGCACTGTGAGGAGACACCTCCCCCCCCCCTTTTCCTCGAGGCAATGTAAGCTGACTGTAAACTATCTGAACAAGCTCATTTCCTGACGACTTCTTAATTATTTCAAACATTTTAATAGACGTCACTAAACTTTTGGCTTATAAATCTTGCTTTTTCAAAGTCATGTTTATTTATTTATCAAAACCATGACACGGATCAGAAATATGAAACTGAGTTTAAAGGCCCTGCGGTTACCTTTAATTTCAGAAGCGAATTTAGGGGAAGGCGATCCGGGTCACAGTCACAGTCACCCCTTATAAAGACTACAATTCTGCAAGGTCAAAGCAGACTTTTATAGTTTGGTTCCCCGTTTAACCGTTTACATACCCCTTTTTTAAAATTTATCCTAGATCCGCAAACATGAAGATTACGGTGATTTTTTATTTTGTTTTTTGTTCTATGAATATCTGTTATATTGACAATGACCAACGACATATTTTAAAATTGTATATGATGGTCCCACAAAAATGAAAAATGTCGAAAATGCATAAATTTCATTTTTTTCTAGCATCTCTGATGCGATAGCGGTACCTTTTTGGTCACTATTTATGTTTTGCGTTTAAATATGAATTTTAACACTTTATAGTGTCTGAACAGGTAAAACAAATACTTCTAAAAAAAAAAGAAAACTACTTGGAACAGTAACAGGCTATGTATTGGTATTGTATGAATAAAAACTCGGATTGGAATCATGGACTTTATGGTATATTAGTTGTACTTCTTTGATCTTCTTAGCTGCGGAACCGTAGCTCTTAGGTCCTTATGTTATTTTTTGACTATTTCCGGACCATAAATCCATCCATCTGTTTGAAATAACATAAGGACCTAACAGCTACGGTTCCGCAGCTAGCATCTTCTGTTTATATTTTCACAAAAATTGTTTTAAACGATGTCAAGTGTTTTATCGTGAGTTTCTGCGAAAAAAAATTACGCTCAATTTTGTGAATGAAAGGGGAAAGTAGATCCTAACGCGTTGCATTCGCGCATGTCATTTTAGTACTAACCTAATAATTTTTATATCACGGCCAGTCCACTGATACTGGCATTATCAACGAGTACACATCAAAGGAAAAATGTACAAATTACAGATAAAATGTATATATATATATATCTGTTTACTTTGTATCATAAACATAGACTGTGTATATCAAGTGAACAAAAACAAAATTTGTGAATGAGATTTCCATGTCGTGAATAGCATACATTCAAAAGAGAAGTATCAATATATTAGATTATTTAAAAATGTAGTAAATATTGCATATATGAAATTATTTGTAAATGAAAAATGTATAGATTATGAATTTTAAGTTGGTTTAACTGCTTGGATAAAAATATTGTCCCACGCACATCTAAAACATCTGAAATTTGCTTCATTGGTTGATGCACTAAATTAACGAAATGCAAGTTCAACATGAAAAAAAAAAATCACGTTTACTTCACATAGTCAACTATAATAAGTGCATAGGCGTACATTAATCCTTTGTCAAAAGAGATTCTTGAAATCAAATGAAAAACAGCCAGTATTCTTTAATTATAAGAGTATAATTTCAGTAAACAACAATCTTCAGGTATTATTTTCTTCAGGATATAAACTTATTTTTACACAGTTATTTATGTTAAACATAAAAGAAACAGCTTGAAAATTATCCTCCTATTACTGAACTTCAATATCGTTGTACACATATTTCACAAGAATTTAGCACTTAAAGTAAAGTCATTTGGTTGATAACATTCTGTAGTATGATTAATTCCATATCTGAAAAATAAAATAAAAGTTGTAAATACACAAGAACCACTCACGCTATCAAAACTACAGTATGCGAAAAATTTAATATTTACAAAAAACAAGATGTTTTCGGAAAATCAGTAATAAAGTTAAAAATAGAAATTAAATTTACCTATGCTATTTATAGGATTTAACATTCTAATAAATTTAAATAGATCGTTTAAGATTTTAAGAATTGAACACCTTAAAACTATAATGAAACAAAAATCACATTTGCTCACTAAATTGTCAAGGCTTTAGCGTGAAGGAAAAACGCTTTAAATTATTCTCTTGGTTTCAACAACAGAAACGCGACATTTTAATGGCACAAGAAACTCATTTTTCAACAGATATGATAAAACAAATTAACAATGAATTCCATGACAAACATTTTCATAGCCTAGGCACAGCAAACTTAAGATGAGTGTCTTTTTTATAAAAAAATCCCTTGATTTTAAATTAAATAAGGAAGTGAAGAAGGGAGAATTGTCATAATCAATATGGATATTCAAGATAAAATGTTCACCTTATTAAACTTGTATGCACCTAATCAAGTTTATGCAAGAAACCAATTTTATAAAAAAGTAAGTTTAGATAAATTGAAGAACACACTCTTGGTGCTTTAATTGTAGGGAGAGATATGAATGATATACTCTCAACTTTTCAATTTGATACAGAGAATAATAAACTGCATAAAAATTAAAAAGCCAGTCAATGGTTTAAACCAATTAATTAAATCACATAAATTGATAGGCATTAGGAGATAATTCAAATAAATTTATAGATAAAAAGCAATACACATGGAAAAGGAAAAATTCTACAAATGAAGCTAGTAGAATAGACGTTTTTATAATAAGCACACAAGCACGCTTACAAACTGTATCTGCTGATATCAGGCCTGAACAAATTTCATTCACAAACCACCTAGCTATTTCGCTTAAATTAGACATTTATGCAAAAAATCGGGGTAAGGGATATTTGAAAATCAATAATACATGTAATAGTATATTGACTGATACTCAGTATATTAAACTAATGAATAATTTAATTGAAAAGTATGAGCCAAAAAAATTAAATCTTACAAATGTTTTCTAAATCATTGGGACTTACTGAAAACTTACATAAGAGAGTCTACTGTCCAGGTATCCAGTGAGGTTACTGCTGATCAAAATAAAAGATTAGGTGTAAGTAAAGAATATTGTATATCTACTGTGGATTCATTATTATTCGTTGGATACCAATTTTCGTGGATTTCGTGGGAACAGTTGAACCACGAAATTAAATGTTCAACAAATGACAAATTTTCTTATTGCTTGTATGCAGACTTCGGCAAAACCATGAAATCAAATATACACGAACATGTAACTTTTCCTCAATCCACGAAAATTGGTGCCCATGAAAATAAATGAATCCACAGTATGTACAGAAGCACGTGTCACGAAACTGACATTTTAAAGATATACATATAAATTGATCACTCTTTAAATCCTTCTGAAAGCAAACAAGTGGATTGTAAATTAACCTTAGAAGAGTAAAATCTTCTATTTATAATATGAAACTAAACAAAACTCTAGGCAAAGATGGTTTAACAGTTGAATTTCGTCGACAATTTTGACCAAAATTAAGTCATATTGTATTAATTGTTTATAACACATGTTACGATAATGAAACTTTATCTGACACTCAAAAGATTGTGATAATATCAGTAATTTTCAAACAAAATGACCCTTAGATAACTACCGTCCAATTATGTTGTTGAATACTCATGTAACAATCATTGTATATACCTTAGCACAAAGACTTCAAAAATCTTACCCCTAATTATACATAGAGATCAAAATGGTTACGTTGAAAATCGATATATAGAATTCACCGTACGCCAAGATATTATAGATTAGGCTGAAAACTTTATATTGATGGAGCTATACCATTTATTTACTTTTCTAAAGCGTTCGACTCACTAGAATGTGACTTCATGCTGGAATCATTAAAACAATTCGGATTGAATAAGTCTTTTCAAACGTGGATCAACACACTTTATTATGATGTACAAGGATGTGTATTTGAATGATAAGATACTATCTAAAAGACAATCGAAGGTCAGTTATACTGACCTCTTGATTCAAACAATCAGAAACCATGCTCTTACAGGTGGCACGATAGTATTTGCTTTCCAGAATTTAGGTTGCTCTTTTGTGTACCCTACTTAGGTAAATGTATCTAAACAGTCTGATTGGACAAAAAATACAGTATCAACTGAACATACTTTCCCAAACTGAGTGATGAATCAGGTGTAAAAAGATATGAAATAATTTTACATACAGATGAA